>NC_045541.1:11293817-11638817 GCF_009769535.1 Thamnophis elegans | reverse complement strand
GAATGTGCTAAGCAAACAACAAGACTACAGACAAATGCAGAAATAGACTAAAGGTGTGTCAACTGATAGAACATGAATTAACTTTGCCCCTAGAGCCAACTGAGCAGGTGGATGAATTTAAATAACTAGGCTCTTTGATCTCAATCTTCCCCGCAGGTTTTTTGCATCACAGACACACAACGGGCTCTCTCTTTTCCCATGATCAAGCTCCAATTACAGCAGCAGCACCAGTAAGACTCCCACATCTCTGCTAAAATTTATGAACCCCATCCCTCACCCCCCTCCTCTTTAAAGATGTCTACAGTCCATACTAGATATGGACTGTGTGACAGAGACAATTGCAGGTGAGTTTGACAACCTCTAAGTGTTCTGTCACAATGTCACGGCTGTTTCTTTTCAGATTTGTTCATTATAATTACAGATTCTTGCCACGTTTAATTGCTGCGCTCCACTCCTTAAATATTCATCTGCTTAAGGTAAACCAGATCAGGAAATCAACTCAACAGAAAGGTTATATTTGTGTAATGGTTGCCTATAATAACAGAATCTTGCCACTCTGGTTGGCTTGTACTTCTTCTTATATATCATTAAATCAGGGAGGTCTGATGTGCTTCTGAATGTTATCTTCTTGTTCTGGATTTAAAAGATGTTTCAGCTCTTTTGCCTAGGCAGTGGCTCCTGCATAAGAGCCGAGGTGGTGCAGTGGTTAGAGTGCAGTACTGCAGGCCACTTCAGCTGACTGCTATCTGCAGTTCGGCGGTTCAAATCTCACCGGCTCAAGGTTGACTCAGCCTTCCATCCTTCCGAGGTGGGTGAAATCAGGACCCAGACTGTGGGGGCGATATGCTGACTCTGTAAACCACTTAGAGAGGGCTGAAAGCCCTATGAAGCGGTATATAAGTCTAACTGCTATTGCTAATGCATATCTCTATCAAGGCAATCTTCCTTAATTTCTACGACTCAAGAGGGAAAGGCAGAAGACAAAACATTAGACATGGTGCTTATTCATTACCTGCATTTAAGAGTGAGGTTGGCTTGTGATATTCAAAAACTAGGATTGGGGCAAATTATATCATGTGTCATGAAATATGGCATAGCATTTGCATCACCTTCTCTCATAGCTGCAGAAAATAGTTTGAGCTTGGTTGGAAAATTAATATTTGTTACAAAAGAGAACTTTTCCACATCACTGATCATCAGGTGCTGCTGTCAATCTGCAACCCACAAAAAAGGATTTGGCTTACAGTAGCTGCTTAAATCCAATGTTGTTCTCTGCTCCTTGGAGGGAACAGATACAAAACAGAATTCCAAAGGACTTAAACTCATGTAAATGTGGTTTGATTGTCTTGTTTACCTCTAGAGAGGATACAGTTTGAAAAATCCACAACTAACATTTCTTCAACATGTATTCTCTTTCAGGCAGCTGAGATTATTCAAACAGAAAGTGGGAAATATCCAACTTTACTGCAAGTCTATACAGATGTAACATGTTGAACGATGCTACTTCAGCTGACTGCAGTTCTGCAGTTCGGATGTTCAAATCTCACCGGCTCAGGGTTGACTCAGCCTTCCATCCTTCCGAGGTGGGTAAAATGAGGACCCAGATTGTTGTTGGGGGCAATATGCTGACTCTGTAAACCGCTTAGAGAGGGCTGAAAGCCCTATGAAGCGGTATATAAGTCTAACTGCTATTGTTAAGACACCAATCAGAAAGGTTGGCAATCCGGCAGTTTGAATCCCTAGCGCCACGTAACGGAGTGAGCTCTCGTTAACCTGTCCCAGCTTCTGCCAACCTAGAAGTTCTAATGCATTAAAATGCAAGTAGAAAAATAGGGATCACCTTTGGTAGGAAGATAACAGCGTTCCGTGCACCTTGGCATTTAGTCATGCCGGCCACATGACCACAGAGACATCTTTGGACAGCACTGGCTCTTTGGCTTTGAAACAGAGATGAACACTGCCCCCTAGAGTCAGGAATGACTAGTACATATGTGTGAGGGGAACTTTTATCTTTATCTCCCCTTTCTAAGTAAACTGGTCTCAGCTGACCCGAGGTGGCACAGTGGTTAGGGTGCAGTACTGAAGGCCACTACAGCTGACTGTTATCTGCAGTTCAGCGGTTCTAATCTCACTGGCTCAAGGTTAACTCAGCCTTCCATCCTTCCGAGGTAGGTGAAATGAGGACCCAGACTGAGGGGGCAATATGCTGACTCTGTAAACCGCTTAGAGAGGGCTGAAAGCCCTACGAAGCGGTATATAAGTCTAACTGCTGTTGCTATTGCTATAGCTTACCTGAACAGGGTAACAAAATTTCAAAGACATTTTGGTTAAAGCCATAAACCTTCAATTTAAAAAGAGTACAGTTAGCTCAATGCAAGTTGGGGAGGGAGGCTTGGAAACTCTGACAAAGTTGTAAGCATGGATTATTCTAGAAGGTTTTCATCTGCACTATAACCTTAAGCATACCTAAAACGGCAAACTTCTACCTCTACAGGTATAAAAAAATTACCCTGCATGAGATGGTGGCAGGTGGAGGTTCTATCATTTATCACAGTTCTGACACCTCCCAACAGAGGCACCACTCATATCCTACCATTCATCATTCTTGAAATCGCCCAAGGCAGCATGAGAGACAACTCTCCCTATCAATTTCTTCTGCTGTTCTGTCACCGGTCCTCCACAACTCCCCTCCCCTAGGCAGGAGGACACACCTGGAATCTTTCTCGACACATGAGATGGCATGCCAGAGATTAAATGGGCAGAAGAAGTCATAACTGCCTTGCTACCTGCTGTGAGAATGATTTAATGGTAGGTGACCAGTGTTCGGAATGGAAGCTGACAGGCCAATTTATCATTTCACATCCTTTCATTATACCAGTTTCTTCATCAAATTTGTCGTCTGAAGCTTCAGATGTCCATATTCAGGACAAACACAGGAAGATGCTTCATACCATGTTGTGCTGTTTTACATCGAGCCTGGTATTGCCTATTCTGATTGGTGAAAGCATTCCAAAAATCATAGGTTCATTAGAGCTATTATACCTAAACTGAAAATCGAGTTCATCACTGGATGACAGCCAAAAGTTAGACATAATTTACATCTCAGCGCTTCTACCTAGTGGTTACCTGGACTTCTGCAGTCAAGACATAATAGGTTTCTTCCTAATGAATGTTGGAAATGCAAATATAAAGAAGGGACCTTTTATCACTTATGGTGGATACGTGCAAAGCAAAGAAATCATCAGAGTAGGAGTTACATCTTATTACAGGGTTACGGTGAATATAAAGATAAAACGAGAAACTTGTCTTTTGGGTTTAATGGGAAAAGACTTGAAAAAATTTCTTTTAGAACTTTGATATTATATATACTGACAGCAGCAGGATTACCTTATGCACAAAAATGGAAGGAGCCCCACAATAGATGAATGGATGAATTAGCAGAGATGGCTAAATTGACTGCTTTAATTAAAGAAAATAACACAAGTACTTTTCTTTCAACATGGAAGCCATTTCTGGACTTTGTGGTTGAGGTGGGGGAAAAAATGAAAATTTGATTTTGGATTTTACCAATTAGATAGGTTTTTTTGTTCTAGAAATAGCTAGTTTATACTACTATATAAAAGTAGAAAGTTGAGGTTTGATGTTATTATCCTTATTCTACTGCACCAAAGGGATTTGGAAGTTTTCTTTCTTTCTTTTTTCCCTACATTTTTCTTTCCCTTCTTCCTCCTTTATTTTCCTACTATTTTCTTTTGTATGTTTGTGTTTTATATTATAAAATATTTTTTTAAAAGATAATGGATCTTTTTAACACTACAGTAATGTTAATATTCCCCTTCATGGATTACTGCTTTGTGGTGGCAAAGGAGCTTGGATAGCTCAATGAAGCTATGAGCTATGCTGTGCAGGGCCACTCAAGACGGACAGGTCATAGCAGAGAGCTCTGACAAAACATGATCCACTGGAGAAGGATTGAGGCCTTTGAACTATGGTGCCAGAGAAGACTCCTGCGAGTCCATTGGACTGAAGGCGATCAAACCGGTCAGTCCTAGAGGAGATCAACCCTGACTGCTCTTTAGAAGGCCAGATCCTGAAGAGGAAACTCAAATGGCCACTAATGAGAAGGAAGGACTCACTGGAGAAGAGCCTCATGCTGGGAATGACTGAGGGCAAAAGAAGAAGGGGACGACAGAGAATGAGGTGGCTGGATGGAATCACTGAAGCAGTCAGCGTGAGTCTAAATGGACTCCAGAGGTTGATGGAAGACAGGAAGGCCTGGAGGAACGTTGTCCATGGGGTCGCAATGGGTCGGATACGACTTTGCAACTAAAAACAACGAATGTTAATATTAATAATATTCTCCACAAAAATCAAATGCTGCCCAGCATCATTTAAGCTCACTTTTAGCACAGACATGCAGCTGGGACCATAACAGAATGGAGGCCAAAACGCAGTACATTCTTTTACTAATTTAGCTTCTATGATCACTTGCCCAGGGTTCCTGCGAGACCACCTACTGCCACCGGTAGCCTCCCATCATCCAGTGTGGCCTTCTCAGGGTGCCGTCGGCCAGACAGTGTCAGCTAGTGACCCCCAGGGGGAGAGCCTTCTCTGTGGGAGCGCCTTTCCTCTGGAATCAGCTGCCCCCAGAGCTTCGTATAATCCCCGACCTCCGGTCCTTCCGACGCGCCCTAAAAAGTTGGCTTTCCCAGCAAGCCATCCTGGCCTGAACAAAACAAATCAAAGTATTGATTATTGTTAATTTTAATTTGAATTCTTTTAAAAAAAAATGTGCCATTGTTAATTTTAATTGGGTTTGGGGATATCCTATTTAATTTCTTTTTAACTTTTGTATTATGTGTTTCTTTTAATGTTGTACGCCACCCTGAGTCCTTGGGAGAAGGGCGGCATATAAACCGAATAAACCTCAAACCTCAAATGCTCAAAACATCTCGAACAAAAAAAGGTTTTAAAAAGGATATTATGTTTAAAAATGAAAAGTATACATCTTCCAATGAAGGAACAGGTCCTTTCACACATGCCAGAAAGGCAGTATGCTGACAATGGGACATTTAAAAAAAAAAAGCCTCTTCTGCAAATCTGAAGTCTGACATATTCATAAATTATCAGCCAGTCCCTTAGATGGCATATCTAAGCTGTTTAGTCCTTATTGTTCAATGTCAACAATTTAAATTGTGCATTGTAAGCAATTGGTAGCCAGTTTAGAACTTTCAATAAATAAAGACATTATATCAGCTCTGTATTTCCCGTCTGGCAGCACAGCTACCACAATTTGTATTAGTTGCAATTCTAAAAGGCCTAAAGAGTTGTTGCAACATCTAAAACACTTAATGTTTGTTGCAAAAATTAAAAGCTGTATCCAAAGTATGTAACAAAATCTACCAATTCAGGAATCATTGCAATTGATGCACTAGCCTTACTCATGTTAAATATTCTCCGTCAAAACTTTGAAGTTTAACTGTAAATAAAAATTGTGGAACACACCAAGGCTACACATCTTTTATTTCACCTGGAGTGCAACTACTGTATATCCAAAATAAATGGAACTCAACCTTTAAATCTAAACTCCTGTTTACTAAAAGTACTATAATCTTGTCTGAGTTGAATTTGTTCTTCCTCTCCTTCAGTTCACCATCAAATATAAATACTATGCAAGGATACACATTGATTACTATGTGTTATTTGGGAGCAGTAGCTGTTATGTTGATAACATCTACTTCTCCCAACTAACAGGAGGGAAGCAATGTGTTAACATGAGGGAAGCAGTATTATTCAAGGATACACATTGTTCCAAGTAATGCATGCCTCAAAAAAGCACCCTCTACAGGAGGAGGCAGGAGAACAACGTGCCTCACCTACATCAGGAATTTTTAGGCTTTTAACCCTTGTTTAACTCTGCTCGAGTGATCATAAAACGCCTAAAGTCAGACTAGATGAGGCACGTTGTTCTTTTGCCTCCTCCTGTAGAGGGCGCTTTTTAGAGGCTTTTTTAAACAGTTAAGCAGAGTCATCCACGGTGACTCTGGCAGCAACTAGCTCAGCCTGACCTCAGCTCTTGCCTTTTTCATTTTACTTTTTTTTCTTTTCATGATGACAGTGGTGAGGCTCTGCCTCCTCTGCCTCCCCTGACTGCACGTCCCTGGTTGACTCATCAGATAGGAACGATGTTTTGACTGAAGGCTCCACACCCCCTTCAGCTCCAAACTGTGTCAAACTGAATTCATGTCAGAGTGCCCATGGATGCAAATAATCCCACACCCCAATCAAATTCAGGCTTGACACATTGCTTGATGATGGCACTTGGCATGAATGTTCTTTCCCAGTGGTTTCATTCATTCATTCATTCATTCATTCATTCATTCATTCATTCATTCATTCATTTATTTATTTATTTATTTATTTATTTGTCTCGTATGCCACCCACTCCTGGAGGACTCCGGGTGGCTCACAAAAGACAAGGGAAAGGGGGGAAAGAGACAAACACAACATATTAAAAACAAAACCAACATTCACAATTTCCATGGAGGTAGATGCTTCTCAGCTCCCCCCTGCCTGCTGGAACAGCCAGGACTTGGTGGCTTTGCGGAAGGCCGGGAGGGTAGTAAGGGTCCGGATCTCAACAGGGAGCTCGTTCCAGAGGGCCAGAGCTGCAACAGAGAAGGTTCTCCCCCGGGGAGTTGCCAGCTGACATTGGCTGGCAGATGGAATCTGGAGGAGACCTAACCTGTGCAATCTAATTGGTCTGAGAGAGGTAATCGGCAGGAGGCGGTCTCTCAGGTACCCAGGTCCGATGCCATGTAGGGCTTTATAGGTAGCGACCAGCACCTTGAAGCGGATTCGGAGACTAATAGGTAGCCAGTGCAGCTCGCGGAGGATAGGTGTAACATGGGTGTACCTTGGTGCACCCACAATCGCTCGCACAGCTGCATTCTGGACTAATTGGAGTCTTCGAACACTCTTCAAGGGCAGCCCCATGTAGAACGCATTACAATAATCCAGTCTTGAGGTCACAAGGGCGTGAGTGACTGTCTGAAGGTCCTCCCGATCCAGGTAGGGTCATGTGAGTATTGAACTGACTAGGGGACAAATAGAACCCTCTGGCACATCAAGACCAGAGTTGTCCTATTGGGGAGATAGGTAGTGATGCAGGAGGGGGTGCACAGGTAAACCCACCAGTGGCTGGCCAGGTTAGGTGGTCTTAATAGAATGGACCTTATAAATTCATATTAGCTTGGCTTTTCATTCTAGTGCCCTGGAGTTCCAAAGTTGACTTTTAGCTGGAGTGAACTTTCTCTCCAACTTCCTCATAAGTATTAAAAATAGGGCTGAACAGTGTGGCAAGACCCTGTAAAGGAGGGGCACAGGAAGCCAGGCGTGGGTGAGAGATAGAACAGAGGTAAAAACTGCTGACGGCTTAAGACATTATAGGAACTTCTCTTTTTTGTATTTCTCCTATGTACTTCGCTGTAACATTCCAAATGAACTTCTCTTTTTCGAAATGTCATGCTTGTCTCGTGTATGGAAACGCCTTGAGAATGCAAAGTGTGGAACACGGCATAAAAGTAGCATCCTGGGCAGAGCCCAGGCAGTTCAGATTTTGGTTTGTGAGCACGCTGAACTCGATGCATCAAATAAACCTGTTTCTCTCACCTTCGTGGTATCGAGTCCTGGTCTTTCGTAAGTAGATTACAAACCTCAATCTGCTGCAACAATAGATCTATTTAATAAATAATCTATTTATTAAATAGATCTATTTAATAAATAAATAGATCAGAGGTTAAAGGCTATTAAGATATCCCCCCTCCCAGTACCACCTACTAAACACAGTCTGACACAAAAGACTAATGTCACTGTAAAATGCCTGTGAGGCCCCATCCCACCACATGGTCCAGAAGGATAATGTGCATCAGATAAATAGCCAATAGCAAAGCCAGGAGAGCAAATAGGACTGCACATTCCCCATCCAATTCCCAGCCGAGTCACCAATCAAGGCATCTTAAGCCGTTTCAGCAGTAACATTTTCCCACATATTAAAACCATTTCAGAAGATTGATAAAATTCAGGCGTCTGGAATTACAAGTTATCACCTCTTTTGACCTCTTTTCCCAGACTTGTAACATCTGAAATTGGTCTTTTGTGAGACAAATCTCCTGTATCAATGGAGGGCTTTGTTTATTGTGTTTTCTCCAGTAAAGGTCCTGTTATTACCATCTTTCTGCAAGGGGCGCTGATCACCTTCATTAATCAAAAACCCACTCTTGTACAAGCTGATTGAATTAGCCAGGATATCATGAGAGAAGTTAGCAAGTAGTAAGCTAAATGGGATCCAAAATAGCAGGACAAGAGATTGCTAAGGTGATATCCCTATGACCTGCCCTAACAAATACCTTCTAAATCTGGATTGATTTCATATACTGTACGGCACAAGCAACATGTGCTGCTAACAGTGAGACAGCCATTATTTCAGGTTGCTTTGCCCCCAGCATTTTAATGAAGGAGATGAATCACAGCATGGAAGAATTATATCAGCCCATTCTGTATGGAGTCGATGGAAGCAAAGAATAAAGCAGGCTGACCTGTCTCCACCGTTGAAGAGTAGAACTTCAAATAGATTCTTAAATGGCTTTACGATAAGGTTGATTTGATATGCCTTGAGAGTTCTTTCACTTGTAGCCCTACCAATATTCCACCCTGTAGGAAGTTATCACCCAGCCCTCTCCCAGAAAAATGAACTATCCTAGGAAATATTGAAAAGGCAGAATATTTCCCTGGATGTGAAAAGAAAGAAACATGTTTTAAAAGACAGAATAGCTGCCTGTAGCTTCCTGCCCATCCCCACTTTGTCAATGAGCCATTAAGAAGACCAAGCTAGTCCCTTTACATAATAAAGACTTCTCCACTTCAGCTCCAGGGGGATGGGATTAAGGCATGATAATATTGGCCCTTTACTCAACTGACCACATGGCATCTGAGAACTCAACCAAACCTGGATTCAAAACACAGCCTAGAGAGTTGCCCCTGCATGGGCCCCATGGGAGTCTGACAACCAATCAGAATACAAGATCAAGATCAAAGGCCAGAGAGGGCATAAAACCAGGGACTCAGGATCTCAGTCCTTCCTTCTCTTTTCTCCACCAACATTGAAACATGTGATCACCTTTTGTGTTCAGGGCTCAAGCCATGTGGCCCATCAATAAACCATCTTTCCAAGCAGCCTCCATGTCTCCAGTGCCTTTTCCCCCACTTGGAGCCGAACCCAGAAGGACATTTCTTTCATCAACCCCTACATCATCACTTTCAGCTACCTAACAAAGAGGCCAATTCACATCTGCTAGAAGGAAGAAAGTGTTAGAAGCAAAACAGTCAATCATCTGGGATAGGGATGTACTCTAGATTGGTCAAAAAAAACTCTGCAGAAAATAAGAGAGGAAATTCATTGGGAATTCAGACGGAATACATGATGAGCCTCCCAGAGTCACTTTGGACAGCGAGATGAGCAGCATATAAAGTAAAAAATAATGATAAAAAATAATAAGCGCCTCTGGAACTTTTTCAGGAAACCTTCCCAACTCAGCAAGTCAGAGTATTTTAAGAGGTTTTCCTTGCCAAATTATGGACTAGAAATGTTTTTGCTCTTTATTTGGTTCTTGAAGCCCAAAAGGTTCTATTGCCTAATCTACGTGAATTTATTTCTGATTCTTGTTGGTAGACTGTCTTTTACATTTAGAGAAGTTATAAGAAGGAACTCAAGGAGTTTAAATCTTACCTATGCTAAGATTTGAGCCTGATCCAGTCTGGTGAATAGAGAAAGATCTTCTGCTGAATGCTACAATCAGTTGTTAGTAGTTGCCAGTATTGACAGCAGACACCTGTTCTAGTGTGTATCTTCTAGATAATATATTCCAGTCACCTCTTCTACATCTACCTTCAACAGGTGGTTTGCAGAAGTACTCAAGCAGGTAAAAATATGTTTGTCAGAACAGTTCCGATAAATCCTTTTCCATGTTGTGAATCAATGGTTCATGGCAAGAATATTTCAAAATATTTATAATTTATAGTTATACATTTTGAAGAACATAAAGTTTTCAGGATAAAAACAGAACATCTGTACAGCAAAAAGCTCATTACAAAAGATTTAAAATAGTTAAGTAAACCAAACAGACAGCCAAAATATCATTCTTCAGGATCAAATTTGTACCTTTTAAAACTTTAAAAAAAAACCAACTTGTAACAAATTTGATAATCCACTTGAATCCCCTGGCAGTATAACTTGGAATGAAAGCAAGGTATTACTTATATGCATATACATAACTGTTGTGGCCCAGCAGGAGCTGTTGGAGCTGCAAACAGACTCCGATAGCAAGGGGCCCTATGAGTCGGCTCTGGAAGATGTGGAGGACCCTGGACAGGGTTCAGACTCCGAGCAGGGACCAGAGAGGCTGGTTGGCCACCAGGAGGCACCTGAGGCATGGAACAGCAGTGAAAGCCAAAGGGAGTGTGCCCATGATGTCAGGCCTTGGAGCAGTGGGGAGGAGCTAAGAGAGTTGGTCCCAGATGCCAGGCAAAGACGGGCAGATAAACGCCGAGAGCAACTACACAGGTACAGAAGATAACTGGACCCAGGTGGTGGTAATTAGGCTCCTCCCAAGAGAGTATATAAGGAGAGACTTTGGGAGGAGACTGTTTGCAGGATTCAACTAAGATACCAACGCTGGAGAAGCTCTCGGGTGTATTTCTTGTCTTGGAAGTCTGGATTGCTGTCCAGGTCTTGTCAGTGTGTTAATTTACTGTGAATAAATTGTCTAGCAGTAATCTTGTCTTGGATTGGGCGGGATTGGGCGGCCTATAAATTTAATAAACAGTAAACAGAGTGCCTCGGCGTACGGAGGGTGGGTCAGAACACGTAACTATTGACAACTTAAGCAATAATGGGACATTTTCTCCTCCCTTGAGTAGCTGTGTTCCTATGCTGGTGATACTACTTCTGGGATAATTCTAAACCTGTGAAGGACGATTTTATAACAGCCAACTTCTATTTTTATTTTAATATCTTCTAGCCTTCAGTATCACAGAAATGCTGTAAGATTCTATGTATTGGAATTCAACTTTTCCCTGGTTTTCTGCATCTATAAATCTCAATCCTGGGGCAATAAATGTAGAGTTAATTAGGCAGGGGGTATCTGCCCTTTTCTTTCCCCTTTCCCTCTTTTTTTCCCCTTGTCTAAAAGATGGAGTTTATTCTTGGCACTTTTGGAACTGTCTTGACCTAATAGTTCAGATTTTGTTCTGATCTATATAATTCATGTTCTCCCTTCCCTTCCCTCTAATGAAGGGTAACATACTCCAGGCTCTTAGCTACAAAAAAAAAAGTAATTTAGGCTCTTCTGTCATCAAGTTATTTTCTAAATTAAATTTATTTATCTTCTCTCCCACAAGCACCCTCAACAAGAATATTTTGTTAGGAAAGTTAATCTCCTAGGGTCAGAACGAATAGGTAATCAGCAGGACTCACGTACATTTTAAAATTTAAATACTATAAAACCGCATTTTACACACACAGCTAATAGAAATAATTAATGAGAGCAAATATTGATATTGACCTCTACTTCAAATAGAGGTACTTTTCTTGTCATTAGCTTAGAAGTAAAGTTTCCCTATTACAAAGAAATTTTCTAGGTATATTTCTACTTTTGCAACTCTCTGAGAACTCTGATTCTTGAGACAACTACAAGACCTTCCTTCTCCGTTCAAGTGGAGCATAGACCCAATTTCATTAGAGTAGCACCTTCTTCTGAACTGAGAACAGAATCTCAGCTAAAGGATTGGATTCTCTTATCAGTTCTCTGTTTTTCCTCTCTTTCCTTTTCTTTTAATTATTTTTATAAGGTTGTTGAACTGATCCCTCTCTTGCCATTTCTTAAGCTTGGAGTGACCTGCGAGACCTCCTACTGCCACACTCCTCCCAACAGCTGGTAAGATCCCACAGGGTGGGCCTCCTTCAGATGCCGTCAGCCAGACAATGTCGGCTGGCGGCTCCCTGGAGGAGAGCCTTCTCTGTGGCTGCTCCGACCATTTGGAACGAACTACCCCCAGAAATCCGGACCTCACCCACTCTCATGGCCTTCAGAAAAGCTGTCAAGACCTGGCTATTCCAGCAGGCCTGGGGCTGTTGACTTCATTGTTGAGGTCCAGCCCCGACTGAAATGAATGTATCTGTGTTGTTTTTTAACTTGTCTATTTTATTTTTATTTTATTTTATTTCCCCTCTCTGTAAGCCGCCCGGAGTCCTCCGGGATTGGGCGGCCTATAAATAAAATTAAACTTGAAACTTGAAACTTGACGGTGGTTCAAGTAAGGCTGCAAATTTTCCCAATCATAAAATTGTGACAGCTGATTCATCGTCTCTAAACATAGATTTCTAAGAGAAGGGATCTATCCCTTAGTTTGAAACAGGAGATGGTAAAATAAAACAAAAGATTGGAAACAACAGTTCCGTATTGGGTTAAATCTTATTTCAGAATGGAGCAATTTCATGTTGAACACTGGTCTCCATAGTGATAACTCTTTTCAACCATAGATACAACACTGAGATCTGGGGGGTGGGGTGGGGGGGGGGTTGCAGCATGGGATCAGCGTGACAAGGATCTGAACTTCTAGAAGGTACACAATCAGCCACTGATCTAACAGGTCTCAATATACGTTATTCATAAAATGTTGGGAGATAGTAGAAACATTAAACTATTCAAAAGGTCTCATGTTGTACTGTATTCAAATTGGCTGTAAGGAACTTGAAAGTGTGATCTTTTATTTGCCTACTTCCTTTATAATAATGCACATGCATACATACTTTAAAGATTAATCCCGATTACGGTTCCACGTAAACAATGCAATACCCAGAAATAGTCGACAGAGGTAATAGTTCCATGTGTTAATCTGATTTAGCATCTAGTAAAGATTTCACTGAAACAAAAACAAGTAACAATTTTCTTTGTTTTGATAAATAAGAATGGCGGCTGCTGGAAAGCCTATTAAGCCATTTTTACAATTCCTTTCCAAGAACTCCTGCCGATCTCCCAACTCTGGTTCTGTGCTGGAAAAGAAGAATCCTACAGTGGTACAAGACCCGAGATTTGATCTGTAGCAGATACTGACTATTTGAGAGACCGCCTTCTGCCAATTACCTCCCTGCGTCCCATCAGATCGCATAGAGTAGGCCTCCTCCGAGTTCCATCCGCCAGTCAGTGCCGACTGGCGACTACGCGGAGGAGAGCCTTCTCAGTTGCAGCTCCGACACTTTGGAACGATCTCCCCGTGGAGATTTGCACCCTCACCACTGTCCAGACCTTCCGCACAGCCCTCAAGATCTGGCTATCCCGTCAGGCCTGGGGATAAGACCTTAACTTCGCCCCACCTGAATGCTGAAAGAATGTTGTGTTTTACTGGTTTATTTTTTTATTCACATTTTTCTTTTTTTTCTTGTGTTCTGTCTTGCACTCCCTCCCTATTAATTGTAAGCCGCCCTGAGTCCCCTCAGGGAAAAGGGCGGCCTATAAATGTCAATAAACATAAACATAAACAACAAACATAGGCTGTGTATCAGAAACAAAGCTGCTACCTTTTAATCAAAAACGGAATCCTGAGAACTTGGGGGAATCCGGTACAGGAAATCAGGAGCTAGGATTGAGTTCAAACACACTACAAATTTACTCTATAAACCTACACACAAGAATCTGATCTACTAACAGTCAAGATAAATTGATGACAGATAAGAGTCAATGGACTTTGGGCTGAATTTAGATCACTTATGGGGCTGTGGTGACTCCAAATGATAATGTGTTTGACTCCGTCCTTGGACTCAGGCAGGTCACCTCCTATATGTGGGCCACCTACTGCTGGCTTCTTTCTCTATGGAGTATAATATTGGGACTTGAGCTTGATGTGCAACAGAGCTTGTGGGAAGACAACACTATTGTCAGGCCTGCAGCGGTTCCTTTAAGAATCTTTGGCCTGCCACACTCTCATTAAGGGGGGGGGGGAATAGCAAGGGGTAGAATGTGTTGTTTTCAAAATAAAAAATTCCTTTCTAGAAGCTCAAGATCATCTTTTGTCTCAGCACCTTTGCACCTGACCGGAAGCAATTGGGCGTAGGTGCTAGCGTGGAAGAAGAAGATTGGATCATGTGATGGATTGTGGGTGTGGGGACAAGATCATGAACTTTTAACTGGGTGGGATTCTGATGTAATTTCCAGAATTGGGATTCCACAGCAATGTGCTACGATGTCTGCTTTATTAAATTGGAACTTTAAGGAAAGTTTTGCCTTGGACTCTGATTTAATTCTACATGATACTTGGAACGCTGGCATCTATTTTGATTAAAAATGAGAGATCTAATCCAGGACCACCTCCTAGACATGTAGGGCTGAGAAACAGATATGAAAGGTCTGCATAACTCCTTATAAGGCAAGAGTGTTCCCATTGTCGATTGCCTGCACCTGGTAGGTCTCTAATTTAGGCCATCACTAGCAAATGTTGGGAACAATCATTGCGCTGTCGTCTATAGTGATGAAGTGCTTTGAGAGACTGGTCCTATAACACTTCAGGTCCTGTCTTCCACCAAATTTTGATCAACACCAGTTTGCTTGTAGAAGCAACAGGTCGACAGGGGACGCCATCACCACTTGTCTACATATTGCACTGAGCCACCTTGAGAAATCTGGGAATTATGTCAGAATGTTTTTTTATAGACTATAGCTCGGTCTTTAACACCATCTTACCAGGAATTCTTGAAAAGTTGACTGACCTGAATTTCCCTCCCCACACTTGTGAATGGATCAAAGACTTCCTGACGGATCGTCCACAAACAGTAAGGGTTGGGTCCTTTACATCTTCCACGCTGAAGCTCAGCACAGGCTCCCCTCAGGGCTGTGTGCTCGGCCGCTACCTGTACTCACTGTGTACATATGACTGCATATGCTCTGATCCATCCAACATCATAATAAAGTTTGCAGATGACACAACGGTGCTGGATCTCATAACTGGAGGGGACAAATCAGCATACAGGGAAGAAGTCCAGAAGGTATCTGCATGGTGCTCAAGAAACAACTTACATCTATATGTAAGACAAAGGAAATGGTGCTAGATTTCCAGAAGCATAAAGGGGAACCTGCCTCACTGTATATCGAGGAAGGCTGTGTAGAGAGGGTTTCCTCTTTTAAATTCTTGGGAGTGCTTATTAGTCAAGATCTCACCTGGAAAAACAACACGTCTCTGGTGATTGGAAAGGCTTAACAGAGACTTCATTTCCTTAGAGTCCTACAGAAAAATCAGGTGGAACAACGGCTGATGACCTCTTTCTATCGGTCCACCATAGAAAGTGTCCTCACATATTGTATTACAGTGTGGTATGCTGGTTTAACAGCTGCGGACAGGAAGGCACTACAGAGAGTGATCAATTCGGCACAGGAGACCATTGGTTGCCCTCTGACATCGCCAGATCTCACTGCTTTAGCAGAGTAAGGAAGATACTCAGAGATGATTCAGACCTTGATCAGTGTCTCTTTGCACTTCTACCATCAGGCAGAAGACATCAAAGTATAGCCAGCTGAGCAAACAGGTTTAAAGATAGTTTCTATCCTTGGGCTGTGGGACTTTTAAATACAACCACAATCACTCCATGCACACGCTAGTTTCTTTTTCTTTTTCTTTCTTTTTTCATTTCTGTTATAATTTTGCACCAATTAGGTTAAAACCAATTTCGTTGTATTTAAATACAATGACAATAAAGATTATACTTATTTGCTGGAATCTCTGTTTACTGTGCCCAGAATGCTTGCCTCTGAAACCCTGCAACTTGAACCCAGGTCAGCTGCCACCCTACAATGCAGAGGTGGGTTCCTACCAGTTCGCACCTATTCGGTAGAACCAGTTCATCAAATCTACGGAACCGGTTAGAAGAGGTTCCATCAGTGCACCCAGAAAGCAGGCCACACCTACGGAAGAGGTTCCAAAAATTTTCGAAACCCACCACTGCCCCCCACACACACAGAGAGAGAGAGACTGATACAGAGAGAGAGAGCGAAAGAAAGGAAGAAATAAAGAAAAAAAGAAAGAAAAAGAGTGAGAGATGAAAGAAAAAAAGAAAAAAGGGACAGAGAGACAAAAGGAAAGAGAGAGAGAGAGAGAGAGAGCACATGGCCAGCAAGCCACTCCCACCAGGTCACATGGCCAGCAAGCCACTCCCACAAAGGAGGCCACACCCACAGAGTAGGTTCCAAAAAATTTTGAAACCCACCACTGCTACAATGACTGTACCACTTCTTCCCTCTACCCTGATTACACTTCTGCCTGTTCCTTGGGACTTTGCTTATTGAGAATGAGTATCTACATTTCCCAAAGATTTGGGTCTGTTTGAAATTGTGGGTTTGTGCATATGCTTATGCACACTGCCTGATGCTGCTGTACCAAGGAAAGTCTTGAACTTGTGTGTGGGGGGGGGAGGGGCTGAAACAGGACACCCATAGGGTGTGGACTGAGATCAAATATATAATGATTGCATCCCACAAATAACACAATGTGTCAGATGTCATGATGCAGGTATATAATGCTAACATTTGTATAATGTCACCATCACACATGTATCAGTATTTTATCAATTTATTGTGGCTAGAACTGATAGAATGCTTGGGAGGTATGCATGCCTGCATCCCTCTACTTTGAATAGGTCTATGCTCAGGGCTCAATCTGATGTTTTGATTCACCTGAATACCAAAATAATATTGCCTTGTACCATAACATTCTTCTAAAAATGGTGGATGGATCAGGTTCCAATAATACAACAACAATCTAATACATTAGATCAGGTTCTAATAATACAACAAATAATATGTGCTCATTTGTCATCAACAGTCATAGTGAATTATTTGAAAGTACCTAGCTGCAAGCATTACTTTATGGTTAAGTAAAATCCCCTGCCCTGTGTGTAAAACAACAACTCTGGTGATAGAAGTGCTTCATTTAGCAGTTCTGATCTCTGCTAATTTTCTTTTACATTTCTTTCCCAGCTTTTTCAGTCTTGGATTGTTATTGGGAGATGTGGTGTGTTTTTTTTTTTGTCAGTATTGTTTTTTGTTTAAATTATGTGCCAACAGAGCAGAATTTTTTTTTAAAGGTGGCAAACTGTGAAGAATTAAACCTAATTTTACAGATGAACAACTGCAAATAACGAAATCTCAGGCAAACACAATTCTAATGAAAGGTGACATGCTGGAGATAGGGTGTTTGGTGCCCCCACCCTCTCATTTTTTGCCTTCTTAGAACAACGAATTAGTTTAGGAAGCTGAACAATAATGCTGCAATCGCAGTAAGCAACTTATGCTATTAGTTTTTTCTTTCTAGTTTGCTTTCCAGAACGAAAGATGACACTTCTTTTGCCGCAGTGTATTTTCTTCACATCACATTAAGGCAGGACATAAAGTGAGATTTGGACATAAGAGTGAACATGAAGGGGTCAGACTAGGAGATCTCCTGAGGACCCCGTCTATCCCTTCTATCTTGTTATACATTTACTGAGTCCTGAAGAAGAACAGGAAGCTTGAACTCAGGAAATTCAAATGTCAAACCACAACACTTGCTGTAAGTAGGCCGAGTCAGTTGGAGGTCTAGCTTGCGAGTCAGACATACAGCTTAACCACACACGTCAGTATGAAACTAGTGCTTCCTGCATGCCAACTGCAGCCTAGACATGAAAGGGCAGCACGATATAATCTGTTTAGCCAATAGAAATGAGCTAACATATTTCCGTGTTTTGGCAGAGATGGGTTCCTACCAGTTCGCACCTATTCGGTAGAACCGGTTCGTCAAATCTACCGAACCGGTTAGAAGAGGTTCCACCAGTGGACCCGGAAAGCAGGCCACACCTACAGAAGAGGTTCCAAAAATTTTTTGAAACCCACCACTGGTCTTTGGATATGATTATTCTACACCATCATGCTCATATTTATAAAACTCAGTGCCTCTGTGAAAGGTAAGGATGGCTACTGCGTTTGTGGTACAATCAGAACATTTCATGTGTTGAAGTTGTTTTAACACAAACCAAAGATGCCTTTTAAAAAACAAGTTTACATCATATTTTTATGCATGCCAGTGCTGTGTGTGAGGTAATTTAAGGTGGTTCTGACAAGTGTCGTCGGCATCTTCATATCCGGTCACATGGGCGGCAAGCCACTCCCATCCAGTCACATGGATGGCAAGCCACTCCCACAAAGGAGGCCACACCCACAGAGTAGGTTCGAACAATTTTTGAAACCCACCACTGATGTATGGACATATATGCAAATTCTATAGACAGAAATACAAAGGTAAATCAAATTTAAATATGAAAAGTACAAATAAATGCAGGCACAGTAAGTTTCTTGATTTTTAAGTTTCTTAATTTTATATTTGTTTCATAGAGCCTTTTTACTCATCTTACCACGAACTGCTAACAATAGGATAAGGTATAAAAGGGAGTCAAGAAATCCTTAAAAACGGATATAGGAATCAGAAAGGTAGGTAGTAAAAGTTTAACTTTGTAACCTCTAGTAGATATTGTTAGCAAGATCCTAGCAGGAACATATTTCTTTTTTTTTTTTTACTGTTTTTCTTTCTGAACTTATTTTTCTAAAACTGAATAGAGTTCCATGTTACTGAATTTCAAGTCATAGAAGAGTTTCACCTCAGCCCATAGGTTGAGTGAGGGTGGAAAACCTCTATCTCAGATTATTGGAAATCAGGGAAATGGTAGAACTCTACTTACTAAGGGGAGGGGGGAAGAGAGAGAGGAAGTTCAGGAAAAAAATATGCTCAAAAGGGGCAGAACTTCAATCACAGGATTGGGCTTGCTATGTAGATATTTTTTTAACCTACCCTGTAAAGGTAAAGGTTCCCCTCACACATATGTGCTAATCCCAACTCTAGGGGGCAGTACTCATCTCCGTTTCAAAGCCGAAGAGCCAGCACTGTCCAAAGACATCTCCATGGTCATGTGGCCAGCATGACTAAACACCAAAGGCACATGTACTGCATGTACTCCATGAGAATCAAAGGTGGTTCTTATTTTTCTCCTTGCATTTTTGCATGCTTTCAAACTGCTAGGTTGGCAGAAGCCGGGACAAGTAACGGGAGCTCAGTCCGTTATGGGGCACTAGGGATTCGAACCACCGAACTGCTGACCTTTCTGATCGACAAGCTCAGCATCTTAGCCCCTGAGTCACTGCGTCCCTTCTACCCTGTAGATGTCCCTGGTTGTGAGAAAGCATAAGAGGTACCAGGAAAATAGTAGTGTAGCCAATAGGAGACATGAAATGGAAAAACAAGAATGGCTATGCAAGAAAAGGAGGAAGGAAAATGTAAATCCCCTTCGCTAGCTGCTCTTATATTTACAGACAAGTTGATAAGATATAGAAAGCAGATGCATTCTAATATTGCTTCTTCCAACAACTTTTTTCTCAAAGTGAAAGCTGCAACTTCCTTGACTAAGTCTTCCCCATTACTTCTAGAATCAAGACAAGGATAGCTGATCCTTTAAAGTCTCATTTCACCCTCTGAAAGAGAGGCATTTCCTGGAAGGATCCTTCTTGACCAAAGTCATCCCCTGTAATTCCCCCATCGCTACTATTTTATACCTCATAAAGACCTATCCTGTTTTTTTAATCATTCAGGCCTCTTCCATTGTGTTTCTTTTTGCCTATTTTCTCTCTATTTCTACACCGCATTTTGGTTCACCCACGTAACACCTATCCTCCGCGAGCTGCACTGGCTGCCTATTGGTCTTCAGATACGCTTCAAGGCGCTAGTTGTCACTTATAAAGCCCTTCATGGTATTGGACCTGGGTACTTGAGAGACCGCCTACTGCCAATTACCTCCAATAGACCGATCAGATCCCACAGATTAGGCCTCCTCCGAATTCCATCCGCCGGCCAATGCCGACTGGCGACTACCCGGAGGAGAGCCTTCTCTGTGGCTGCTCCAACCCTCTGGAACGAGCTCCCCGTGGAGATTCGAACCCTCACCACCCTCCAGGCCTTCTGCAAAGCCCTTAAAACCTGGCTGTTCCAATAGGCCTGGGGCTAAAGAGTTTTTGCCCCCCTTCTCGAATGGTATGGTTGTTGTGTGTTTTTTAAATTTTTGTATTGTTATGTCTCATCTTTTTTTATTCCCTTGTCTGTACCCCCTTCCCTGATTGAATTGCGAGCCGCCCTGAGTCCCCTTCGGGGAAAAGGGTGGCATACAAATGTAATCAATCAATCAAATCAATCAATCTCTAAGTTCTTGTTGTATTTCTACAAGAAGAATTTTCTTCTGTAAGACCAGGCTTGTGCATGGGTTTAGAGAACATCTTCCAACTAGTTGGGAATGAAAGCAAGAGAGAAAAGCCGAACTTGATTGGATAAGTACATTTCATTCCCCATATACTATAGGTCCTGAAAGTATTTTTAACAAAAACTTGTGTGGTTTAGGTTGTTGTAGAAGAACCTTTAGAAGGTCACTGAAAGAAATTAGAAATTTAGTTTATCACATTGATACTTTAAGAGATATTTCTGCTTGGGGGAAAAATGCATTTTCAAAAATATGGAGGACTTTGCTTATCAGTAATAATATTTTATTTCTAAGGCTTGTTGCAGCTAGGAAATTATTGCCTCGGAGACAAACAGTATTTTATTTTCAAGCATGTTTAAGCACTTGAGGTAGGGGCCCTTTTCATCCAAAGTTTGATTTGCAAAATCTTATTTTACTGTGTCCAAGCAGAAATCCCAACAAATGCATGGCATAACTGCATTCAATTCCTTATATTCTGCAACAGTCAGGAAATGTATAAAGCCATCCACAAAACAGCATACATGCACCTGTTTATGAAATCGGTACCTACAACTTCTCAGTATCCCATGCTGGGATTCTTAATATAAAGAGGCGTACAAGTTCTGCCAAGCATCACATGCATGGAAGCACAAAAGTTTCAATTCTCTTCA
Organism: Thamnophis elegans; assembly: GCF_009769535.1. NCBI lineage: Eukaryota > Metazoa > Chordata > Lepidosauria > Squamata > Natricidae > Thamnophis > Thamnophis elegans. Next base: position 11,617,790 of record NC_045541.1, on the reverse strand, counting down.
ACGTGCAAAACAAAAGAAAAAATGTTTCTTCCAATCTGCATAGTCTATTGCTAGATAAATCAATGAACGCAGAAATATTTTTAAGGAGTATATGTTATACATGCATGTATCTGTTAATATGTATGCATATGTTTGCATGTGTGTGTTTAGAGCATAGTTGCATTTGTTGTCAATGCAGCTTTTGGTAAGCAATTTTAAGTGTTTAACTCACTATTTCGATATGTATCTTGGTTACAACTTAGGAGAAAACTCTGATTCATTCCTGTCTACTATTGCACTAATGTTTCATTCGGCTGAATACATTTCTCTGAAATACCTAGAAGAAAACAAACATTTGTGCTGTCGATGTTCCTAATTGTTTAGATTGGATGACCATTTGTCTGATGTGTGTAGGATGACCTGCTTGAGCAGGGGGGGTGGGCTAGAAGACCTCCAAGGTCCCTTCCAACTCTGTTAGTCTGTTATTCCTTTACTTTGGCAGATTATGTAATTCGGTTGGTACAAATACGTATACATCATAACAGGTGGTAGCATGTAACCAAAAGTGGACAAAACAGAAAAGAGTTAAGCAGAGTTTGATTTGCTTAGTTATCACGATGAGAGATCAGTTGGAAATCCTATGACTTCAGGTTGAACATGGAAATGGAGAAGAAGGAATGACAAACCTTTTCTATATCAGTGTCACACAAAATACATGGACATGTCTTTGTACATATCAGGACAGTGGTGGGTTTCAAAAATTGTTCGAACCTACTCTGTGGGTGTGGCCTCCTTTGTGGGAGTGGCTTGCTGCCCATGTGACTGGATGGGAGTGGCTTGCTGCCCATGTGACCGGATATGAAGATGCCGACGACACTTGTCAGAACCATCTTAAATTACCTCACACACAGCACTGGCATGCATAAGAATATGATGTAAACTTGTTTTTTAAAAGGCATCTTTGGTTTGCGTTAAAACAACTTCAACACACGCAATGTTCTGATTGCACCACAAACGCAGTAGTCATCCTTACCTTTCACAGAGGCACTGAGTTTTATAAATATGAGCATGATAGTGTAGAATAATCATATCCAAGGACCAGTGGTGGGTTTCAAAAAAATTTGGAACCTCTTCTGTAGGTGTGGCCTGCTTTCCGGGTCCACTGGTGAAACCTCTTCTAACCGGTTCGGTAGATTTGACGAACCGGTTCTACTGAATAGGTGCGAACTGGTAGGAACCCACCTCTGTATCAGGAGTGAAATTTGAGGAAGACTTTAGTTAAATACACAATGCAAGATCAGAGACGGGAAGACAAATCAGATTAGCTTGGTTTATCCTCTGCCAGTTTTCTGGAGGATGATCAGTGAACTGAACTTCGGGACACTGCATTTCCTTCGTAGGGATCCTCTTAACCTTGGAACCAAGCTTATGTCAGACAGATTCCAATTAAAGCCATAGTTAATTCTCCCAACTGTTAGGCTTACAGAACTGTCTTTCAGTGTTTCTTTTCACGGGTGTACTTTGGAATTCTAGTAATTCTGTTTGTAATTTGATGAAAGCCCTATAACAACTGAGTCACTTTGGATAGTGAAATGGACAGCATATAAATTTAATAAATAAAACATGACTCGCCAAGCTAAATGTAATCGATGTAATGAATTGAGACAAATCCCCTGTAATGAGTGATAAACCGGAAGTTCCTTGAGAGCTGTTGAGATACCATACATACAGTGCCCAATGTATGCCAGACCATACTTGGGGTGATGTATCAAGACTGATGTAGAGGCAAAAGTTAGCAGTGATGTGCATCATTTGATTCAAGCATCATTTAGTGAAAGTTTGCCTATATTACACTTGCCAAGAAAAGACAATTATTTCAAATTGGGTTATCACACATAGCAATATTTCACACTCCATCACTCTATGCAACAGCTACTCAGAAAATTAATGGTTTGTTGAAATATGAAATTATTTTATATAAATATGAATGTATTCTTTCTTTGGTCTAAAAATTACAAAAGGAGACTTCCCACAATTTTTCAGTGTACGCATTACATATGAATAAAGTGAATGTTTTAATCCATGGCGGGAATAAATTGGGCCAAGGTTTCAAAAACAATTCTCAAGTTTCTCAATTCTCATGTGGATTCATACAGAATAAAATACAGAATAACAGCGTTGGAAGGGACCTTGGAAGTCTTCTATCCAACCCCTTGCTCAAACAAGGAGACCTTATACCATTTCAGACAAATGGCTGTCCAATCTATTCTTTCAAACCTCCAGTGATGGAGCACCCACAACTTTTGAAGTCAAATCGTTCCACAGGTTAATTGTTCTACTGTCAGGAAATGTCTCCTTAGTTATAGGTTTGATCTCTCTTTGATGAGTTTCCATCTGTTGTGGCCCAGCAGGAGCCGTTGTAGCTGCCACCAGATTCCGACAGCGAGGGGCCCTATGATTTGGCTCTGGAGGATGTGGAGGACCCTGGACAGGGTTCCAACTCCGAGCAGGGCTCAGAGAGAATGGTTGGCCACCAGGTGGCGCCTGAGCCTTGGACCGGTGGGGAGAAGACAAGGGAGAGTGATTCAGAAGCCAGCAGTGAGTTGTTCCTGGATGTCCGGAATTGAAGAGCTAATAGGTGTCAGGAACAGTTACGCAAGTACAGGAGGTAATTGCACTCAGCTGGTGGTCATTAGGCTCCTCTCCAGACTATAAAAAGACTGTTGTGCACACGCCCCTCTTGCAGAAGTCAATGCATTGACTAAAGAGAACTCTTGTAACTAACTTGGAAGGCTGGATTGCTGCCGAGGCTTGTCTGAGTTGCTGCCAAGGTCCTTATCTGTTTGTTATGCTTGGCTTGCAGCCACCAAGGTTTTGGTTTCTTGCTATTAAAGTACATTCTAGTTAAGCTTGTCTCGAATTTCGTTACTGGACGGAGGAGGGGGTCAGAACACCATCCATTATTTCTTGTCTTGCTCTCAGGTGCTTTGGAGAATGTGTTGTCTCCCTCTTCTTTGTGACAGCCTCTCAAATAGCAGAAGACTGCTATCATGTCACCCCTAGTTCTTTTCTTCATTAGACTAGACATGCCCAGTTCCCACAACTGTTCATTGTACATTTTAGCCTCCAATCCCCTAATCATCTTTGTTGCTCTTCTCTGCACTCTTTCTAGAGTCTCCACATCTTCTTTGTATCATGGTGACCAAAACTGGATGAGTTTGTTTTAACTTTTTTCAGCTTTGATTTTGTGTGGGTTTTTTTTTTTACTTTTTCTGGAATCTTCATAACACTCACCACAAAACAGGTGTCTATCAGAGTTCAATCTATATGAATTTTTTTCCCATGTTAGTGCAACCACTGGCTCACTCAGCAGTCACTTGTTTCTCTGACCAACACATAATATAGCGACAATATCTGCCCATGCATTTTGGCATCCTGCAGATCTGATCTATGATAGAATTTTTTTTTTAATCCAGTTCTTTTACAGCCTTTACTTCCTCACAGAGAAGCTGAATGCTATTATTACTCATAATCAGAATTTAGCTTCAAGCTGCAGAAAATACAATCTGTCCTTTTCGTTTTCATATTTTATTTTATTTTATTTTTTGGCAGGGGAAAGTGGTTTGTCAGCAAGAGACAGAAGCCTGACCTCTACTTGTCAACTTTTGCCAACAACTCATTTGGGCTGAGTTTCTCTTTAAATTTTAATATGCTATCACTTCTATACAGTTTAGATACCATTTTTGAAAAACAGGGTATTATTCTTAATGTATAATGTTCCGGAATTTTTTTTTAAAAAAAACCCCATATAACTGTAAATAGCAGCTGTTTACTTTAGCAAAAGAATCACCACAGGATGAAGCTACACTCGGTAAATTGTGGAGGCCCTTGAAACTAAGAAGTCGTCCTAATCTTTCATTCTGTTACAGTTCCAATAGAGAAAGATTTCGGGCCACACGTGGCACTGAAGGCCACGAATGGTTGAAGCCAAACCACAGTTATTTCCCCCCACAGTAATAGTCCTAGCCTACCTGTTGTGGCCCAGCAGGAGCCGTTGGAGCTGCCGTCAGACTTCAACAGCGAGGGGCCCTATGAGTCGGCTCTGGAGGATGTGGAGGACCCTGGACAGGTTCTGACTCCAAGCAGGGCGCAGAGAGGCTGGTTGGCCACCAGGAGGCGCCTGAGCCTTGGACCAGTGGGGAGGAGACAAGGGAGTGTGATCCGGATGTCAGCAGTGGGGAGGAGCCAAGGGAGTTGTTCCTAAATGCCCGGCACCGGAGAGCTAATAGGCGTAAGGAGATAATTGCACTCAGCTGGTGGTAATTAGGCTCCTCTCCAGACTATAAAAGGAATGCTTGTGCACATGCCCCTTTTGCAGAAGTCAATGCAGTAACTAATGTTGGAGAACAGTATTGTGAGCTTGGCAGGCTGGATTGCTGCCAAGGCTTATCTGTGCTGGATTGCTGCCAAGGACCTTCTGTCCGTTAATAAATTCTGTAAAGTATCTTTGGCTCGGAGTGTTTTGGTGTGGGACGAGGGGGGTCAGAACACCTACCCCACCATTGCTGTGTATATCTCACCTCAGAATTGTTTTATACAGATAGTCCTCGACTTACAGCAGTTAATTTAATGACTGTTCACAGTTTCAACAAAACTGGAAAAAAGTGACCTGACCACTTTTCACAGATATGATCTTTGTAGACTCCCTACGATCATGTGATCAAAACTGAGGTGCTTGCCAACTGGTTCATGCTTATGACCATTGCAGCGTCCCAGGTTTATGTGATTCGCCTTTTGCGACTTTCTGACGAGCCGAGTCAATGGGGAGGCCAAACTCATTTAACAACCAGGTTACTAACTTAGCAACCATGTTGCTTCACCTAACAATTGTGGCAAGAAAGGTTGTAAAATGGGGAAAAAGTCACTTTAAAACATTTCTCACTCAGCCACAGAAATTTTGGGCTCAGTTGGGGTAATAAGTTGAGGACCACCTGTATAATGCTGCTCAGCAATTCTGGTCCCCAAAAGGGGACTGAATGATAGTTTGTATGGGTGAGACAGAATTGTAGCCCAGCTTTTACAAGCAGACAGAAGTATGGACTTCTTCACTGGCTTTAGCGTTCTGTTGTTAGCAGATTTTTTTTGAGCCAAGGTGGCGCAGTGGTTAAATGCAGCACTGCAGGCTACTTCAGCTGACTGCAGTTCTGCAGTTTGGCTGTTCAAATCTCACTGGCTCAGGGTTGACTCAGCCTTCCATCCTTCCGAGGTGGGTAAAATGAGGACCCGGATTGTTGTTGGGGGCAATATGATGACTTTGTAAACCACTTAGAGAGGGCTGAAAGCCCTATGAAGCGGTATATAAGTCTAACGGCTATTGCTATTTTATTATTTTTTCTCTTCTACAATACCTTACAGTCATTACATCAATATTGTTATGTCATCATACCTGTACATGTATATAATATTCACTTCTATATTTACGCACCTTTATACACAGTTGTATATATGTGTGTGTGTGTGTATATATATATATGTGTGTGTGTGTGTGTGTGTGTATACACAGACACACAGACACATAGACACAGACACAGACACACACACACACAGACAGACACACACAGACACAGACACAGACACACACACAGACACACACACACACAGACACACACACACAGACACACACACACACACACACACACACACACACACACACACACACACATATATATATATATATATATATATATATATATATATATATATATGTTTTATTTGTGCTGATAAATAAATAAAACACAAATATAACAAAGGCAACAGTAAAAATATTGGGTTTCTGTCGTGATGGACTCTTGTGACGAGCCGATTGACAGATGATGGAAGCAGTTAGCTTCCTCCCATAATTGGGGCTTACCAGGGGTTGTGACACTAAATATATGTGTGTGTGTGTGTGTGTGTGTGTGTGTGTGTGTGTGTGTGTGTGTGGTTTTTTCCGGTCTGTGCAGAATGCTGTCTTGATGTTGTGTTTGCGGAGGATTTTGCAGACAGCATTCTGCACAGACCGGAAAATATCCACCATCCTAAGAAACCCCAAAGACAAAATTGAATTAGAAAATCAAGGAGTATATGAAATCCCATGCACTACTTGCCCCACCACATACATCGGACAAACCAACAGAAGAATAAGTGCACGCATTGAAGAACACAAAAATGCAATCAAAAAAGAGGAACCAACCTCTTCCCTGGTCCAACACCTCAAAGCCACAGGACATAAAATTGACTTCAATAAGACAAGAACTATCACCAAGGCCGAACACTTCAACAACCGTATAATCAGAGAAGCAATCGAAATAGAAAAACGCCCACACAGCATGAACAGGCGGGATGATACCTCCCGCCTGCCAGCCCTTTGGAAGCCTGCCCTCATTAACAAACGAATCCCAAACATGATGAATGAGACCAGGCCCACACCCACAACAGCCACACAGAATATCACCAAAAAACATCCACAAAGAAAACAGACAAAAACACAAACTGATGAGGAGGCACGACCCAGAACCAGAAACCAGACTGCCAAAGCACAATCAGCCTCTTTAAAACCCCTCCTACCCTCACATGAAACACAACCCCCCAAACAATCAGAACAGAAAACACCTCCACCAAATAAGGACACACCTCCACCTAATCAAGACACAGCCAAGCCCCCACCCAATCAGTTTAATCCCCTACTGGCAGTTAAAATTTAATCCCCTACTGGCAGTTAAAATTTAATCCCCTACTGGCAGTTAAAAGGAACAAACAGCCGAGATCTCACACTACTCCTGGAAACACCAAACCTGAAGTAGTCTGAAGCAGCCTGAAGATGACGAATGAGACTTCGTCGAAACGTCGCCAAGACATCTCCAATTCTACGCGGGAGAAAACCCGAACAACTAGAGACCTACATACTAACACCCGCGAAAACCTCAGAAAACATATATATATAGTTTTTTGGCTTAATTAATTTTATTCTTGTTTTGCAGCCCTTTGTACCAATTGTTCCAAATTTCATAATATTCCAACTCTTCTTTATCTTTTAATTTCAATGTTAATTTGTCCATCTCTGCACAATCCAAAGGTTTTTTTTATCACTAATTCGTCAAAGGGGATATTATTTTGTTTCCAGCATTGGGCAAATGCTATTCTAGCTGTAGCTGGCAGATGTGTTAATATGTACTTAATTTTCTTCATATATTTCCCCTTAATTATTCCCAGTAGAAAGATTTCAGGTTTGTATTTTATCTGTTCTCCTGTAATTTCTTGCACTCATTTCCAAATTTTTGTCCAATATTTTTGTGATTCCAGGCAGATCCACCATATGTGATAATAAGTCCCATGTACTTTTTTACACTTCCAGCAGGTCGGCTTCGTGTTTGGATACACTTTAGCCAATCTTATTGGTGATAGATGCCAACGATAAAACATTTTGTATATATTTTCTTTAAGTGGGAAAGAATTCGGAACACAAATTATAAACTAACACGATCAGCAGCGGCTTTAGCTTTCTGACCTGGCTGTAGCTTCACTTCTTCCACAGTATAATCTCATGAAAGATAAAACACGATGTGCAAGGGCTGTGAATTATAAATGCTGCATAAGGTCATTGCTCTGGGTCATTTAATACATAATAATAGCCCTCTTTTATTATCACCCCAATTATTCCATATGCCTAGAGAAGGTAATGGCATTGCAGACAGTGTAATGTAATAAAACGTGAAGCATGATCCCAATCATGTCCAAGGAAAAACTGGCAACCCTCAAACCAAGTTGTACATCACCTGAAGAAGGCAATCAGTTGTAGAGCTAGCGGTACTAAGGAGCAGCCAGAAGAAACAGAGATTCATAAGATGAGGAGGAGCCATTGACACCCAACATAAACCTTTGCCCTCTTGAAGAAGCAAGAGACAAGTCAATTCTCAGTCATTAGTACCATACATACAGAAAAAGAGAGAGATCTGCACGGAAACAGCTATATTGATGTACTGCAGACTTCAATTATACGTTAATTATTGTTGACAGAACTAGGGCTGAGCCTTATTGCCAAAGTCTAGCATTCCAAAATTCAGGAACTCCTTAATGTCAATGTCATGGCCCTCTTTGACCCTGGTTCAGAGGAGGAGGAGGAGGAGGAGGAGGAGGAGGAGGAGGAGGAGGAGGAGGAGGAGGAGGAGGAGGAGGAGGAGAAGTTCCTGTCCGACAGGGAAGGAATGTCTGGGGCTGAGGACCATGCTGTCCTAGGCCCCTCAGGCATTAAGAGAGGTGGTCAACCAGACGGAGAGCTGCCTGCCTACATAGATACAGGGGAGGATTGGCTGCTGACCAGCAGTGGTGCCAATAGGCAGCCAATCTCCTCTGATGAGGAGCAGCTGTCTACTCCACTCCATCCAAGGGCAGAAAGAGTGGCGCATAGGCAAGCCCAGATAATGTCTGCAAGGCTACTTGGGAGGAAGTCGCCCCACCCCTCCTCACAAGGAACACCTGGAGGGAAGTAACTTAACTTAAGGAGAAGCCGTGGGGAGTTAGTCTTTGCCAGGAACAATTGTTTGCTTTGGCTTACACTCCCCACCCCCCAGCTTTGACTTGTGCCTGTTGCTGTTTGTCTTGCCTCACTTGGAAGATTGTTCTTTGCCTCTCGTTTTGGACCGATCCCTTCTCTTGAGGACTGCGTTTGCCATTTGCTTCACTGTGCCTTTGGAACTGCTTCTCGCCTGGAACCTGTTTCTTGTCATGAGGACTTCCCTTATCTTGTGCCTGAACTCTGCCTTGTCGGTTGGACTTAGAACCCTGGACCTTGCCCTGTGAGATCTGTGGATGAAGTGGACCGAGGATTGACGAGGCAGGAGGCGCCTGAGGTAAGTTAAACAGCTTTATTCCAAACAGAGAAGCAACGATAACAAGTAAGTAACAATTCAGCACCTCGCCCTGCTGGACAGCTATTTATACGGAGCTGTCAAGCAGGGCGACCAATAGGCATGCTTCTGACAGCCCGCGCTCAGCCATCTGCGCCTTAGCCAATCAGGCGCGGCTTGGCTGTTGCCGTCTGTCAGTCGTAAGAGTGAGGACTAAACAGTGGACTTTCTTTGTATTGCTGAGGAAGTGTTTGGGAGATTGACAGAGGCTTTCTTCAGGGTAGTGTGGGGGGTGGAGCCTTACCAGCCATTAGCTGAAACATTTGTTAAGAGAAATAAAGAACTCTCTAAAGACCTGCCTGGTCTTCACCACCTGGGTCATAACAGTCAAGGGATGGGCATGGACAAATATGTCCTTGGGTTGCTACGGTACCCTGAGATCTACCAGGACTGATACTGGGGATGACAACATTCCTTCTCCTTCCACTATTTCAGGGCTGTCAAACTCGCAGCCTGTGAGCCAGATGCATCATGCGCTGGCCATGCCCATGCCCAGTTTAGTGAAGTGGGGGAAAGTCGCAATGTGTCACATAATGATGCGGGTGTGGCACCCCTGCATTATTTAAATACAGGAATTTATTTTTCCTTTCCTGCAACAATTTGTCCATGCTTTAATAAAGTATGAAGGTGGGTCATAACTAGCAGATTATCTTAAAGCAGCCACCCATCTCTTCTACTGATAAAGTCATTAATTTTCCCTGTCCCCACTCAAGGTACTTACGTGGAACTGTGGAAATCACAAAATGCTCTGGTTCCAAAGGGGAAGGAGGGTTGAAGAGGGAAACATGAGGCAGCCCAGGAAGTGCCAGTTTTGTTCTTTGTTAATCTTTCTACTCAGCAAGAAAGAGTTAGGGTGTGAACAAAAGGGGAGATAAAAGGAGGTGAATTATAACAAAAATAAAAAGTTCACAATTCCTCATCGAAGTGGTTTCTTCTAGAATGTTTCAATCCTTTGATGCATTGTTCTAGCCCAGGTATACAAGATTGTTCTGACCCCCTCCTCCATCCAGTAACGAAAGCCAAAACACGCTTAATGAGAATGTCCTTTAATAGCAAGTCCAGACTTTCGGTGGCTGAAAGCCAAGTAAACAAACAGATAAGGACCTTGGCAGTAAGTCCGACAAACCTTGGCAGCAATTCAGACAAACTCTGGCAGCAATCCAGCCTGCCAAGTTAGTTTCACTTTAGTCAAAGTGTTGACTTCTGCAAGAAGGGCGTGGCACAAGCAGTCTTTTTTATAGTCTGGAGAGGAGCCTAATGACCATCACCTGAGTGTAATTACCTCCTGTAATTATGTAATTGTTCTTGACGCTGAGTAGCTCTTCGACAGCGTGCATCCCAGAACAACTCACTGTTGGTTTCTGGATCACTCTCCCTTGTCTCCTCCCCACTGATCCAAGGCTCAGGCGCCACCTGGTGGCCAACCAGTCTCTGTGCACTCTGCTCAGAGTCGGAACCCTGTCCAGGGTCTTCCACATCCTCCAGGGCTGACTCATAGGGCCCCTCACTGTCGGAGTCTGGTGGCAACTCTAACGGCTCCTGCCGGGCCACAACGCAAGATTATGGTACTACTATACTTAGTTGGGTTGGACTTTGCATTTTTCCTCTCCCGTTGCTGTTGTCAATAAAACCTTCCAAGTTTGAATCAAATGGTGTCATCTCCAATTTTAAAACAACTGGAATATTTTTTTTCTCCACCAACAGTTTGAAGTTAGGGATCATGACAATGAAATCCCACACACGGACACACACACACATATACACATACATATTCTTCCAATCAGTATTTAAATCACTTTTACAGCAACTGTGTTTAAGTGTCTTCTCTGTGTCTCCAGAAGGGAAGATAAAACCCTGTACTCTTGTCTAACCCTGTCTGCATATCTCTGGTAACAAGAAAAGCAGTTCTGTTTTGTGTGAAATAAACGCTTTACACATCCCTATTTATTTATGTTTTGTTTTATTTGATTGATTAATTTGTATGCTGCCCATGTTACCTATACAGTCACATTGTACATTATATCTACAGCACCCAAATTCTTAGATTAGTGTCCACATCATGTGGTGATATTAGTAAGGATGAGGGATTCTGTTTTCATTTGGAAGTCCTTTTTATTGTTGAGTGTTACAACACTTGTACTTTTATTTAGAAGATCAACATCCTAACCAAATCACATGCAACAGTGTCTTGTTACCCATCTCTATCCTGATTGAAACATTGGGGCTGTTTTCCTCCAAAATCCTCAATAATTACTCCAGTGTGAGCAATGATTTGCTTGAGAATTGGATACTGAGGATTCTCATTTTGACTGCAGCACCACAAGCGCCATCACTGCCAGCACTGATGGTCCCCTTGCATCTTGAACAAGCATGCCAATGCCCCTGGAAATGATGGTAATCCCACCCATGAGTCCAATTTCACCTATCAGTCAGTCTCCTAGAAAATTGAAAGGCTCCTCCATGTCAGAGCTTCAGGCTGTCTTACATTCAGACCTACAGGCCATTTGGGAGGTTGTTAGCTACTATCTGATTCATGCCCATTGTGCTATCTGCCACAGTGTAATTGAGTTTTCTTAGAACTTCCACACTACCTCTGAAATGATATGCTTTCTCCTTCATGGAAAACACTTCTTAGACCTTAAACTCTTGCTTGCACACCTACGTGTTTACTTGTTCACCATATTTACTAATACATTGTGGTCCATATCCTGGAGACTCCTGAGAATGCTATGAACAGGATTATAATTTTTCCCAATATGAGAGAACCTATTTTCTGTCAGAAACTAACCCAGCTGTTCATGGTATATAATCCTGAACAATGCTGAAATATTCCTCTGTGATCAACTGACTCCAGACCAAAAGATCACTCTCTTCCCCCAGGCAAGGAGCAAACGTTGATAGGCGGTCACATTTGACTCCTTCTCAAATTCCCTCTGGTGATACCTCCTAGAGTACACCACCAACCAGTGACATGCGGTGAGGTTTATGGCTGGTGAGGCAGCAATTTTTTTAGGCTTGTGGACTTCAACTCCCAGAATTCCACAGCCAGGCATGCTCAGTTCTGATTTAAAGCGACAGCATTTGTTTTTCTCCTTTGCTAAATAAGTTTCCTTCTTTCCTTTTCTTTTTCTTCTCCCTTCCCCTCCTTCCTCCCTCTCTCCCTCCCTCCCCCCTCTCTCAAACACACACACACACACACACACACAAAGTTGCTGGCAGAGTCAACGTGGATGACTCTGCTTAACTGTTTTAAAAAGCCGCTAAAAAGCACCCTCTACAGGAGGCGGGAGAACGACGTGCCTCATCTACGTCAAGAATTTTTCGGCTTTTAACCCTTGCTTAACTCTGATCGAGTGATCATAAAAAGTCAGACTAGATGAGGCACATCGTTCTGCTGCCGCCTCCTGTAAAGGGCATTTTTTCAGAGGCTTTTTTAAACAGTTAAGCACTAAGCAGAGTCATCCATGGTGACTCTGGCAGCAACTAGCTCAGCCTGACCTCAGCTCTTGCCTTTTTCCTTTTACATTTTCTTTTCTTTTCATGATGACAGTGGTGAGGCTCTGCCTCCCCTGCCTCCCCTGACTGCATGTCCCTGCCACCAACAGCCCTTGTGCCACATGATTAAATAGTGACTCTAAAAACTAGGGGCATCCCAATAACTATCCAGCCTGATTCTGCATTATTCTTCCCAATTACCTGGGTGTTGCACCTGATACCCTTGCCACCCAGTATCCTGTAGGATGCCCTTTTCTTCAAGGGATTCAGCCAGCCATTCACCTGAAAATCATGGGCACCATTGATGCTTGGCACCCTTGTGACCTTAGAGCCATTGTCAAAGGAAGCATTTATGTTTAGAAACACCTGCAAGCTGAAAAGGAGCCAGCAACTCCAAAGATTCATGGAACTCCAAACAAATCCGAAAAGTTACAATGTGCTTGTCATGTTATTTTATTTGGGATGAGGTGTCTTTAAAGATAATTTAAAAAACTGCAATTTGTACCAAATGTGTCACCCCTTTTTGCTAGATCTCATGAGCCTATTATATCTCTATTGGAACCTGCCTGTAGGTCCTCAGATACAATATCAATGCTGCTTATCGCTTATAAAGCGGTAAATGGCTGGCCACTGAGGTACATTCAACCTCATCTTTTTCAATTAAAATTGATCTGTCCAATATGTACATCTTGGGAAAAACTGCTTGTAATTCTCCACTATCATGACAATGGGAAAATCAGAGTAGGATAAGATGCTTCTTGGTCATGGTCCAGTGATGGGTTTCAAAAATTGTTAGAACCTACTGTGTGGGTGTGGCCTCCTTTGTGGGAGTGGCTTGCTGCCCATGTGACCGGATGGGAGTGGCTTGCTGACCATGTGACCAGATATGAAGATGCCGACGACACTTGTCAGAACCACCTTAAATTACCTCACACACAGCACTGGCATGCATAAGAATATGATGTAAACTTGTTTTTTAAAAGGCATCTTTGGTTTGCGTTAAAACAACTTCAACACACGCAATGTTCTGATTGCACCACAAACGCAGTCGTCATCCTTACCTTTCACAGAGGCACTGAGTTTTATAAATAGGAGCATGATAGTGTAGAATAATCATATCCAAGGACCAGTGGAGGGTTTCAAAAAAATTTTGAACCTCTTCTGTAGGTGTGGCCTGCTTTCCGGGTCCACTGGTGGAAACTCTTCTAACCGGTTCGGTAGATTTGACGAACCGGTTCTACCGAACAGGTGCAAACTGGTAGGAATCCACCTCTGTCATGGTCCATAGATTGTAGAATAGTCTTTCTCAAATTTTAGATTTAGATCCAAACTTTGTTGCCTTCTGGAAATAAATTAAAATGGAGGGCTTTTTTTCAGTTTGTTAATAACATAATAGAAGCAGTTAATGTAGCTGCAGATTTTCCTTTGTACACACACACACACACACACACACACACACATTATATATTAATTGCTAACTAAACTGTAATCATTTGATGTTTATACCCCATAATGATTGCAGTGGGATGAAAATTCAAGAAATAATAATAAATGCAGAGATTGAAATTATGTAGCTTTTCTTCTGATGATTAATAGTGTGTTTTTTTCCAGACTCTGGGCTTTATTTGTTAGTTAATGAAAACTGCCTTTGCCGAGTGACAAGTTGGAAAAGATTAAAAGGAACCTTATCGAATTAATAAGTACATAGGGAATTAAGACAAAATAAACTGATTGCAAGTTTAATTTAAAAGATTTAAGAAAACATTGCTTGAATAGTGTTAAAGAGCTTTGGGCAGAAGAAAGAAAAGACACCTAAGTTACCTTTGAGAGAGAGGGAGAGGGAGGGAGGGAGAGGGAGGAAGGGAGAGAGAGAGAGAGAGAGAGAGAGAGAGAGAGAGAGAACCCATTACATTCAGATTATTGTAGGCCACAGTCAATATTTCTCAGTAAAAGTTCTAAGAAAAAGTCTGAGATTTTTCTATTATTCACTCTCACAGCAGGGGAGGACAACATTTTCTCTGATCTTCTCTCTCTTAGCAATAGCAATAGCAGTTAGACTTATATACCGCTTCATAGCCCTCTATAAGCGGTTTACAGAGTAGCATATCGCCCCCACAGTCTGGGTCCTCATTTCACCCACCTCAGAAGGATGGAAGGCTGAGTCAACCTTGAGCCGGTGAGATTAGAACCACTGAACTGCAGATAACAGTCAGCTGAAGTGGCCTGCAGTACTGCACCCTAACCACTGCGCCACCTCGATTCTTCCATACCATGCACACGTACAGATATACTCACACTAAAATTGCTTTGGAGTTTTACCCAAATATGGTAAAAATTGCTAAATGGAAGCTAGCCTACCATAACAGTGAATTTTAGTACATTGGGAAGGGTAAACAAAAAAAATACATTTAAGAAGATGAGAAACAACTGGTCTTCTAGTTATTGCAAATCTTCATTCCCAGCCTGAGAAACTGTGGGAAGTTTCTTCCTACCCAATTCTTGCAAAAGTTTGGTGAAATGTCCCACACCTCTTCCAGTTCCATCAGTTGGATGGAGAAATTGGGTACATTATTTGAACTCTGCTGAACCTCCTGTATTCTTCTCATTTGCTAATCAAAATGAAGGCATTGTTTAAAAATAAATGCATTTATCAACCATTTTCTTGATAACATAACAAGAGTTGCAGTCATTGGCTTTTTCAGGATTCTTCTTGAGAATGCGCAGCGAGGTGGCACAGTGGTTAGAATGCAGTACTGCAGGCCACTTCAGCTGACTGCTATCTGCAGTTCGGCGGTTCAAATCTCACCAGCTCAAGGTTGACTCAGCCTTCCATCCTTCCGAGGTGGGTGGAAGCGGTTTACAGAGTCAGCATATTGCCCCCAACAACAATCTGGGTCCTCATTTTACCCACCTCGGAAGGATGGAAGGCTGAGTCAACCCTGAGCCGGTGAGATTTGAACAGCCGAACTGCAGAACTGCAGTCAGCTGAAGTAGCCTGCAGTGCTGCATTTAACCACTGCGCCACCTCGGCTCTTAGCCACTGAGCCACCGTGTCCCTAGAAAGGAGAGAAGGGGACTGTAATCAGAAACAAAATGTTGGCGGCTTTAACAAAAGAACAGTAGCAGGCAAAAAAAATCTTGGAAGCAGATCAAAATATAGTAACTGATGTAAATTCAAAGTATGCCAAATGATTGAAACAGTATACTGTAGTTGTAAACACAGGTCATTTGGGTTGCACTCTGCTCAGTGGTGGGATTCAGCCGGTTCACACCTATTCGGGAGAACCGGTTGGTAACTTTCTAAGCAGTTCGGAGAACCAGTTGTTGGAAGAAATCCCCTTTTGTTTTTTCCCCACTTTACAGGGCTAATCCTGTATGGAAGGCAGGAAGGAAACATTCTGGGGTTGTTTCTAGCCTAATCTTTATTGCCCTGCTTACAGAAACTGCCTCTCCTGTTAGCTCTTATTACATTGTAACAGCTAAGGCGAAGTGCCCATCGACCTGAATAACATTGAGTTGGCCACACCCACCCACTCACATGACCACCATGCCCCACCTATCCAGATGGTCATTAGGGCAGAGAACTGGTTGTTAAATTATTTGAATCCCACCACTGACTCTGCTCCTATATTAGAGAGCCGAGGGGGGACAGTGGTTAAATGCAGCACTGCAGGCTACTTCAGCTGACTGCAGTTCTGCAGTTCGGCTGTTCAAATCTCACCGGCTCAGGGTTGACTCAGCCTTCCATCCTTCCGAGGTGAGTAAAATGAGGACCCAGACTGTGGGGGCAATATGCTGACTCTGTAAACTGCTTAGAGAGGGCTGAAAGCCCTATGCGGTATATAAGTCTAACTGCTATTGCTATTGCTATTGCTCTTCCTCTAGATTTGGCATGGACGTCTTGTGAGAAAATATTTGAAGCTGGGCCAACAGTAATATAGCTCTCAACTCACCCTGTTTTTTGCATAGTCCTCTAATCCCCAGCAGTTCATATCTTCCATTATGTATAATAGGAGGCAAAACTGAATTCACACTGAGAGCCAGAGTACCCCAATTTACTATACTGAATGCTACAGGCATGTGTTCATACTGTGAAAATTCTTCCATGTTTCTTCCACCTCCACGTTCACTGCAGGTGCCACTCTACAATCAAACAGTGGATGCTTTCAATCAATTGTAAGACTTCAGAGAAATCGGAAATGATATCAAAGGCTTCCATTAGTCTTCTGTTTGACATGAAGTAGGCAGAAAACTCAATGAATGCCTTGGCGCACTATGTAGCACATGATACCAGGGGCTTGAATGAGGCACTTAGCAAGATAAGGTTTATCCAAGTAACATCCCCATGAATGTATTTAAAATTGCCGTTCTAGAATCAGCAAGGACATATTACAGGTCCAAATGCAAGGACTGGCTGTACATACATAACTTTACAGGACTTTACAGATAATACTAGCTAGATCAGGGATGGGCTGTTACGGGATCGCCCAGGAACCCGTAGCTAACATTATGGCCAGTTCAGAGACCCTCCAAATCCCACCCCTGGCTGCCCATGCCCACCATGCCACACCCCTCCCAGGAGTCTCCAAATGGCCTATTTTGGATGCAAGGTAATGTAGAGACTTGGAGAGAGGGTGAAATGGGCCTCCCAGAAGGCCTCTGAAGCCCAGGGAGAGGCAGTTTTCACCCTCCCAGATGCTCGAGGAAAGCCTCCAGAGCCTGGGGAAGGCAAAAACACCTCCTCACTGTGGTGCAGGAAGTCGACTAGGCCACACCCACCATGGCCACGCCCACCCAGCAACCGATCAGAGAACCCGTTGCTGAAATGTTTGAAGCCCACCCCTGAGCCAGATATATGCAAAACACAAAATAGACCCAGATCATACTTCAATCTCAGGTTGACTTTACAACCTTCACCTTCTTAATTATTCTCAATTTAAATCTCAAAAGATTTAAATTTAGTTAGGGACAACCAGTAGAATAGGTGTGTCAGCTTACCACCATGTAGACCAGGTAGGAAACATGACTCAATAAACTAATTCTAGTTTATTGCAAACCTAAATTAATAGCAATAGCAATAGCAGTTAGACTTAGATACCGCTTCGTAGGGCTTTCAGCCCTCTCTAAGCGGTTTACAGAGTCAGCATATCGCCCCCACAGTCTGGGTCCTCATTTCACCCACCTCGGAAGGATGGAAGGCTGAGTCAACCTTGAGCCAGTGAGATTTGAACAGCCAAACTGCAGAACTGCAGTCAGCTGAAGTAGCCTGCAGTGCTGCATTTAACCACTGCGTCACCTCGGCTCTTGTAATAGAATCTTGCAAGTCTGAAAATATGTCTCGTTTCTCTCTCTCTCCTTTATAGTTCCGGAAACTAGTGAGGGTCACTTCTCTTGCCCTACCCACTATCCAGTTGCAGGCTATGTTGTCTCTTATCCGATTTTTCCCTATGCATCATTTCTTAACCCCATCTCCCAGAGTCTTTCCCACATACTTTTGTAGGGTTTTCATATTATAGCATTTCTATTGTTATTTATTTTATTTATTATAACGTTTATTTGCTACTGAAATGTCTATCCTACTATTTCCAAATGATTCTAGACTGTTTAATAAGCACCAAGAAGCCATGTACATGTCATTTCATAAAATTAAGTTACTACGGGGAAAAAAAGTTGGCTATGTGTATGTACAATAAATATGTTACAATGGATGGGACATTCACATCTATAATTAAAATTTGTTTTTGGAATTTGCAAAGAAACCTCTGGGTTTCTTCACAATTTTGTCAGAAACAAAATTGTAAGTTATCATAAGTGTTGTGGCCCAGCAGGAGCCATTGGAGCTGCCAGCAGACTCCGACAGCGTGGGTCCTCTGAGTCGGCTCTGGAGGATGTGGAGGACCCTGGACATGGTTCCAACTCCGAGCAGGGTGCAGAGAGGCTGGTTGGCCACCAGGAGGCATCTGAGCCTTGGACCAGTGGGGAGGAGACAAGGGAGAGTGAGTCAGATGCCAGTAGTGAGTTGTTCCTGGATGCACGCCATCGAAGAGCTAATAGGCATCAGGAACAGTTGCGCAGTTACAGGAGGTAATTGCACTCAGCTGGTGGTCATTAGGCTCCTCTCCAGACTATAAAAAGCTACTTGTGCACACGCCCCTCTTTGCAGAAGTCAACGCAGGATGGAATGTCGGAGGACATTACTGTGAGTTTGGCAGGCTGGATTGCTGCCAAGCCTTATCTGTGTTTATTGTTGTCCGAGCTTGTCTGTGCCAGTTTGCTGCCAAGGACCTGTCTGTCTGTTAATTAAATGTCGTAATTTATCTCTGGCTCGGAGTGTGCTTTGGTGTGGAACGAGGGGGGGTCAGAACACATAAGTATCTTACAATAATTTTCCAACTCACCTTCATTTTCACAGAGTACATCAAGGAAACTGAAGTTTAATGGTTTTAATAATTTTTTCTCCTTTTCCAAGGTGGAGGGGGATGTTTCCTAAAAATTTCAGTTCCATCCAAAGTTAAGGATCAGTTGGCCAAATTTCCAGTACTTTTATCCAACTTCAGGTCTAATATTTTTAACAGCAAAACTATGGCAATGAAAGTAATAGGAAGGTATCCACAGTACAGATAAGCCCAAGGATTTCTCTACCATGGCATTATATTTCATAGATTGACTTTTGGTTGATGGATGTACCAGAATGTTAAAGATTTTGAATGAAATGAACCAATCTACTAGAAACACAGAGACCCACAGAATAAGAAATTTGGTTAATGTTTTGGGTGAAAGGAGAGAAAAATAGCCTGGCTCACTGACTTCTTAAAAAGCCTAAATTAACCCAATACCTGAGGAGCACTGCAATGCTGTGATGACGATAGTTTAATGCTTGTGGTGCTTTGAAAGATTACATTTATAATCCAGGATTGGAAAAGTGGCTATTATTTGATAAATCCTCTCCCTCATATCTATCTTCAATGTATCTTGTGAATTTTTTGTTGCAAAGATCCTTCGCCCTACTGGACTTTCCTACAGATTAAGTCAGGTGACAAGGGAGCACAGCTTTTGTTGGGAGCTGTTTTAATAAAATGTTCAACATCAGTCCTGTGCCTTAATCCCTGTAGCTGGAAATAACATATCCTTAATGGATTGGAGGAACTGGGATAGAAGAAGTCAAGGGTCATCAATTTTTTTCCATCTTAACATTTGGGGGAGGCATGCTGGTTTTTAATCTTCAATGTCCAATTCAAGATGCTGGTTCTGACCACGAAAGAAATCAATGGCAGAAGGATGATAAGGAAATCTTGTATCTGTCCCACAGCTTTACTCTTTCAAGACATCATCTCTTCCTTTGGCCTTTATCTAGAAAGCCCAGAAAGGCCTCAGTCCCAGTTCCACACAAAAAGGTACATGTCCTTTAGCTCCTGAGACCTTATAAAATTCTCAAAACTCTTGCAACATCTTTAAAGACGTCTTTTAAAGGTAACAAAAAGGAAATTATTTCACGTGCAACTGGAATAACACTATTTTATTAAGCCTATCGTTAATTAAATGTCAGATTCAGTTTTTTTTCCTTGCTCTGCCCACCTTTGGCTTAGTGACTTTCACTCCTATATGCCATTAAAGGGAAAGAAGCAGAAGTTGGAAATAGACTTCTGGAACAAAGAGGTTTTTCTTAAACTGAGAAATAAATCCCACATTTTCTATTACAGATCAGTTCATTTCCTAAGGACATCTGGTGAGCTTTCAAGTAGGCCTTCTCGGTGGTGACATCTTCAAATTAGAAAGCTCTCACTTCTGAAAATACCTGTTAAGACTCCTTTGTCCCCTGATGCAAGTATAAATATTGTATAAATACCATATTTATACTTCCCATATAAATATTGCATCTATGGGTTTGTTTGTTTTTTAACAGTAGTCTCTTTTTTACCCCTTTCTCTTTTAAAAATGAATATAAATGTATTTTACAATATACTGTGCTGTTGTGGCCTGGCAGGAGCCGTTGGAGCTGCCGCCAGACTCCGACAGCGAGGGATCTTATGAGTCAGCCCTGGAGGAGGTGGAGAAATCTGGATAGGGTGCTGACTCCGAGCAGGGCGAGGAGAGACTGGTTGGCCACCAGGTGGTGCTGGAGCCTTGGATCAAAGGGCGTGATCCGGAAAATACTTGTGAGTTGTTTCGGGATGCACGCCATCGAAGGGTTACTTGGCGGCAAGAACAACTGCGTAATTATATGAGATGATTACGCTCAGCTGATGCTTATTAAGATCCTCTCCTGATTATAAAAGAGACTGCTGGTGCAACGCCCTTTTGCAGAAGTCAACGTTCACGAGTAGAAGAAGCCAACTTGGAGAATTGGTTTGATGTGAGAGTTTGTTTGCATTGGCCTACGTTTGTAGTACTTGCTGCCAGAGTGCTTATCTCTTTGTTTATTTTGGGCTTACAGCCAACGAGAGTCTGGACTGATTAAAAGTATTCTTATTTACGTTTGTTTTTGGCTTTCGTTCCTGGATGGAGAAGCGGGGTCAGAACACTGTGCTATATTTCTTAATGTATTTTTACATTGTTGGAATTTTAAGTGGTTTTTGAGAAGAAGACGAAGAAGAATGGGAAAATAGTATACAAGTCTTTAAATATTCAACAAAATTCAACTAACTCCCACAACACTGTCAAATAATTTACTGTATTGCTATTATTTTTCTCTTCCTTCCTAGTACCTATCTCTTCTCTTCCCACTTATGACTATAACCATGTTGCTTGTATCTTTCAATTTATATTATTAGTAACCTTGACTATCAGTAAGTGTTGTATCTTTTTATTCTTGATGAATGTATTTTATTCTCCTCATGTACACTGAGAACATATGCACCAAAGACAAATTCCATTTGTGTCCAATCACACTTGGCCAATAAAGAATTCCATTCTATTTCATTCTATTCCACTCTATTCCATTCTATTATAATTGTGGTCCAGATAAACCGCCAAATTGCAGATTTCTGACAGAAGAAGTATTTTTCCCAATTTTTCTCAACTAAGGTTATCATGCCCTACGCCCTCCTATAGTTAAGAATAAATCTTGCTGTGCTGATCAAGATGTGTATCTCAGTAGAGAAGGATAGGATTAAGTCCAAATTATAGGAACCCATATGTATGTGATAAAAGCAGGCATGAATTATATTTAATAGTAGGCGCTTCTTTGCGTAACCCCCCAGGTGGAAGTATATAAAATTTCTCAAGATAATTAGATATTTCCAAGACGCCTTTTTAATCACATCAACTTAATATCAACAAATCTAAATGACACAAAGGTGTTTACAAGGCAGTTTAATAGCTCAAGGCAGCTGATGCTGATGTAATTGTAGGAATTACTAAAAAAGAAATCTGCATGAAAAGATTTTTCCTCATTAGTTAAAACTTCAATCTCGGCAAGCAATCTGAATTTCCAAAGACCCCATTTTTTGACTCCAGGAGTTCTTTCTAAATACCTGATGAAGAGTGACAGCAAAGTTTCCTCATCATTTTGAAGTGAGAAAAAAATTAAAATGATTATAAGCCCTAAAATAGATATATCAATTAATAAATAGGTAAAATCTTCAGTTTCCCCCAAACCCAGTCTCCACTGCAGTAGCTCCCAACAATTCTCTTCTCAACCTCAGAAACAACTAACAATTAGTATGCTAAAATACTTATAAAAACTGGATCTTGTGGTCTTGCAACCACTCCCTCCCCAACTCACCTCATTATTATATTAGTTATAATATAATTGCTTATTTCAGAACAAGGGGAACCTATCTGAAAGATTGCAGAACCCACAAAGTTTGCAAAATTCGTTTTTAAAAAGGAGGAGCCCTAAATGTGAGCCACTCTGGTGCAATGGCTAAGGCACTAGGTTAGAACCAGGAGACTGGGAGTTCTAGTCCTGCCTTAGGTATGTGTGACATTGTACCAGTCCAACCCACCTCACAGGGCTGTTGTTATGGGAAAGAGAAGTAAAGAGTATTAGGTATGTGTACCACCATGACTTAACTAAAAGTAAAGGCCAAACCAAATAAATAAAAAAGAGAAGCCCCCTTAAAACCAAATGATAACTGAGGACGTCATGTTAACTTGTGAACATTGTGAATACACAATAGAACATTGTGAAGAAGAATGGAGTGGATTGAAGAAGCTATGTCTTTGAATGAATCTTATTTCTATAGCCAAATTATATAAGTGATATTAGACAGCAGACAACTCTCTCAAGATCACAATCAGTAGGTTTGCATATCATATCAGTTAAAATACAGGGAGAAGAATTCATGTTTAAAAAAAGTGTTTGGTGTTAAGATGAGAAGGGAGCTTCTATCTATGATCCAAAAAGTATGGAAATTGCAAGACTACGTCAAAAATTTAAATTATACTGTCCTGTGAAAGGAATAGGTCATCGTTGTAAAATTTTATTCTACTGTTTAAGCTACCAATTTGCCCCAAAACAAATAAACTGAAATGGAATGGAAATTGACTAGTTTCAGAATGCCATTTCCCCTGTCTTATCTCTTCCTGTTACAGACATCATTCATTAGATTACGAAGACTATTAATGCCATGCAGAAGAACTAAATGAATTCACTAAGAGACCTCTATTAGCATACCAAGAACCTCTCTTCAGCTAAATATTCCTGACAGCTCTGACTACAAATGATGGATAACATTTATAAAAGACAGTCATTCCAGAGGAAAATAAAGATCTGCATTGTAGATTCTGATCGAAGATATCATTTCTACAGTTTATTTTTTTCCTTTCTTTTTAATATTTCTTGGGAGGAAGGGGAGCTATAAAAAGACACAAATTAGGTTAATTGCTCATGCCAAAATGTATTAAGAATGTAAAAACTAATTGAAAGTCGATCCTGACTTTTGCAGGTGTTTTATTTCTGAAATTGTAAAGTCTGAAATATTCCAGATGTGTTCCAAAGCAAATGTCATGAGACAAGGACATGGGACATCCTACATACCATAAATTCAAATATGGAGCCAAGAAGAGTCAGCTATGTTATAATATTCTGAAAAAAAAAAGTTTTTAAGTCCACTTCACAGATTACAGTTTTGAAATATTTTAGCTTAAAATTTTAACTTGTGAAACCCAACAAGATGTTTGGAAGCAGATGTGCTGCAGCTATGTTACCTAATTCATAAAAAACCCTCTATTTTTATTTGAAAATCCAAATCAGGATTTAAATTTATACTATGAGAAAAAAAAAGTATGAATTTTTAAGTAAATTGTCCAGTCACACACCTGCTGAATAAGCAGGTTGGCCATCTGACCACAGTATTTTCGCCATTATTGTGAGGATCTCATTTCCCTCCAGATTTAGAAATTGTTTTTATAGTTGTATCTCTATAAAATTAATACTTGCCCTTATTAAGCTAAGCCCAATCAAAGTGTTCCAGTTTTAAAGATTAAATCCAAATTTTCCAGAGATTCAGGAACTACTGTTCATTATTTACATAATGGCTTGGAATTCTGTGTTAAATTTGAGGGTTCTTTTTTCAGAATAATAAAAATATAATACATACACTTTACTTTTTTTGGTATAGCCTTTAAACTGCTTTTTCCTAGTAAAAAAAGCTACACTCCAGTTGATTCTTGTTTCCCTTCTTTTTAGTTTCTTCAGTGTTCTACAAGCTTCTCTTAAGTATTATAGTGGGGAGGTACAGCTAAGATCAGTAATCATTTTTAGTCTTGATTTCATTAACATCTTTATTCTTGTTGCCTGAACTCCCAGCACACCACCCAAAGACCAACGTGGCATTGTTGCATATCCTATTCCAAATTATAATCTTCTTTAATCAAGTTACTTAGGTAGATTCTTCGCAAACCAAATCACACCAATTTAACTGAGTACAAGACTCCAAGCTGATTAACAGTCCCAAAGTATAAAGAAATGCAATCATGTTACTCGATACCAAACTACCGGTGAAACTCGAAAAATTAGAATATCGTGCAAAAGTTCATTTATTTCAGTAATGCAACTTAAAAGGTGAAACTAATATGTGAGATAAGACTCATTACATGCAAAGCAGGATAGTTCAAGCTGTGATTTGTCATAATTGTGATGATTATGGCGTACAGCTCATGAAAACCCCAAATCCATCATCTCAGAAAATTAGAATATTACATGCAATAAACCTTGTTTACAATAAAACAAGGTTTGTACATAGAACAATATCAGACCTCTGAAAAGTATAAGCATGCATATGTACTCAGTACTTGGTTTGGGCACCTTTTGCAGCAATTACTGCCTCAATGTGGCGTGGCATGGAAGCTATCAGCCTGTGGCACTGTTGAGGTGTTATGGAAGATCGGGATTCTTCAATAGCGGCCTTCAGCTCTTCTGCATTGTTCGGTCTCATGTCTCCCATCTTTCTCTTGGCAATGCCCCATAGATTGTCTATGGGGTTCAGGTCAGGTGAGTTTGCTGGCCAATCAAGCACAGTAATCCCACAGTCATTGAACCAGGTTTTGGTGCTTTTGGCAGTGTGGGCAGCTGGAAAATGAAGTCAGCATCCCCATAAATCTTGTCTGTGGAAAGAAGCATGAAGTGCTCCAAAATCTCCTGGTAGATGGCTGCGTTGACTCTGGTCTTAATGAAGCGCAATGGTCCAAAGTCCTGTTGCTCCTTGGTCCAAATTCCTCTTTTCTGATGAGGGCAACTTTTGCCAAAAGCACCAAAAACTGGTTCAATGACCGTGGGATTACTGTGCTTGATTGGCCTCTCCAATCTTCCTCCATACTCTGGGTCCTTGGTTTCCAAATGAGATGCAAAAGTTACACCTGTATAATCTCTGATTTCAAATACATGCTCTCTCACTAATGCAATGAGAACGTCTTTGGCATCCACAGAGCAGTGCAGTAGGTACAGCTTAAAATCATACATCCTTCATCTTGTCTTCTAGCAGAAAAGGTATGGAATTCAGAGTACAGTAGAACCTCTGGTCATGACCATAATTCATTCCATAACTTTGGTAACAAACCAATTTGGTCGTGACCCAAACCCTCCAAACCTAAATTTGGAAATTTGGCACTTACCAAAAAAAATGGCATGGTAGGGGAAATCGGCCACGAAAAAAAAGTGAATTTTTGGGTTGGAACCTGATTTGGTCATGGTCAGAAGAATTCGTGACCAGAGGTTCAACTATACACCATTTGCTAATTTTAGCTAAAGGCCAGTGATTTCTTTGCATGGTATTGAAAATTTCCTGCTTTATGTATCTTGCAGGATGAATGGAATCTAACAAAGACATTGTACATAGAACACTATCAGACCTCTGAAAAGTATAAGCATGCATATGTACTCAGTACTTGGTTTGGGCACCTTTTGCAGCAATTACTGCCTCATTGCGGCGTGGCATGTATTTCCCTACCCACACCATTTTTGATAAGATGTAGAAATAAAAATAGTAATTTTCTTCCATACATTTTGTATAGCTAATAGTGAAAGGTAGTTTCTCAATGGGTAATGGTCCCTAGTAAAAAAAATATACAGCTTTGATGGTCAGGAATGGTCAAGCAGACCATCAGGTCATCCAAGCACCTAATCTGTTTAGGTGGAAGTTAAATAAGTATTAATACATTCAAATATAAATGGCAAAGAAGACAGAAAATAGTTGTAGATGACTAGCAAGTCATATCTTAAACTGCACACATATATTTTTATGCACTTGTTTTAAAAAGAGCCAGTTTGCTGTAGTCTTGGAGAGCTTGAGTTCTAGTCCTATATTAAACACAAAACCACCTGGATGATCTTGGGTCAGTCTCTTCTCTCTGCCCTAAGAAGGAAGCTGGGGCAAACCACTTCCGAAAACCCTTGCCAAGAAAATTGCAGAGACTAAACCAGGCAGTGGGCTAGTCACTCAAAGGCACATTCGCATAAGCATTAAACAAAACAACTCCAATTCCCCAAGGAATAAGATACTTTGAAAATGCCATTTCCCCAGGGAAGTAGAAGACTATGCAACAATAGATAGAATTGGGTGCATATTTGTGCTGAGAGCACATATTTCTATACATGCCAAGATGGTCTGTGATATGGATATTTATTTTTTATATTCGGTGAACTCTTAAAGGCCAGATAAAAATGTGTAGAAATGCGTGCGCCAGTTGAATCAATAAAAGGAAACAGACCCCTGTTCTTGGGTTGATTTTATTGGCATTTCCAAGATTTAACCCTGCTCAAGTATAACTTACCAGCATTAAAACTGGAAACTATTTCTCATCTTTACTGTGTTTTCATCTAAATGCAGATAGGCAAGGACTTGTGTTCCTGCACATGGAGTCACTTGCTTCTATGACTTGAGCAGAACATACAGAGCATATTACATGCATATTACACATTAAGTCAAGATCCAAGGATGGAAAAATGGGGCACACTTTACTGGGGTCTGGAGACCCAGAGGATAGCACTCTTCCAGTTAGGCAGCCATTGTATTGCCATATTACAGTTACATATAAAAATGTGGGTAAACTATGGAGGATTCTTGAACATGGTTTAGAAGGAATTCCACTCCCCCCCCCCTTATCAATGAACTTTAGGTCTTTTGAGATATGAGGCAATCGATGTTCTAAACCAAGTTACAACAGAACAATTAACGTTAGGAGTTGCACACCTGAGATCTTTTTAACTGAATGCATCTTTTCTCTTTAAACTAGGGTTTATTTGTTTCTCCATGTGACCTCTTCTCTCTTAAGAACTACCAGTCCCAGAGATCCATGTACATAAATGTGATAGAGGAGGCAAAGCACCATAATAATCAGCTTTAAAAGTTATTTGGTTGCAGTTAAAATACCCTGCAGCATCTTAAAGCATCTAACGTAGGAATGGGTATGTCTAATCTAATAAAGAGAAGGATTAGATGTGACGTGATAGTAGTCATTCAAAATCTGAGGGGCTGGCACAGAGAAGAGAGGTTCAACCTATTCTCCAAAGCATTTGAAGGCAGGAGAAGAAATGGGTGGAAACTTATCAAGGAAAGCTCCATCCTAGAAATAAGAAGAAATTCCCTGACAGTGAGAACAATTAATCAGTGCAACAGCTTGCATCCAGATGTTGGTGCTCTACCACTGGAGGTTTTTAAGAAGACATTGGACAGTCATTTGTCCAGAATGGAATAAGATCTCCTGCTTAAGCCATGTAATCTATAATTTGCAGATTTATCCCAAGTTTGATGGATTCAAAAATGCAATCTGATGTCTATAGTCACAATATTTCAGAGATCCGGAAGGTTTTCATACTCAATATATTCTCATGTGCACTGCTTTTTAGACACAACCCGTTATTTGTGGAAAAAAATGCAGTGCCTATTCTTCCATGTTTTCGGGAGACAAATGGTTTGGTCTGTTTGTTCATCTATCTGGTCCCGTAAATTCTATCACTGGTATCTGACTATTCTGCAATGCCCAAAGACACTTCTGTTACAAGTCTTCTCTTTCCAATTGATTGTCACACCCTAGTGGTTTTCCATCCTGTAAGGACAGGAACTAATCAGTTCTAGGACTTATAGTTTGTAGATGAACAGCTAACGTGACCCGACAAATGCGTTCCCGTCAATAGCGTGCCGACAAAACTGCAGCGATAAAACCGCGATGTTGACAGCTTACCCACAAAGGCGCACTGACAAAAGAGCACCAACAGAAGCGCGATTACGATTAAGATAAAGGTTAGGGTAAGGGTAAGGGTTAGATTTATGGTTAGGGTTAGGGTTAGGGTTAGGGTTGGGGTTGGGGTTGGGGTTGGGGTTGGGGTTGGGGTTAGGGTTAGGGTTAGGGTTAGATTTATGGTTATGGTTATGGTTAGGGTTGGGGTTGGGGTTGGGGTTGGGGTTAGGGTTAGGGTTAGGGTTAGGGTTAGATTTATGGTTATGGTTATGGTTATGGTTATGGTTATGGTTAGGGTTAGGGTTAGGGTTAGGGTTAGGGTTAGGGTTAGGGTTAGGGTTAGGGTTAGGTTCAGGGTTAGGGTTAGGGTTAGGGTTACCTTTAGGGTTAGGTTTAGAGCGCGCTTCTATCGGCACGCTGTTGTCGGCGCACTTCTGTGGTCATTCGTTGGCGCGATTTCGAACTTGCGCTTTTCTCCCCGCGGGTTTGTCGCGCGCTTTTGTCGTGCGTGCATTTGTCGGTCAACCAACAGCTAATACCAGGGCAGCATACCTCTCTTAAATTAGTCAGTATTGACTTCCGTCTCTGGATTCAGAACTTCTACCTTATATGGTATTGAAGGAGAAACAAATTGTGGACATTGGCAGATGGTGCAGGCCAGGCCAATATGCTTTTCACTGTTGACATAGCTAGCTACTCCACCTATCTACTGTCCACAAATTTAAAACTTGAAAAAAGGAAATATAGTTTGGTCTTGGTTGTTGCAGGTCACAAAACTCCTACGAATGAAGTGATGACTCTGGCTAAGCCAAGTCCACTGCAGGTAGGATTGTACATGTGTAAAACAATTTTCCTTGCATTTCCCAAGCATGGATAGCATGCAGGCCCCTTCAGGTGTAGACAATTTCTTCTCACTGACTGGATAGTTTTGCAGGAGATAATATAATCCATAAGGAATAAACGAATTCAAATGAATCCTAGGTCCCCATGAAAGTGAGGAATTCCAACTCACCTCTGTAGGAAGCTTAATAATTCTGCCTTTGAAGGCAGAATAAACCTCTTGTTCATTACCTTAATGATAAGAGTAGAACATGTTTTCCCATTGCTACAGGAACAGCAGCAACAAATCCAAGAACCCAGTGAAATGAGGCACTTATCAAGGATATGGTCAAAGCCCAGAACAGCATAAGGCATTTGTAGAGTTTCATCCCTCTGGATACTTTACCTCCCCATTCTGCTTCTAAATCCTAAATTCAAATAATTTGGCTTGCCTGCCCTCATAAGAAAATTGAAGTCTGATCCTGTGGAAAAGTAAACTGCATGTATTTCTGTGGGATTTAAATCAAATTAAATAAATTTTAGATACTGCAGTCTCCACAGTCAAAAAGGACCTCAAATTCTACCCCACCATATACTGTGGTAGGAGATTACTTCCAAGCGTTTGTCCCCAAGCCAACATCCTTTCTCACAGTCTTTTTCCAGGTCAGGGAGAACTTTTATCTAGCTTTTTTGCCCTGCTATTTCTTCAGGGACTGCCATTTTAGGCTACAATCCTAATAAATGTACTTATATAGGAATAAGCCATACTGAGTTCATAGGGCTTATTTTTTGATAAACAGTAGACAGGGATAGGAATGTACAATTATTGCGTTCAGTAAAAAAAACTATATGAAGACTCATACTTTTATTACAGACAATTCTTTAAATTCAAGTAAAGGTCTGTGAGGCTCGTCTTTATTCATTAGTACTCTATAGTACTAACTCAGGAAGAATTTAATTATTGCAATTTATTTGATTTAATATAATTACCCACTCCAGAAGACTGTGGCCATCTTACAAAATCCATAAAAAGTAAACAATAAAATCCACAACACAGGCAGATCTGACTAACTAGAACAATAATTCGACAAGAACAATAATTCAACAAGGGATCGACCAATAAGTCACATCCACATTAATCCACTGGAGGCCATCGCAGTTGGGCAGAACTAATTGAATAAAATAATAAATAAACCACAGGCAGAGAAACAGAATCAGGTCTTAAGGCTTTCCAGAATCCCAGGACAATGGGCACCATCCAAATTTCTGAGGGGATGCTGTTACAGAGGGTGAGGACAACAACAGGAAAGGCAACAATTTTTTTTAAAGAAGAAGAAGAAAACAAGCTATTGAAAATGTTTCCTAACACCATTATTTAAAATCAAAATTCCTAGTTACAAATTGCTGTCACTTAAAATATAGACCTGAGCTAACATGTTTATACTAATTGACTAAAGGGTGCTGATTTACTTTTGGTAAAGAATTTATCCAGATTTTTTTAAAACAATATTGCCCTTTCTTCTTCTGTTTTCTGCCTCTCTGTCTCTGTCTCTCTCTTTGATATTGTTATTGGATTTATAGGAATAGTTTTCTCAGGTAGCTTGTTCTTCTATTCTATATGGACTTCCAAATATTATGTAATGTGAGTATCAATAAGAAGGAAAATGTGCACACAGGACCTGCACAGTTGTAAATATTATCTAAGAAGACTTTTGGATATACAATAATCTCTTCATATATCATTGTTATGTGTCAGTTCACATAACAGGGTCAAAGATGAAGGAAAGATGTGTTTCAGCCTTCATCTCACAGCCAGATATCAAAAGTCTTTTGCATTGTCTTGATTATCTTACAAGGAACCAGCATATCTCTCTCTCTCTCTCTCTCTCTCTCTCTCTCTCTCTCTCTCTCTCTCTCTCTCTCTCTCTCTCTCTCTCTCCCTCTCCCTCTCCCTCTCCCTCTCCCTCTCCCTCTCTCTCTCTCTTTCTCTCTCTCTCTCTCTGTGTTTCTCTGTGTGTGTGTGTGTGTGTGAGTTTCTGTGTCTGTGTCTGTACACAGGGATATGTACATGGATATATGCATGCAGTGATGTTCTTGTTGATCAGTCGTTAATCAAAAAAATGGGTTCAGATTCATACACACACAATTTACTTCCTTATATTTCTTATGTAGTGAGTGTTATATATTTGCTATATCAATAAAAGATGGGTGTATGAGATTGCCTGTAATGGGTAAATTATCCAAAGCATTACAAGTCCTACCTGTCATATCCCATGAGGAAGCAAAACTGCTTAGCTTTGGAATCAGACATCAAAATAGCAAGACTCAGTTACTGGGTAACCATCATTTCAAATACTATCTCTTTATAGCTTGAGACAGAATAATAGCAACATTAACAAGAAAACTATGTGGAAGGCATTGCATAAAATACTACCTAATCATGCCTCTAATACAGATTTTGAAATATCGGCAGATATGCCATTGCTCAGAATGCAATTTGTTTTTTATTTGCTCTAACAAAATTCATACTACTTTGTGAGAAGTACATCCCACCCACCCCGTTGATCATCAGTTATACATTTCTACAAAACCTTTGGAAATAAAACATAGTTTTATAGAAGCAGTCACCCTTATGCTGTTTCTGTGCTGAAACAACGGTCCCAAGTTTGCAACTCTGTTTATCCATCTGTGGACTTTCAGAGTAATATCTAAATTTTCTCTAAAAGCCTTTCTTGGCCATGGATTAAACCACATGGTTAAATTCCAAAAAAAATCAGCTTGGTATGTTTTTGTAAGTAAAATATATAATCAAATAATACCAAGGCAAATGTTCTAGAGATAGTCTCAAGCTTATATTTATTCCATGACATAAAAACAAAATGCAAAATAAAGAAAAATCTACTTTCTAAAATAATGAGGCTTGGTACAATTTACAACTGGATGGAGAAATTATATTAATTTGCTCAAATTCTGGTTAGTATTATGCCTTTTTAAGATAATCTTTCAAAATATGCTAGTATGCTAAAACGATGGAAAGCATGTGAGTTCATTCAGTTGGATTTTGCAATTAACAATATTGGCTTCTAGAAATTGGTGGTAATTACGTGACGGGAAAAATAAAACAAACTGAAAAGGCCACAGGTTAAAGACCAAGAGGTTATTGATTGCTCACGTGACCCGTCAAAACCGCGCTCGACTAAGCCGCGCCCGATTAAACCGCGTCGCTGATGTCATCAACAGGGCGACAACAGCCAGCGCGGAGAAAGAAGGGCGCTTTAAATAGCGCTTTGAAAGCAAGCCGATTCAACTTAAGGTAAGGGTTAGCTTTAGGGTTAGCTTTAGGGTTAGCTTTAGGGTTAGGTTAAGGGTTAGGGTTAGGGTTAGGTTTAGGGTTAGGTTAAGGGTTAGGTTTAGGGTTAGGTTTAGGGTTAGGTTTAGGGGGGTTAGGTTTAGGTTTAGGGGTTAATTTTAGGTTTAGGGTTTACAGCGTGCTTCTGTCTCCGTGCTGTTGTCACCCTGTTGATGACGTCAGCAACGCGGTTTAGTCGGGCGCGGTTTAGTCGAGCGCGGTTTTGTGGTGGAACCGATTGCTCAAGATCCAAACAAGACATAGAGTTGGGACTCAACATAAAGCATTTGATATTGAATTGTGGGGAAGGCATATATATGTTTGACACAAATTGTACCAGACTTTCTGTTGTGCGACTGGAATTCAATTTCATTTTTTAGCTCCTCATCAATAGGAAGGAGATAAATAGTTCAGGAGACAGTTATCGGTGTAGGGAATTCAGGAGTTTGCATTCAGTTATAAAGCTGGGTTACCCTTTCTACCTCTCTTCAGGCTTCAAAGGGTAACATCTGCCAAATTAAACATTTGGTATCTTGGAAAAAATAGATATTTTTTTCCCCTTTTACGTCCCAGGTGACATTACATTATTTTGTACCATACCTCTGGTATCTATTACATTAGATCTTTGTGATTTTATGAAATAGGTTGCTACAAATGTGTCATATGTGACCTGATTTTTTTCTAGAGTTGGGGAGTCCCTCTTGAGATATAAGGAGAGAGCTGGGATGCACCATAGGATCTATAGTCACCAAATTGCTAATCACTGGAATAAATATAACTGATCACCTAGTGAAACTTCCAAGCACTACCAAATATTTCAAAGCAGAATTATTTTATGGTGCTTTTTCATATTCTTCCTGTGGACAAATGTTATGATTCTGCAAAGAAGGAAGGCACAGCCAAGCAAAGAACTATCCACTGACTTTGCTTATTGGAAGCCCCCTGGAAAGGTTGCAAATGGTGATCACTTGATTCCAGTATATTACAACCAGTGTAAATATCAAGCACCTGAATTTTGATCATGTGACTCTATGGATATTGTGACATTTGTCATAAGTCACATTTTTCAGATGCCATCGTAACCTCACATAGTTCTAAAATGAATGGTTGTAAGTCGACGCTTAGCTACTTAGGCACTGGCTCAGTGGCTAAGATGCTGAGCTTGTCGATCAGAAAGGTCAGCAGTTTGGTGGTTCGAATCCCTAGCGCCATATAACGGAGTGAGCTCCCATTACTTGTCCCAGCTTCTGCCAACATAGCAGTTCGAAAGCATGTAAAAATGCAAGTAGAAAAATAGGAACCACTTTTGGTGGGAAGGTAAGAGTGTTCTGTGCACCGTCGGCATTTAAACATGCCAGCCACATGACCACGGAGACATCTTCAGACAGCGCTGGCTCTTCAGCTTTGAAACCGAGATGAGCACTGCCCCCTAGAGTTGGAAGCAACTAACACATATGTGTGAGCGGAACCTTTACCTTTACCTTTAAGTCGAGGCTACCTGAAGTTTTCATATAGAATGTGGTACATACCTCAAATTACTTTCAAAACCCTTCTGCAAGATCCAGTTCAATTGTTTGACTCTAAATGAACTTCAGTGAAAAATATTGCAGCACTCAAGGTGAGCATTAGTACTGTAAGAGAATAATATGGTCACTTAAATTCTATTATGTTACCAACAAAGGTGGGGGAGGGGAGGGGATGAAATGAAGTTAGGGACTAAAAAGTTCAAAGGAAAAGTAATCTGGAGAGAAGTAATCTATAGATCAGGAATGTGGTGTATAAGCTATCTCAGTTTCATTTCAGTATTTTGTTTCCAATAAGCTTCCTTGTAGAGACTTCAGGATCTACAACTGAGAAAGAAACCAAATTGGTAATTCATTACAATTTTAGGTTATGTCAGGCCTGCAATTATATTCCTGTTAGGATCTTTGGCCTGCCACACTTTCTCTTATTTCAATATGCTGTTTCATTAGTATAGTCGATGGGAGGGGGGAATAGAAAGGAGTAGGATTGTGGAATGTGTTGTTGTCATTCTTTTCTAGAAAACCAAGGTCATCTTTTGTCTCCGCACCTTTGCACCTGACCGGAAGCAGCTGGGTGGAGATGCCAGCATGGAAGAAGACGATTGGACCATGTGATGGATTTGTGGGTGTGGGGACAAGATCATGAACTTTTAACTGGGTGGAATCCCAGGAAGCTCTTTAGAATTGGGATTCCACAGATGTGCTAAAATGTCTGATTTATTAAATTGGAACTTTAAGGATCATTTTGCCTTGGACTCTGTTTTAATTCTACATGATACTTGGAACGCTGACAGGTAAGATGCCAGCTTTGTGGCTGATAGGGAAAGCACAAGTACCATTAAGGATACAGAATTGGCAAGGAACAGACAATAAAGGATTTAACCAAACCACATTTCATTTGAATTGCTGTACAAATCAGAGTTCTAAATCCAACCAGTTTAAAAAGGGGAAAACGGAATCTCACTGGGATTGTAATGCTTTTGTAATTTTTAATTATACCACATGTCATCTTCAAAGAAAAACAAGAAAGTCCAACTGCCTCCTGAAAAAGCACCTTTGGGACAACCATGACCTGGATGGCTGAGAATCTCTACAGACTCTTAGCTACACAATTTGGGATGGACACCCTTTGAATGGTGTGGGACAGAGGTAGGTTCCTACCAGTTTGCACCTATTCGGTAGAACCGGTTCATCAAATCTACCGAACCGGTTAGAAGAGGTTCCACCAGTGGACCCGGAAAGCAGGCCACACCTACAGAAGAGGTTCCAAACATTTTTGAAACCCGCCACTGGTCCTTGAATATGATTATTCTACACTATCATGCTCATATTTATAAAACTCAGTGCCTCTGTGAAGTAGAAAAATGGGGACCACCTTTGGTGGGAAGGTATCAGCATTCTGTGCGCCTTTGGTGTTTAGTCATGCCGGCCACATGACCACGGAGAATGTCTTCAGACAGCACTGGCTGTTCGGCTTTCAAACAGAGATGAGCACCGCCCCCTCGGGAATGACTAGCATGCCTGTGGAGGGGAATCCTTACCTTTACCTATATTGTAACCAATATATTTGTGCAGTGTGTATGAGAGAGAAACTAATTAGGAACCTGTCTATAGAGCTATAGACTGATGGCACCGACCCTTAATACACTTTCCCAGGGCAGTTTAACCTCTAAATGAAATAAGTTGTCTTATTTATGCTCTAAATGGCCATAGAAATACTTTTATTCCACAAGGCCTCTATAAGCCTATAGCAACTTCCCACAAAGAAAAGAAGGAAAGGAAGACACAGAGCACTCTGTGAATGATGGTATAGTTAAATAATAGTTTCTTTCAATGCTGCTTTAATGATTTAGCACTTTCCTAGGAAATAGCCTCAAGATCTGAACACAGATTTTAAGATCTATTGGTTAAGTAACTATTGGTTACTTATCTGCTTGTCTTTCAATAGCGGGAGGCCAATGTCTTTGATTCTTTCCATTTCCTTGTATTCAAAGATGCATTCAAAGGTGAGAGAAATTTGGTAATGTGGCTAGAGGTTACTCTGCCAAATTTCTTTACCATTTGTCAATCAACATAGACAATCCTCCTTTTGCAATGTTTTGGCATATGCTGGTGCATGGAGGTATACAATGGAGCATTTTATGTGCACAGCTTTTGAAACGCATTTTGCTTGATGTTGTTTGATCTCAGAATCACATTTGGATTATAGAGGGACGTGTTTTTGAGTCTGACTCAAGCAATAGAACAACCATTTGTAAGTCCTTTCAGTCCTTAATTTGCTCAGTTCAATATCCTAACTGAAAGACATTTTCTCTGCTTACCCTCCTGCCATCCTAGTCATCAAGAGGAAGGGAGGGAGAGAGGGAGGGAGGGTGGAAGGAAGAAGGAAGGAAGAAAGAAAGGAAGGAAAGAAGGAAGGAAGGAAGGAAGGAAGGAAGGAAGGAAGGAAGGAAGGAAGGAAGAAAATGGGAGCCCACTCCAACAGCCCCTCCTGTCTCCCAAACACTCTCCATATCATTCCTTTTGTGAGCCTTCCAGGAATAATAACAACAGCATGAATGAAGATTCCCCACCCACATAACAATGCCTTTCTTCCTCCCTTTTCATTTTCCTGATATAATTCCTAAGCACTACTGCTCCTCTGCAACACATCAAAATACTTAGGAAGCGCTTTTGAAAGAAATTAAAAACCTCCCTCTATCTGTCTTACCACATTGTTATTGCTCATCTTCATTTGCAGATAAACACAGGAAAGGGAAGGGATAGGTATGGCACTGGTAAGAAGGTGGCAGAGAAAAACTGTATACTTGTTTTCTCAAATGATTTATGAAATGATCATGAAATATAGATAGGTAATTTCCAGGTCATTCCGAGCATGGAAAGCCTAGGCACATTTAACCCACTCTAATAGGATACCTCAGGGCAGCCTAGCTTATCCAGGTTATAACCATACTCAGGGTCACCTCTGATAGCTAAATGGGGCACATATAAATTTATACAAATATAATAAATAAATAAACTACAGCTAGATGGGAGAATGGAAGAGTTTTGGGATTGGATACAACCTAAGTAGAGCCTGCCTTTATCTTTAGTATGGGTAAAGTTGGCATATCCTAACATTTACAGTCCTTTCAGCATGGGTGGGATTCAGCTGGTTCGGACCAGTTCGTGTGAACCGGTAGCTCCGGCTATCAGCTGAGAGCGAACTGGTTTGCTCCAACGATCAGGTGGGCTGCCCCGCCCCTGCGCTATACTGGCCTCTATTCCCTTTTCTGAAGCCCAGCTGATAGGCACAGCAGAGCAATGGCCGAACCTCAGCCGTTTTGCACTGGGGCTGCAGTACAAGGTACGTTTTCAAATGCACTGCGTGCATGCAAAGCGCATGCTCAGCGAACCAGTTGTTACACTGGTTGAGTCCCACCACTGCCTTTCAGATATCAATACAGGTTACCTGTCAGAAGACCTTTTAGTGTCTTATTGAATTTGGGTTCCAGCCCTAGTGTTTATTTATTTATTTTATTTTATTAAATCGATTTATAGGCCGCCCAATCCCGGAGGACTCCGGGCGGCATACAACGAAAGAAAAAGAAATAATAAAAATGAAAATAAAACATTAAAATCAACACGCATACATTCGTTGCAATTGGGGCTGGACCTCAACAATGAAGTCAACAGCCCCAGGCCTGCTGGAATAGCCAGGTCTTGACAGCTTTTCTGAAGGCCATGAGAGTGGGTGAGGTCCGGATTTCTGGGGGTAGTTTGTTCCAAAGGGTCGGTGCAGCCACAGAGAAGGCTCTCCTCCGGGGAGCCGCCAGCCGGCATTGTCTGGCTGACGGCATCTGAAGGAGGCCCACCCTGTGGGATCTCACCGGCCTTTGGGAGGAGTGTGGCAGTAGGCGGTCTCGCAGGTATACTGGCCCTAAGCCATGTAGGGCTTTAAAGGTAATAACCAACACCTTGAATTGCGTCCGGAGACCAATAGGTAGTGTTAAATCACAATTTCCTCAAAATATGCAGCAATAACAAGGATGTTGAGGTTATGCAAGAAATATAAGCACACACATTGTCCTGCACCGAACTGAATTGAATAGGAATCAGTAGTTCGCTAGGTTCACTTGAAACACTAGTACTGGGTACTTGAGAGACCACCTGCTGCCAATTACCTCCTCTAGACCGATTAGATCCCACAGATTAGGCCTCCTCCGAATTCCATCCGCCGGCCAGTGTCGACTGGCGACTACTCGGAGGAGAGCCTTCTCTGTGGCCGCTCCGACCCTCTGGACCGAACTCCCCATGGAGATTTGAACCCTCACCACCCTCCAGACCTTCCGCACAGCCCTTAAAACCTGGCTATTCCGACAGGCCTGGGTCTAAAAAGCTTCTACCCCCTTCTTGAATGGTATGACTGTTGTGTGTTTTAAATTATGTATTATTGCGTGTTGTTAAATTTTTTGTCTGTATCCCCCTCCCTTAGTTGAGTTGTGAGCCACCCTGAGTCCCCTTCGGGGGAAAAGGGCAGCATATAAATAAAATAAACTTAACTTAACTTATTTTAAAAGAATCTATAAAAACATTTATAGGGCTGGGTATTGTTATACCCAGTATAACACTATAATATAACATGCGTTATTGCCTCTTTATAACATCTTTCCAAAGCATGGAAAAATTGTTTCAACATGATTGAAATCCCAAACTAATCTGTTCTTTTTTTTTAATAATGTGTACCATTTGTGTACTGTGAAATATTTGCACAGAAGAGATTTCTCATTTTCTCTATTCTAAGACAAAGTTAAATCTGCAAATAAAGAAATGACATCCCAAACATATCCATACACATTACATAGAACATTTCAAGGAAGCAGCAGACTTGGTATGCAGTGCAGATGTTTGTTTTTTTCTTATTATTTTGTGCACAGTTACCTCGGATTTGAAGCTCTTTTTTGCAATAAAAGATTAGCCAAGGAAAATAAATGCTCCAGAGAGAGACCAGTGTGGGCTGTTGAAATTGCTAAAATTGCTGATTACAAGCAGATTTGGTTGGTTATTTGTAGCCATTTTAACATTTTCCAGCAGCAGAACAATATAAGACTAAAACACGAAGCATAGCCCAAATGATGTCTCAGAGTCAGATGATGTCTCAATCAAATTATTTAAATTAAGTAATAGCTAATTACTAATATCAACACTGTTAATGGCAAAAGCGGCATAAACCAGTTCAGAAGGTTGGCAAGTTAAGGTATCTGCTATACTTTCCATCCTCAGGCCATGTCAACTTGGCCTCAGGAAGTGTCCCCACATCTGTTGAGAAAGATTGCTTTTACTTGACATCCACTACTTCAATCAAACTGGAATACAAACACTGCGGAAAAACAACAAGCTCTTTCAGATTGCTGTTGTTTGATCTCACTCTTGACTTTTTAAATATTTGCTCATGAGTGCATTAGCCACAGTTGTCTGCTGTGCACTTGATCCTCTTGCTTGATGGAAACTTATCAAACCAAATCCCAATGCACACGCCACTACATATCAGTACATCTGCTGTATGTGCCCTTCAGGGTTTTTTTTAAAAAAAAAAAAAATTAAAGGCACAGTTTGCACAATCAGCCAGGCTTTCATAAAGATAAAAATTGGGCAGGCAAAGCACCAAAGTTAACTGCAGTGGAAAGCCAGATGTTTCACTTCATTGGCACATCAAAGATTAACCTCCCAACTATTCCTCTCAGAAAGGAAAAATACAGTGTAAAAGGAGAGAGGAAATGAATAAATACCATATAGGAATAGTATGCCCCAATTATGGGAGGAAGCTAACTGCTTCCATTATCTGTCAATCGGCTCGTCACAAGAGTCCATCACGACAGAAACCCAATATTTTTACTGTTGCCTTTGTTATATTTGTGTTATATTTGTGCTGATACATACATACATACATACATACATACATACATACATACATACATACATACATGTGTGTGTGTGTGTTGTATTTGTGCTGATAAATAAATAAAGGGAGACTAACTCTAAATAGATAGATAGATAGATAGATAGATAGATAGATAGATAGATAGATAGATAGATAGATAGATAGATAGATAGATAGATAGATAGATAGATTTTACAACCCCCGGTATGCCCAAATATCTAAATAGATACCTTTCACCCTGGCTGGCTGATAAGGAGTCGAGTTTTGTGGCTCAATGGTTAACACATCTGCCTTAGAGGCAATACAGCACAGGTTCGAATCCCAGTAAGGGTATGGCTAGCTGATGAGAGCTAAATAGCTTGAAATAGATCTATACTAGTCTCCCTTTATTTATCAGCACAAATATAACAAACATATATATACATACATACATACATACATACATACATATATATATATACATACATATACATACATACATACATATACACAATTATTGTGTCTGTAACCTTTAACTGAATGAAACAGGACAAAATGTTTTCAACCAAGTTGAGTTAAATGGGCTAACTTTTAAAATGGTGGAAGCCATGATTCCAGAGGGGATGGAATTTGGGGAAGTTGTGACTACTTCATTACAGCCAAAGTGTTAGTCAGTGGTGGGTTTCAAAAATTGTTCAAACCTACTCTGTGGGTGTGGCAAATCTACCGAACCAGTTAGAAGAGGTTCTACCAGTGGACCCGGAAAGCAGGCCACACCTACAGAAGAGGTTCCAAAAATTTTTGAAACCCACCACTGGTCCTTGGATATGATTATTCTACACTATAATGCTCATATTTATAAAACTCAGTGCCTCTGTGAAAGGTAAGGATGACTACTGCGTTTGTGGTGCTATCAGAACATTGCGTGTGTTGAAGTTGTTTTAACGCAAACCAAAGATGCCTTTTAAAAAACAAGTTTACATCCTATTCTTATGCATGCCAGTGCTGTGTGTGAGGTAATTTAAGGTGGTTCTGACAAGTGTCGTCGGCATCTTCATATCCGGTCACATGGGTGACAAGCCACTCCCATCCAGTCACATGGGCGGCAAGCCACTCCCACAAAGGAGGCCACACCCACAGAGTGGATTCGAACAATTTTTGAAACCCACCACTGCTGTAGACCAACATGACTCTCTTCTTACAGCGAAGGTTAATACAGAAGGGGACTGATAATCATAGTATTGAATTGGAGGAAGCAGGGTCAGTAAAGCTTTATAGTTCTTCTGCATACTTTATTTCACTTACCTCCGTACTCAAGATTAGTGCCATGAAATACAAACCAAAATTACATTGTTCATAACCATATACCGGTTCCTCTCTCTTCAATATCCCTCTTTCCCATTTATGAGACAAAGCTGAAAATCAGAGCTGATTTTCTATTGCTTTAGCTGTTCAAATTCCTCTCTTAAATGTATGTTTATTTACAGTATCTCTAGTTCTCCATTTACAATGCCTTTGTTGAATTAAGAGACTTTAATTGGCCGTGGGGGATTACTTTTGTACTGTTCCCAAATCCATTTACTAAAAATACTCCAAGAGACTAAGCTTCTTATTTATAAACTTGTTATTAAGCCATTACCAGCCATTACGTTTTTCCTTACCATGTACCGTAATGTGCCGTGTTCAAAATGTCACCACAAAGCCTTTTTTGTTCCACCTTAAACACTGCACAGCTCTCCAATAAATGCAGTGCCCACCCCAACAGTTTTGGCTGGAGGGGAAAAAAAGAGCTTTTTAGTTATAATCAGAAGCAGTGTTTTTCTTTCCCTTGTGATATCTCAAAAATCTATCTGCCAGAAGTTGTATCTGATGCCACAAGGAGCTGAATGTGACATTCAAAGGTCACTGCGCATTACTTTTCGCTATTTGTTTATATTGTGCAATATAGGAAAACTGGTCATCAGCGAAAACCTACAGTTTCTCAATTCACAATTCATTCTGATCTTTCTCTTTTAGTTTCCTGGGGAAAAGCAGTGACAGACTATGATTCAGAGACTGCTGTCTGTCCAGGCGGGTACCTCCTCCCAGCTTTGAAATGGTAGAGATGGAATAGTAACTTTCTGCCACATTCCTAAGTCAAGGCTGGTAGGCTTGACAATTGCATGAAAGTTATGTAGACAAATGAATCTCATACTCAGGGCCCTGCCTTCTAGGACCAAAGTAGTATAATGGGGTCTCCATCTGCTCCAGAGTAGGAAAAAGACTGAAGAAAGGAACAAAAGTAGGACTATGTAAATATTCACACACAAGCCAACATGCTTCTCAACAATCCTTCCCATGGAGGAGTTGCTTAGAGAGAAATGGATTGGTAATTATGATTTGGGGTTTGGCTGGTAGAGACAGGGGTGGACTTCAAAAATTTCAGCAATGGGTCTCTGCCTGGGTGGATGTTTTAGCAATAGCAGTAGACTTATATACCGCTTCATAGGGCTTTCAGCCCTCTCTAAGCGGTTTACAGAGAGTCAGCATATTGCCCCCAACAATCTGGGTCCTCATTTTACCCACCTCGGAAGGATGGAAGGCTGAGTCAACCCTGAGCCGGTGAGATTTGAACCGCTGAACTGCTGATCTAGCAGTAGCCTGCAGTGCTGCATTTAACCACTGCGCCACCTTGGCTCCATGGATGTGGCCATGCTCGGCGTGGCCTAGTTGGCCTTCTGTGTGGAGACTCCGGGGAGGGGAGGGGCAGGGTGGGCAGGGTGGGGCCAGCCAGGGATGGGATTTGGAATTTCTCTGAACCGGCTATAACATTAGCTATCGGTTCTCCCAAACCCGAACAAACCGGTAGCAGCCACCTCTGGGTAAGGTTAAGATTAAAAACCTATATGCCTGGATCTACTCCTTTTCTATAACATATTTGTTAATTTGTTTTTTTGCAGATCTTGGAGGTATTGCCATCCGATTAACTAGTAAAGGCCTAATGTGGCCCTCCGCCTAGCCAATATTGCACTCTCCTGCTTTAAAAGGGAAATTGGGCGGGGGGGGGGGTTGAGGGAATTTAATTTAGTGTTATTATCATTGTGCCTTCAAGTCATTGTTGATTCCTG
Source organism: Thamnophis elegans (assembly GCF_009769535.1). NCBI lineage: Eukaryota > Metazoa > Chordata > Lepidosauria > Squamata > Natricidae > Thamnophis > Thamnophis elegans. The sequence goes on along the minus strand of NC_045541.1, from coordinate 11,575,053 downwards.
GCAATTGTTTGGACAAGTGCCTGCAGTTTTCTTGGCAAGATTTCAGAAGTGGTTTGTCATTACCCTCTCTTCCCAGGGCTGAGAGAGAGTGACTAGCCCTAGATCATCCGGCTGACTTTGTTTATAAGGTGATGGTTAGAACTTAGTCTCCAAGTTTTGAGCAGGCAGGCAGGCAGGCAGGCAGGCAGGCAGGAAGGAGGGAAGGAAGGAAGGAAGGAAGGAAGGAAGGAAGGAAGGAAGGAAGGAAGGAAGGAAGGAAGGAAGGCAGGAAGGAAGGAAGGAAGGAAGGAAGGAAGGAAGGAAGGAAGGCAGGAAGGCGGGAGGGAGGGCGGGCGGGCGGGAGGGAGGGAGGGAAGGAAGGAAGGAAGGAAGGAAAGAAGGAAGACAGGCAGGAAGGCAGGCAGGCAGGAAGGCAGGCAGGAAGGAAGGCAGGAAGGAAGGAAGGCAGGCAGGAAGGAAGGAAGGAAGGCAGGCAGGAAGGAAGGCAGGCAGGCAGGAAGGAAGGAAGCAAGGAAGGAAGCAAGGAAGGCAGGCAGGAAGGAAGGAAGGAAGGCAGGCATGCAGGCAGGAAGGCAGGCAGGCAGGCAAGAAGGAAGGAGGGAGGGAGGGAGGGAGGGAGGGAGGGAGGGCGGGAGGGAGGGAGGGAAGGAAGGAAGGAAGGAAGGAAGGAAGGAAGGAAGGAAGGAAGGAAGGAAGAGACAAACTTAATACAGGTATTTCTTGACTTACGACTGGTCATTTAACAACCATTGGGAGTTATGAAAAGGCTTCAGAAAAGGTGATTTATGGCCTGTGAAGCACTTCCTATAAAACATCACATTGTCCCCATGGTCACATGACTGCATTTTGGAGTTTTGCAATGAGCTCACATTTATGATTACAGCATCCAACATTTTTTTCTCTAGTTTCTGGTGGGTTTTTTTGCTGATTCCATGGGAGGGGGGAGCTCACCCATTTGGGAAAATGGTTTCATGCTTATGACCATGTGATTCACTTAATGACTGCCATAAAAATGATTGTTCGATTGGGTCTGGTCATGTGAGTGCCTCAGTTTATGACTGTCTCAACCTGCAACTAAATTTCCAGTCGCAACTGCAGTAGTTCAGGAACTTTATGGGATGTTGTACAACTATTCCTGGAAATATGGAAGACTAAATGACATAAGCTGATTGATAGCATTGTGCATGGATTTATATACAGAAGCACTTTCCTTCTTACCAACAGATTTAAACTTTCTCCTTCTGCCAAGTCTTTCATTCATCTAAGTTCCCCAGAAACAACAATTAATACATTTATTTGATTGTTCTTAGCAGATTATAGACTTGTAACAATTTATCCGTAACAGACTGGGAGAAGCTGGAGACTTGATTTAATTAGGCAAGTTGGTGATAAATCATAGAGTAGAATTTTATTTTAATAACTTCTTTGCCGACCTGTCATCTCAGATAGCTTGAAGCAAATGAAACCCATTGAAACCTGTAAAGATGGCAAAACAGAAACATCAAAGCAAGGGGGGGGGGGGGTTAAGTCAAAGCAAATAAAACCCTAATAGAGACAAACGGTGGTAATGACAACCGTGAATATTTCAACTCACGAAGCAACAGTTGCCTCAGATTTTAACATTCTTCTGATTAAATTGTGGAATTGGTACTTCCAATTATGTTTTAATTTTAAAAGATACAATCAGGGTAACCCCCGGGGCGCTAATGTCAGCTTTACCTGTAGAATCTGATACTTCTGAGGGATTTATCAGAATTGAATTTGTATCAATAATAATGAGGGTATTAACCAGGGGTGAAATTCAGCAGGTTCTGACAGGTTCTGGAGAACTGGTAGTGGAAATTTTGAGTAGTTCGGAGAACTGGCAAATACCACCTCTGGCTGGCCCCAGAGTGGGGTGGGAATGGAGATTTTGCAATACCCTTTCCCTGCCATGCTCACCAAGCCATGCCCATAGAAAAAAAAATTGAATTTCACCGCCCGGATATCTACGAGACCGTCTTCTGCCACATACCTCCCAGCGTCCAATAAGATCACACAGGATGGGCCTTCTCCAGGTGCCGTCGACTAGACAATGTCGTCTGGCAGCTCCTCAGGGGAGGGCCTTCTCTGTAGCTGCCCCGGCCCTATGGAACGATCTACCCCCAGAGATCCGGACCCTCCCCACTCTCTCGGCCTTCCGAAAGTCTACTAAGACCTGACTATTCCAGCAGGCCTGGGACTGTTGACCTCATGAATGAGGTCCAGCCCCACTAAGGTTGAGTGCATGATGTGTCTTTTAACTTCTCTCTATTTTAAATTTCTTTTTTAGTATTCTTTTAGAGTTGTTTTTTATGTAAGCCGCCCAGAGTCCTTCGGGATTGGGCGGCATATAAATTCATTAAACTTTGAACTTTGGTATTACCCCCTTATAGTTCAGGGGTATCAAACTGGTGGTCCATAGGCTGGATGCGTCATGTGCTGGCCACACCCACCTCAGCTTCGCGAGTTGTGAAACATCAGGTGACAGCAACGTGATGGTGTGAATTTGATACCCATGCTATAGTCCATCAACCTAAAATCTGCCAAGACATTCCACCTTCCTCTGAACACAGAGCTCCTTAGCAATTCATTTCCTAAGATGGGAAGAAAAAGAGTTCTCTGCCACAAGTTTCACTTTATGTATCTATCATGCCATTTTATTTCTAAGTAAGAAAAAGAATCAGTATGGAATAGGGGCATCCCATAGTTTCATTTCTCAAACGACAAGACTTCATTTATTATTTTATATGAAGGCAGATGATGCAGTAGTCAATCTGTGTCACTTCCTCAAGGCTCTCTTTCATATTTAGAAATATGAATGAGTTTCTACCAATCACAATTTTGAGATAGAAATAGAAGACACATATAAATCTTGCTTTTAGATATACTTTAGAGGTGGGCAACATGAGACTCTAGGACTGCACACAGCCCTTGGCATGACCACAAAAGATCACGCCAGACTTCAGTGAGACTAGCTACCTTTTCTCTGAAAGAAAGGAGGACATTTCAAAAAGAACAAGAAAACACAGATGTCTGAAAGAAATTGGAGGATCACTTTGCTATCGTTCACTACTTCAGGTGTGCCTACTAAATATCTTCCTCGACAAATTATCCCGCCACCTTCTGCAGAAAAAAAATAGTTGTTGATTTGAACAATAGTGTAACTGGCATATTTCTATAAAAGGTTATTGGGCTATTTGTCCTATTAAGAGGCCACAGTCGTAGACACAGCTCTTTGGAAGTAAGTCTGACCTTCATTAGCATTGCTTTTCAGCATATATGGATTGTGGTGCTTATGCTGTTTGTGGTGCAAACAACTGTATTTGAAGCTAGATTATCCAATGTCTCACCATCATGAGATTTCATTCTACATCTTGTGGGTGCTCCAATAAATACTGAAGGTTTTTAAGAGGAGATTGGATAGTCATTCTGAAATGGTATAGAGTTTTATGCCTGCTTGATCAGTGGGTTGGATCCTTCCAACTCTGTATTCTGTTATATATATGAATACTGTATATACTCGAGTATAAGCCTAGTTTTTCAGCCCACTTTTTGGGCTGAAAAAAGCCGCCTCGGCTTATACTCGAGTCAGTGAAAAATTTGCCCGAAATGGAGGAGAAAAAGGGGCGGGGCCATGCCGCTGGGTGACACTCGTGAATGGCCCAGTGCCCCTGTGAGTTTCCCCTCCCTCTGTGTCAGTTTGCCGCGCAGCGCGCACCGCACCATCCCCCCTCCTCACGTTCTAATGTAATGCAGGGCTGTCTTACGATTCCCCTTCCTCCCCCTCCTGCCGCTCTGCAACGATGTCCCACCTCCTCCTTGTTATGGCAAGCAGCCACATAGCGATGTCCCACCTCCTCTGGTACAGTGATCCAATGATAGGAATCACTGTGCCGTGTGTCATAGGAGGCGGGACATCGCTCCCGCGGCTGCACGGGACATCATCATCACAGCGGGACGTCAGCATCATGAGGTGAGTGAAGTATTTCATTGAATACACCGCTAGTTTACTGTTTTTCTTTGAAATAAATATTCAAAAACATTATTGGTATCTATTTTTATTTTTGAAATTTACCGGTAGCTGCTGCATTTCCCACCCTAGGCTTATACTCGAGTCAATAACTTTTCCAGTTTTTTGTGGTAAAATTAGGTGCCTCGGCTTATATTCGGGTCGGCCTATACTCGAGTATATACGGTATGTGTCTCTGTCTATCAACTGTGTGATGGATGTTGGATTTCACCCAGGAAGAACTGGATCTGGGCTTCACCAAGCTCTTGTCAACATGCCAACCTGTTCTCAGTTCAAGAACAAGACTGAAGAAACAAAAGTTGCAACAATAAGTGTCCACATTATGGAGAGAAGTTTCCATGTTTTCTACTTTTCAAAATAAGGAAATGGATGCGTCCATGGCAAGCTGGCAATCAGCCAGTTGCTTTGGTATTACCGGTAATAGTTAAGCATCCTTTTCAATGGAATGCCCACATCATATATTAATACGGACTAAGAAGGTGATGAAAAAATATCTCCCTATTAAGTATTCCTCTATTTTGTTATTTTCAGAGAATGCCTTGGCATTTAAATACACTTCAGTTATTTATGTGGAATTTATAACTACATGGCATTAGATTGTGGAAGGGAGATTTGTTGCATAATTTTTTGGGGGAGAAGAAAATAATGGATTCTCAGAGTGTATCCAGTGTCACCTATAAAAACTGACAATGCACTTAGAAAAATCATGCAATTTTGCTCTATTAAAAACCCATGATGCACTATTTTTTACTTCCATATGTTCATCTGTGCAAATTGACCCACACATGTTTATCTATTAAGTGGTTTTGCCCCGGGCGCCTGATGGACCCTGAGAGGTTTCAGAGGGAGCTTGGAGAGATACCTGACTCCCTTGTCCGCAATCTGGCCGAGTCTTTGGTTGTTGCCAGGATACCTTCGAGACCGCCTGCTGACGCATACCTCCCAGCCACCAGTAAGATCCCATAGAGTGGGCCTCCTTCAGATGCCGTCAGCCAGACAATGTCGGCTGGCGGGCCCTCGGAGGAGAGCCTTGTCGGTGGCTGCTCCGACTCTTTGGAACCAGCTCCCCCCAGAAATCCGGACCATACCCACTCTGATGGCCTTCAGGAAAACTGTAAAAACTTGGCTGTTCCGGCAGGCCTGGGGCTGTTGACCTCACTATTGAGGTCCGGCCCCAACTAGAATGAATTTGATGGATGATTGTTGTTTTAAATTGTATTGTTTTTATGTTTTTTATATTTTGTTGTAAGCCGCCCGGAGTCCTTTGGGATTGGGCGGCATATAAAAGTTTTAAATAAATATTTTTTTATAAATAAATAAATACTGACAAAATACAGCATTGTTATGTTATGGATCAGAATTAGTTGATTCCTATTGGTGCCAATGGGGCAAAGCAAGTTTAACTTCTCATAGGATGGCTTAGCTAGATGTTATGTTGCATTCTATCTAAACATCTCAGAGTTTAAATAAAATATCCAGGCTCAACTAATTAGAATTTCTGTTTAATTTCAACCAGATATAAGTGTTCTTTCTTAATTGATATTATTTATCAGAGTTTAACAGTTTTCTTCTCTATAATTCCATAGATAAGGAAGTACTACCCATAACCTATCTAATGCATTCCAAGTTTATATAAACACAGTTCTAAATATCAGGAATCTGGTGAGCTCTCTGCAGTGCAGGGATGATTAAAAATATAAAGCATTGAACTCTTGGCTTAACAACACCTCTGAGAGTAACAGCATGGATTGAAAAATAAAACTAAGCTAAATACTTTTCCTAACAACCCCCAGGTGGATGTAGTGGTCTAGGAAAGTGTAATAATGAGATCAAATATAAATTTATAATATGTAAAGTGAAAATTCAATATGCAACTATGAATAATATAATATTGCATTAGCAATACGGCATCCTGGCTTCGGCAAATATCCTGCAATATATGAGGAAGAACTGGATTCTTAGAAACCTTGTGTTCAAATAGCAGACCTTCACAAACTGAAAGTCTTAGTCCTAGGGTCCATCTCTTAGGAGTCTTTGTATTGTTCCAAAATCAGCTCTGGAGCTGTGTGAGACTTCTGTGTTGTTTGTATGGCCTCTATAGCGGAGTCTATTTCTGGCTCAACAACAATGTAGTTGAAAATATATTAAGGATAACCTTTCCATTTCTTGCTATGCTGAACTCTGCAAAGCTTGTTCTTACATCGTATCTGTCCTTGAAGGCTATTTGGACAGAAAGTCAATATATGAACACATTAATAAATTGAATACTTGGTAAGCAAACTGTGAACAGTTGACTTATAAAGGTGCATTGCCTATTGTAAACTATCTTCTCTTACAATGTGGAACAATGGGGGATACATGAAGGAGTGCAAATACTGAATTTGTTCAGAGCAGCAGATGAGATACCACAGACCACTACTGAATACTGAGTGCATGCTTTAAAACAGGGGCATGTGAAGGGGAGATATACAGGATGGATGGATGGATGGATGGATGGATGGATGGATGGATGGATGGATGGATGGATGGATGGATAGATAGATAGATAGATAGATAGATAGATAGATAGATAGATAGACAGACAGACAGACAGATAGAGATAGAGATAGAGATAGAGAGATAGAGATAGATGATAGATGATAGATGATAGATAGATAGATAGATAGATAGATAGATAGATAGATAGATAGATGATAGATAGATAATAGATAGATAGATAGATAGATAGATAGATAGATAGATAGATAGATAGAAAGATGATAGATAGATAGATAGATAGATAGATAGATAGATAGATAGATAGATAGATAGATGATAGATAGATAGAGATAGAGATAGATAGATGATAGATGATAGATGATAGAGAGATAGATAGATAGATAGATAGATAGATAGATAGATAGATAGATAGATAGATAGATAGATAGATAGATAGATAGATAGATGATAGATAGATGATAGATAGATAGATAGATAGATGATAGATCAATCGATCGATCGATAGATGATAGATAGATAGATAGATAGATAGATAGATAGATAGATAGATAGATAGATAGATAGATAGATAGATGATAGATAGATGATAGATGATAGATGATAGATGATAGATAGAGAGATAGAGAGATAGAGAGATAGAGAGATAGAGAGATAGATAGATATGGGAGTTTGTGCAAAATCTTAAACTAGGTCTGACCTCAAAAGCAGGCTGATTTGGGACTATTATTAAAATTAGGCATCAATCAGTTCTAACAGCTAAAATCATTTCTGCCCTGAACCATCCTCCTCCTCCAGTTTAGAGCATCTTGGATCTTGCCCAGTGGGGAAGTAGAGTAGTCTTATTCCCAAACCATAGTAACGCATGTGACAATGATCACCATGGGTGCAGAGAAGGTATTGAGTGAGAGTACAAAAACACAGGCAGCGCTACTGTTCATATTTGTAAGCATTCTGATCAACTGATTTAGCCACTGTCACTTCCTTAACCCCTGGACTATCAGTTCCTTGGAAGAAGAAAAATTTAATAACTAGCATTCTTGGGCTGATTCAAGCATTCTACTTAACTTTCATCCTTGAATCAGGATTATGTTCTAGACCAAGGGTGTCAAACTCAATTTCATTGAGGACCGCATCAGGGTTGTGTTTGACCTTGGAGTGGGTGGCCATGGATAGGGTGGCCAGTTTCAACATCACTCATGTCGGGGGATACCTTTGGTGACCCGAGTGTTCTGCCAGTGAAAACAGGCTCCTGAGTTCCATTTCGGCTGTGATGGCCTCCTGCAACCCTCTGCTAGCAAAAACTGAGCTCAGGAGAGCCGCATGCAGCCCTCTCTAGCTCAGTATTCACTGGCAGAGGCACTCCGGGCCAGTCTTTCTTTCTTTTTTTTAATAAATTTTTATTTTAAACACATAAACACATCAACAAAAACAAACACATGACTTAAAACAAAATAGGAACAAGAAGTTCCATCGTATATCATACAGCAGTTCCGTATCGGTTTCTTTGCAGTTAGTGTTTTCCCTTCTATACATTTCTATCTTGCATTCATGGTCCCCTTAATCGTTATCCATTTTTATGTACAATTCTATATTTATTTATACTTACCTATTTATAACAAAATATTGTTTACCTATATTGTGCTTTATATTCTTACTGTCATTTATTCTCTTACATAGAATTATAGGTATACATTCACATAGTTATTCTTTCTCTTTGCCAGTCTTATACTATTGTTATTCCATTTAAAAGGATATAAAGTACAGTTTGGATTGCTTTGTTTACCATCCCTAGCGCCTGTTGTAACACCACCTTATTTTCTCTTTCTTTTCTTTTCTCCCTCTCTTCCTTCCTCCTCTCCTTCCCCTTCTTTCTTCCCTTACCTCTCCCCTACTCTTAACCTCTCTTCCCCTTCCTACCCTCTCTCCTTCTCTTTCTCTCCCTTCCTCCCTCCTCTCCTTACCTCTTTCTTCTTCCCTTACCTCTCCTTCACTCTTCCTCTTCCTTTCCTACTATCTCTCCTTCTCTTTCTCTCCCTTCCACCCTCCTCTCCTATCCCTTCCTTCTTCCCTCCCTTCTCTACTTCCTTCCTCCTCTCCTCTCCTTCCTTCTTCCCTCCCTTTCTTTTTCTATTGTTATAGGTGTCTCTTTCAAATCTCAATTTATGTTTTCTTGGGGATGGTATTTCCACAAACCCATATACTTTCATATCATTTCCTTTTTTCTCTTTCGTTCTACGGTCTATATGCCAGCAATCATCCTGAATTGATTTCACTATTCTTAACCCTCTTATTTATTAAACATCTGGGCTCTTTTTTTTGTGCATTCAGTCCATTCAAGTTTATCGAGATAAATGTTATTTCTTGATCCATCTTTAGCTGGGGTTGTTTTTTTTTAACTTCTTTCACTGTTCCCAGGGTGGCCCCGTGGGCCAGATCTCAGCATACCTTGAGCCGGATCTAGCCTCCGGGCCTTGAGTTTGACACCCCTGTTCTAGATATGGCACGCAAACTGCATTCCACTGCCAGCAGTTCAACCCTGACTGGCTCAAGGTTGACTTAGCCTTCCATTCTTCTGAAGTCATAAAATAAAGACACAGATTGTTGGGGGCAATATGCTGACTATAAACTACTTAGAAAGGGCTGTAAAAGTGATATAAACTTTGAAGTGACATAAACATGTAAGTGCTATTGCTATTACCATTCCTCAAAAGACCAGTTTATTGTAGAAAGTCTACCATAATGGCAGGGAATTTGGAAATCCCTCTTCCAGTGCACCAAAATATAAATTACAATTTACCTGTTTAACCATTTCAAAGACAACTTATGTATACATTGTACATTAATACAAATAATTTTATACTATTTCTATGACATTGACTGTATAATGTTTCCTCTGTAGTATTTATATGCTACTAGAATTCTCCTGTCTATCTACTTGTAACCTTCAGCTGGGTGAAATGGTACCTCAAGGGCAGGTGTTTTTGAATCAGGGTACCTCAAATGGGCTAATTTAAAGATTGTATCCAAATTCCAGGATCCATTGCTCCAGTGTAACTGAAATTTCAAGAAACTTCAGACCAATTATGTCCACAAAGTTGTGGTCACTGTAATAGCACCACAATTAACTCTAGCCACATAATCATGACTTTTTATTTCAATTCCCAGAAAGGCATAGGTTATGTGATGAAAGAGAAGATGGGAGGGATGTATTCCCCATCTTTCCCACCTCCCTCTGCCCCTGCAGCCAATTGGCTGGTGGTAAGGCCTGATGGGTGACCAATGATTGCTTTGGAACTGAGCCAGAAATTGGAAATATCTTAATGGTGATGGGCAAAAGGAAACAGTAAGGGAGCAACTCAAATAGCTGCTGATGAGGTAAGGCTGGCTGGTTAATTGGTGAACTTTCTTCCTCCCTGGAAGGAAGTGGCCCTTGGGAATACATTGGGATGGGCAATGTGGATGCAGTCCATGGCTCTCTTTGTTCCCCCTTCCCCCAGCAAAGGGGAAGACAGTTCCATGGGTCATCCGAGGAAGAGGAAGAGGAGGAGGAAGAGATGGCTTCATTGGGCTCTCTCAAGAGTCATGAGGTGGAGTAAACAGTGCAAGCCTTCTTTATCTAGTAGTCCTTACTATGACTATGACTCTACTATGACAATGTAATCTTTCCTGGTTTTTTTCTTCTACTTTTTTTTCTCTGCCAATGGACAGATATAAAACTATTTGAGAGACCGCCTGCTGCCAATTACCTCCCAAAGACCCGTCGGATCACACAGGGTCGGCCTCCTCTAGGTTCCGTCCACCAGCCAATGCCATCTGGCTACTACCCGGGGGAGGGCCTTCTCTGTAGCAGCTCCGGCCCTTTGGAATGAACTCCCCACGGAGATCCGGACCCTCACCTCTCTCCAGGCCTTCCGGAAAGCTGTCAAAACCTGGCTGTGCCGGCAGGCCTGGGGTTGATGAGTTCCCCTCCCCTCTCGACTGGTATGGCTGTGTGATTTTCGTGTATTTTAATTATGTGTACTGTGTTTATGTCCCCTTTCCCCCCTGAGTTGTCGGGCCGCCCTGAGTCCCTCCTGGAGAAGGGCGGCATACAAATAAACCAAATACAATACAATACAATACTTTCTATATTGTGCTCTGCCTGTCTAGGCCTCTATACTTCTTTTTCCTCTGGATTCCCTGTTCACGCCCTATCCTCCCACTCTGAAGGAAAATGGTCCCATTTCTTTTAGCTACTGCTCTATTTGCTGGTGCCTGTAGGAGCCCCAAAATATACATCTTCTCCAGTGGTGGGTTTCAAAAATTGTTCGAACCTACTCTGTGGGTGTGGCCTCCTTTGTGGGAGTGGCTTGCCACCCATGTGACCTGGTGGGAGTGGCTTGCCACCCATGTGACTGGATATGAAGATGCCGACGACACTTGTCAGAACCACCTTAAATTACCTCACACACAGCACTGGCATGCATAAGAACACAATGTAAACTTGTTTTTTAAAAGGCATCTTTGGTTTGCATTAAAACAACTTCAGCACACGCAATGTTCTGATTGCACCACAAACGCAGTAGTCATCCTTACCTTTCACAGAGGAACTGAGTTTTATAAATATGAGCAGGCTACTTCAGCTGACTGTTATCTGCAGTTCGGCTGTTCAAATCTCACCGGCTCAGGGTTGACTCAGCCTTCCATCTTTCCGAGGTGGGTAAAATGAGGACCCAGATTGTTGGGGGCAGTATGCTGACTCTGTAAACCGCTTAGAGAGGGCTGAAAGCCCTATGAAGTGGTATATAAGTCTAACTGCTATTGCTATTGCTATTATCCTCCCTGATTCTAAGACAATACCTTCTAATCCTTGTTCAATGAGTGGTTGTGTGACCAGAGGGTCAACTTATTCCTTTAGGTGGCAATTTCATATTCTAGGACGTTCGTGTGCTATATTTCCTTTAAGTATTTTGCATGCTGGTCTGCACATATAGAATGCCAACCCCTTATCTGTTCTGTTTCCAGTCTCAGATGCTAGTCTTGAATGTGTAAATACCCTTTTACCTACCCCAAATAATGTAAGTGAAACCTTTAATGATATGCTTTAAATTAGAGGGTATTGAATAAGGCTGCAATGAAGCAGATATGTGCCTCTTATCACAGGGTATTAAGACCATATATGTGACACCTGCTAGCATTGGGATGAAAGGAAAAGGATCCACATGGCAGCTGGAGACCAATTGTCACCTTGAAGAGAAAAATATCAAAGCGTGGAGAGAAATAAAGAGAAACTATATAGTCAAAAGACAGTGATCCCCGAGGCAAAGAAATAAAAGAATCACCAAGGGATTTACAGAGCAGTTGGTGGAATGAATTGGATTGGGGGTGGTGGGGAGGAGGAGGAGGAGGAAGAGGAGTGGTAGGCATTTCAGAAACCTTGAGAAAAGCTTGTGGATGCTCTTTCTTCAAAGAGTTTCTATGGTGTGGATTTAAACGGTCATAAAACATCATTTTCTGCAAGTAAACTATTGATGTTAATATTAAAAAATATTGTCTCAGGCTGAGAACTAAACTCCCAAATATAAAAAGCATTCACTAATATATAGATTTTGGCTCCAAATCCAATTTGACTGTGGAAAAAAAAACTTTTTTTCATTTCTTCTCCTTGTCTGTGATGTTCAAAGCACCATGTTGTAAAGGGTTTTTTTTTTATGCTTATAGTTATCACTTCCTTTATTTCTATGAAATTAATGACAATAGTGAGGAAATTCTTCTGGCTCCTCCTTCCTCCAGTGGTTTTAAATTTTAAACATATGGAATAAGTTTTTCCGCATATAACCATATTGACTCATTTATTTTGAAACGTGACTCGACAAATGCGCGCCCGACAACAGCGCACTGACAAAACTGTGGAGATAAAACCGTGACGTCAACAGCGCGCCCACAAAGGAACGCCGACAAAAGAGTGCTAACAAAATTTTGAAACCCACCACTGCTGTATTCCTATTGTGGACTGAATATTAAGTAATATCACAATGCTTTCCATATTCTCAAGAAGCCCCTCATATAGTGATCACTGGGTGAAATATTAACTTATTCAAATGCTAACAATAAAAAATACAGCAAGAATCCATGACTCTATCACATAACCTCATCTGTATCTATTAGCCCAAATGTTGATATGTCCACTTTTATATCATTCACTCACTCATAGGTGCAATACGGAACTAAAGGGAATGTAAGTCAGACTGCTTTGCAAAGATTGTGCTCTGAGGAATTTTAGTAAATTCCAGTAAGAAAGGTAAAAATCATAGGGTTTCCAGTGAATCCACATCAAAATCTTGTATTTTGAGCATGAGTTACAAATGTTATGAATATCACCCCTCTCGTATTTATTTTACATTCCAAGTGAAGATTTAGAGCTATTTAAATGAGGAAATATTTTGTGTTTGTTTTCATTTTTTAATAAAACACCCTTTTTTTTAATTTAAAGAAAAATGTATTTCATGGCGAAAGCCATGCTTTATAACAAATGTCGATCTTTTAAAACATAATCGGATGGGAGAAAAAAGTAATTCAAAAGTGACTACAGTGTTGTAGTCACTTATGGCATATGGAGCTTGACTGATATGCATATTTCTCCTTTCCTTTACATTTTTTGTTGAAGAAATGTGGGGGATATTGAGCCAGAATTCTTTAGAGGCAAAAAGCTTCACTTTTTCTTCTTCTTCTTCCACCTTCCCACCCATCCCAGTTAGGCTCAGCAGAATGAAGGGTAGGGTGGAAAAATTACGCCTTCTCGTCTACTTACCCATTCTCTGGTGAATTGGGAAATGATCTCTTTGAAAGATAGCCCTCCGTGAGGTAAAAGAATCCTTAATGTCAGAGAGAACCCAGCTGCAATTAGCTAACAGCAGTGTATTTGAGGGCGGTGGGATCAGCAGAAAATGATTGATGGGAATGTTTTTGCAACCAAGTAGAAGTATATTAGAGAATTGGCTGCCAGCCAAAACAACCGTTGGGGAGAGTAGCCAGTCCAGGCTGCCATATTATAATCTTAAGTTTGCTCTCTGAAAATGAAGAAGTGGTGTTTCATAATGAGATGTCAAAACTGAATCAGAAGCTCTAATTACCACTGATGTGAGTTGCACACTTTCTACATGGGTGGGCTACAGGGAGGACCAGCATTGTGTTTGAAAGCAGCTTGTAAAAGTAAAAAGCTTTGCTCTCCACAGGCCTGGCAGGAGCTAAGCCATTCACGGGTAATGCACACACTTTTCCAGCTACTCTGAAAGTTAAGTAGGTTTTCAAACACGGGAAGCCAAAACGAAGGGAAAGCTTTTTTTTTTTAATTGAACCCAGAAGTGAACTATTTAAGCCCTGTGGGTTTGTTGTGCATCCCAGTCACATAACGTTTATTCACCCACTGAAAGCAACAACTGAATTATGCTGCCAAATCCACTGTGTGTCAACTTGCAAAGAAGTATTACAGAATTCAAGGAAAAGTATTCCTTGGTATGTTTAGAGTTGTGAAAGGTATCTGTCCCTACTTGAAACCTAGAAGTTTCAGGTTAGGGGATAAGTACACATTATATAGAGGGGCTGAGCTCCTTTCCCCTCCCTTTTCTGTCCATTTACATTTCCACTGCAACCCTCAACCTCCAAATTCTATATATCAGTGATGGTTAACCTTTTCCAAACTGAGTCCCCCAGGGCACCTGTGCGCACCCGAACCCCCAAAATGCAATGCGCATGTGGCCCGCACACATCGACCTGCCCCCACACAAATAAATGTGCTCTACATGGGGCAGCCCTTGAAGAGCATTCGGAGACTTCAGCTCATCCAGAATGCAGCCGCGCAAGCGATTGTGGGTGCACCTCGGTACACCCACGTTACACCTATCCTCCACGAGCTGCACTGGTTACCGATTGGTCTCTGGATATGCTTCAAGGTGCTAGTCGTCACTTATAAAGCCCTTCATGGTATTGGACCTGGGTACTTGAGAGACCGCCTGCTGCCAATTACCTCCCAAAGGCCCATTAGATCCCACAGATTAGGCCTCCTCCGGCTTCCATCTACTGGCCAATGTCATCTGGCTACTACCCGGGGGAGGGTCTTCTCTGTGGCTGCTCTGGCCCTTTGGAACGAACTCCCCGCAGAGATTCGGACCCTCACCTCTCTCCAGGCCTTCCGAAAAGCTGTTAAAACCTGGCTGTGTCGGCAGGCCTGGGGTCGATGAGTTCCCTTCCCCTCTCGAATCGTGTGACTGTTGATTGTCTTTTAAATTCCCCTGTACCTTTTCTGTTGTAGTTTCTTCGTGTTTACTTTCCCCCCCCCCCTTGGGTTTGTGAGCCGCCCTGAGTCCCTCAGGGAATAGAGCGGCATATAAATAAAATAAACCTTCAAACCTTCAAATACCCCATCATCAGTGCATGCAACCCCCACGTGTGACCCACCCACCCCCATCCATGTGACTCTCCTCCCACGCATGCGTGGCAGAGACCCAAAGACCAGCTGGTCAGAGGGAGGAGCGGGCCCATACATGGCAGAGCTCAACTGGGGCAATATAGCAATATAGCAATAGCAATAGCAATAGCAATAGCAGTAGACTTATATACCGCTTCATAGGCCTTTCAGGCCTCTCTAAGCGGTTTACAGAGAGTCAGCATATTGCCCCCAACAATCTGGGTCCTCATCCACGTAATGACTTACGTGCCCACAGAGAGGGCACTGCCTGGCACCATAGGTTCACCATCACGGCTATATATGTTTTCTGGCCTTTAATATTGCTCACCTATTTTGTACAGCTTAGTTTTCTATTGAGTGCCAGTCAACTGCAGGTTGAAGAGTTGGGAAGGTAGTGTAAAGTGAGGATAGCCTCAATGTATTCTGGCAGGCAAGCTGCTGGCCAGAGTTCATTTATCTAGGTCTGAGGTTAGTAGGAAACCCAATGTGCAGCAATGGATGTGATTATAGCAGGAAAGTTTTCACATTCTTCAGTGGTGGGTTTCAAAAATTTTTAGGACCTCTTCTGTAGTTGTGGCCTGCTTTGTGGGAGTGGCTTGCTGGCCATGTGACTGGGTGGGAGTGGCTTGCCAGCCATGTGACTGAGTGCGAGTGGCTTGGCAGTCATGTGACTGGGTGGGCGTGGCCAACTTGTAAAATGTGGTGAAAGTCACTTAACAATGCTCTTGCTTAGCAACCAAAATGTTGGCTCAGGAACTCTGGCATTTGAAGCACGCAAGTCTTAAAGCTGGCAAGTTACAAGACCCTTGCACCCCTAACCCTTTAGGAAAAAAAACCTAGGGGTGTTCAAACTTGACAGCTTTAAGACTTGTGGACTTCAACTTCCAGAATTCCTCCCCTCGCTGTTCATCTTGATGATGTGCGGATGGGCGGGGGGAGGGAACTGGAACCGGTTCTAAACGGCACTGTAGATTTGTGGAACCTCTTCTATAGAAGAGGTTAGAACTGGCAGGAACCCACTCCTGATATTCTCCATGCACAAGATAAATCTGTGTATGAGGCACCTCCTTAACATAACTGTTGCATAACGATGCATAACTGTTCTACTTATTACAAATACTTAAAATGTCACCCATGAGAAGTTGGCAGAATGAACCTACAGTTGCTCAAGGGTTCAGGTGGCAATTGCAGTCACTGCATTTGGTGGGGCAAAGCCATAATTAGCCTAGGATTGAACTGGCATCTCATGAAGCATATAGCCTCTGCAGTATTGGGCTTCCTTATTTGCACTCATAACTTTAAAATATCAATTTTTTTCAACCTTTTAAGTTGAAGGGGGGAAAAAGAAGAGGGACCTTTGGAGTTGTTCCATACAATCTGAAAATCTACAAAGGTGAAATCCTTTACAGGAATATTTGCTGGCTCATTCAGGAAGTTAAAACTTGAGGCCTGAACTTTCTGACATTCAAGGAGCTTGAATAAATTCTGGCAATTTCAAGTTTTTGCATCTCCGAAATAACACAGCCTTCATTATTTTCTCCTTCACTGCTTCTGAGCAGGGAAAATTTAGGTCAGTGTTGAGGCTGAGTTACTGCTGATAACTGTCAACAAATAAATCTCTGCCCCATATTTCATTCTTTATGAAAAATAAATGAGCATAGGGCATGGAAATTGACAATCTCTCTGAAACAAAATCTGTTAGCAAGCCTATTTGCATTTTGAAATTACTTTTGAAGAAACAGTAATGGGCTTTCCACACCAAGGATGAGACATGGGGGACAGAATTAGGGCCTAGGCCACCAGAGTCTTTCCTGAACCCTTCATTCGATAACACTGTGTTCCAGCTTCAAAATGCAGTGCTCACTCAGGTGAGCTCAGGGCCAAAGTGCACTTACAAGTACATCACCTCATTAGTTGACAGCAAATGTGTGAACTGATCCCATCCCAAGCACTAACTGAGGTGACATTTATGGGCAATCTATAATTTTTTTCTCTGCAATGACGTCTTTCTCTTTCTTTCTGATTTACCATTTGATGCAGCTAACAAGTGATAGACACAGATATCTGAAATAGTTCTAGACTACTGTAAAACTTTCCGTCCTTTTCAATGAGCCAAAAACTAAAGATATCAAACCAGCTGTTTTACTCCATCTTCTAAAACAGTGTACAATGCTACTGGGGAAGTCACTTTACATTGGTAAGACAATTGCAGTGGTGGGTTTCAAAAATTGTTCGAACCTACTCTGTGGGTGTGGCTTCCTTTGTGGGAGTGGCTTGCCACCCATGTGACTGGGTGGGAGTGGCTTGCCGCCCATGGGACCGGATATGAGGATGCCGACAACAGTTGTCAGAACCACCTTAAATTACCTCACACACAGCACTGGCATGCATAAGAATATGATGTAAACTTGTTTTTTAAAAGGCATCTTTGGTTTGCGTTAAACAACTTCAACACACACAATGTTCTGATTGCACCACAAACGCAGTAGTCATCCTTACCTTTCACAGAGGTACTGAGTTTTATAAATATGAGCATGATAGTGTAGAATAATCATATCCAAGGACCAGTGGTGGGTTTCAAACAATTTTGGAACCTCTTCTGCAGGTGTGGCCTGCTTTCCGGGTCCACTGGTGGAACCTCTTCTAACCGGTTCGGTAGATTTGACGAACCGGTTCTACCGAATAGGTGCGAACTGGTAGGAACCCACCTCTGGACAATTGATTTCATTTATCACTAAAATTCAGAATAGTGGTTGGTCAAACCATATATTATAGGTTTATAGGCAAAATTGAATCCTCCTAATATCAGAGAGAAAGTTAACTATATATTTATAAATGTAAATAAATAAATAAATACGGCACAAAGGTTTACTCAGCTTATTCTTTCCATCTTGAGTATAATGTAATTAAGCAAGATTGAAATATCATCTCTCATTTCCAATGTACACTGGTGTGTCATTAATTGATATTAATCAGGAAATTGCCGTATAAATACAAAGACTATAGGGATCTATATATGGCTCATTACACTAATATAGCTTAAGAAATTGACTGAACTTTCATCTGCTATCTATGAACACTAAAATAATAACTGATTAAAATTCTACTAGTTACCTAAGGGTCACTTTGCATGTTCTGAGAAATAATGCCACACTGATTAATCATCTCACAACACCGGGAGTGTGTAGAAGATACAATTGGGCATCTTTCCTACATGCAGATGGGTCAATTTCACCTACACAGAGAATTTAGTGTAGTGCAGAGTAAATGCACAACCTCTCCTATCTCTATTGAACAGCAATGTTGACGTACCCATTTGTATCACTGCCTTAGCAGCTACACAGAGCAGGGTCACGTAATTGCTGTTTTTAATTTCCCTAATGCCTTGGAGCATCACTACATTCATTGTTCCACAGGTCTATGAGGAATTTAAAATGGTTACTCATAGCAAGTTCACACAGAAATCCCCTTGCAAATCTATTGGACCTTACTGGGATACAAAAGTCTCAGCAGCTACTCAAGGACATCCTTAAGTCAGGTCCTCCTATAGCATGAGAAATGAGTCTAGGAAACAATCCTGTCAATATTTTTAATTAAACTATTGAGATCTGAGTACCACATGAGTGGATGAGTACCTTGTTCCATTTGATTTTGAACTTTATGGTTCATAATTCACTTCTTAAGCCGCATGGAAATTCACTTCTTAAATAGCATGGAAAGTGAATTAAAGATAGGAACTACACAGAAGTGTAACTAGCCCATTGTATTATTACAATTATGTGTCAAATCACTACCTGCTGCCGGTTGATTCTCTGGGATCTCTTGAGATTTATACAGGAAGTAAAATCCTGCCAATCATTTCATCCAGACTATAAAGCCTTAAAAGATGGATGCTTTTTAATGATGAAAGGGATACAATCCTCTAGTTTTAGCCAAATTATGTCTCCTAAAATCTCCTGCAGTAAAGGAATCAACTCCTTTTCTCCCTCCCCTCATAATTTGAGCACTGCTTCCCTCAAACATTTGTTTGCCTCTTTCACTTTTGGTAAACGGCATGAAAGCTTTTGATTATTTCAGGAATATTTATTTAATCAGAGGGTTCAAAGCCCAAAGGGCTACCACAAATTTTAGCTGTGACCTTCAAAGCCTCTCTGCTGAATGTTTCCACTGAAATGTTATTTTAATATGGCAGACGTGGAAAATATCAAATACTTGGGCAGTGGTTAAATATTAATGTTAACAGTTGTGAAAGAAAGAAAGAAAGAAAGAAAGAAAGAAAGAAAGAAAGAAAGAAAGAAAGAAAGAAAGAAAGAAAGAAAGAAAGCTAGAGGAAAAGAGGAAAGTTCCTAAATAATAGGAGACAAGGAAGGGGTGAAATTTAGCAGGTTCCGACAGGTTCTGGAGAATCGGGAGCGGAAATTTTGAATAGTTTGGAGAACCAGCAATACCACCTCTGTCTGGCCTCAGAGTGTGGTGGGAATGGAGATTTTGCAATAACCTTCCCCTGCCATGCCCACCAAGCCACGCCCACAGAACCAGTAGTAAAAAAATTGAATTTCACCACTGAGAAAAAGGGGCTTAGTACACTTCTTAGGAAGAGTGTTTCCTGCCTAGGAAGCATACAAGAGAAGGCCTTCCCTATGACCTGATAGTCAAATTTCTAAATGGAGGTACCTTCACCTTCATGACCTTCTCCCGTGGATCTGAGTTTATAGTGTGAACAGTGGTGGGTTTCAAAAATTGTTCGAACCTACTCTGTGGGTGTGGCCTCCTTTGTGGGAGTGGCTTGCCACCCATGTGACTGGATGGGAGTGGCTTGCCGCCCATGTGACCGGATATGAAGATGCCAACGACACTTGTCAGAACCACCTTAAATTACCTCACACACAACACTGGCATGCATAAGAATATGATGTAAACTTGTTTTTAAAAGGCATCTTTGGTTTGCGTTAAAACAACTTCAACACACACAATGTTCTGATTGCACCACTAACGCAGTAGTCATCCTTACCTTTCACAGAGGCACTGAGTTTTATAAATATGAGCATGATAGTGTAGAATAATCATATCCAAGGACCAGTGGTGGGTTTCAAAAAAATTTGGAACCTCTTCTGTAGGTGTGGCCGGCTTTCCGGGTCCACTGGTGGAACCTCTTCTAACTGGTTCGGTAGATTTGACGAACCGGTTCTACCGAATAGGTGCGAACTGGTAGGAACCCACCTCTGAGTGTGAATGACAATTCCAACAAGAGCCAGGCCCTAAATTATTTAGGGCTTTACAAGTCAATGTATGTTAATGTTTTGAATATATTTTCAGAACCTTTACATAATACAAGTTATATGGATAGTGCATTTCAGTTGAATTTCTAGGTCCATCTTTCTTTATAATCTATCTAGATAACTGTTCCATTCTTTGGCTGAATCCTTCAAAAGAATAAGGGTGGTCTGATTAATCAGACTAATACATACACAAACTCCTTTACAATTGTCCATTTCACACATTGTATCAGTTGCCCAGCAGAAGAGGGTAAACTATTCCCCACCATGGAGAGTGGATTATGATAAGATATAAAACAGATTGAGATAAACAGACACAGTAGAAGAATGGCTAGCTATCTCTGGCGATGTTTGTAGTACAAAGGCAGCCATTAAAAATCCATCTGCTTATCTTATATGATAGTTTCTTTAGCTACTCTAATGTTTTCAGAAGACTATCTTGGGGCTGCATATGGCTAAAATGCACTTGATTCAAGCAGTCCTTCTTGATGTGTTTGATCAAAGCTCTGATTCATTGGCTTTGAAAACTCACAGTTGATCTTCTTCAATATCTCTAAACAGTTGCTCAAGGCATTGCATAAATGTAACAGCTCAAGATGTTGCAGCATGAAGCTTCAGTTTCTTTGAAGATAAAATTCTGCTCTAACAAAAGAAAGCACTTCCCTCCTTTTTTTCTGAAGAGGAGAAAGTGGTGCTTTCACAAATGCAAATAATAGATCTATTCATGGTTGTTGTTTAATATCTGCCATGCTCATCTTTATGCAAACTGAACATAGAGTGTGCATTTCAGTTTTAAAAAGAAAAGTCAGTAGACATTTTCCTCACATTATAATATGAATCAACTGATTACTGTTTTTTTATAATGCAAAATATTAAGATCAGTTTGCCCCTGCTGTGCTAATCAAAGACTTTCAAATTGATGAATTAGCATATATTTATTTGAATTAAAAAAATTTCTACCCATGATATTAGCCTTTCTGATTTGAGGTTCAGATATTCCATATTTTGTTCTATGGGCATGAATAATATTCATGCCAGATATTGAAGAAAGGAAATCACAGGAACTGCCCTGGGTAGTAGTTAAGGGGTTAGCCTGTAAACCAGGAGTCTGTGAGTTCTAGCCCCACTTCAGGAATGAAAAACCTTAGTTGACCCTCATCCCAATTTACTTCACAGTATTGTCGCTGTGGAGTATTATTCAAAGTAAATATGGGTGATTCATAATGGTCAACATAAACTTTGCATAAAATCAATAAAATATAGCGAATGATGCAGAAGAAACCATATACTTGACCTTTCATCATATCATTAAGTGAATTAAGTCAACACAAAACTAAAAACTACAGCTTCCTGTTATGAACATCTACCTGTGATGGCAAACCTATGGCATGCGTGATGGAAGTGGCACACAGAGCTATCTCTCCAGGCATGCCAGCCGTTGCCCATTGCTCCTCCATGTTCCCAGCTGTTCTTCACATGCATGGGAGCACCAAAAACCGGAAGAGCAACTCCCTGGTGTGCGTGCGCACCAGACTGGCCAGCTGGTCTTCAGGCGTGCATGCTCACCAGAAACCAGAAGACCAAGTGACAAGCATTTCATTTCATTTTTTTTTCATTTCATTTATTAAAATTTATAGGCCGCCCTTTTCCCTGAGGGGACTCAGGGCGGCTTACAATCACAAGGGAGGGGGGTGCAGTATCAAAGCACACATGCACATGCCAAAAATCTGAAGTTCATCTTCCCAGCACAGGCATGCGCACCGAGGAACTGTTCTTCCAGTTTTTGGTGCTCACCTCACTTGCTGCCAAGGTCCTTATCTGTTTGTTTTGCTTGGCTTTCAGCCACCAAGATTCTGGTCTTGCTAATTAAAGTACATTCTAGTTAAGCTTGTCTCAGCTTTCATTACTGGACAGAGGATGGGGTCAGAACATATGTATGTATGTATGTATGTATGTATGAATGTATGTATGTATGTATGTATGTATGTATGTATGTATGTATGTATTGATTTATTTTCAAGGTAGAAAATGATGTTTTCCTGTTATAGGGAAATAGATCAGAGTTTTTCTTCCAAGGACCACCAAGATTTTCAATTTATCAAGTATAAAGAAACATAACATCTCATCCAAGACTTCATAAGAATTCCCTTGGCTCTGAAGCTCTTAAATGGATTGCTTCCTCAAAAATGGTTTACTTGCACCTTGTTTTCAAACTCCTATTCCCGCACAAGATCACTGATATCAGAAACTACTTTCTATCATCATGACTGACCCACATCCATTTCTTGTTCCCCATTCCCACGTGCATGTTGGCAGTGGGCTCTGCAGAAATGTGTCCAAATGAATTCTCTGAAAATAATAGTGCACTGAATCATTAGGTATTAGTATCCAATATTTGAGATATTTATTTGTTTCAGATATATACATGTATATAATTTGATGAAACACAGTAAAATGAGCCTAACACATTTCTCATTATGCCACCTGGTGCTGTGAGTAGGATTGTCAAAGGCCTTCCCAGCTCAGCTGCTGCCAACACTACCACCTCCTCCTTCCCTTGCCCATGATCGTTAAAAGAAGTAAATGGTGCTTCAGTTTTGACAGTGCAATCAACTGTAAATATTCTTTTTTTAATTATGCACTAATGAAACTTCAGAAGATAAGGACTTGACCTTTACACGATTCCTACCAATCCAGAGAAAACGTTTCGCATGTTCATTAGTTCACTTGAGAGGAAGCTTGTAGAGCTTAAATGCCAATGGAGCATCTGAAATATCAAGTTTACACAGCTGCTAAAGGCGGTTAACTCTGATCTGTGACAGTAAAGTACAGAATTTAACAGCAAAACAAAAATGGGGATCAAATTATCATCCCATGCCATTTGCCTTCTAGTTTGAACACTAGGATTTCAGGAGGTGAGTGGCTCTGCGTCAGAACAATGGCCATCGCCTTTGGTGAACATGATAGACTCTCAGACTTGGGAAGGATTGCAAAAGTCATCTGGGTGTTTGAAACTGTTCTATCTTATACTGCTGGGAAAGCAAACTAAACACCAACAAAGAGGAATATGTGCTTTTTCTCCGTCCCTTGATTTCCTTAGTTCAATTTCACAACCCTGTGAAGCAGACTAGTTTTAAAAAAAAGTGATTTGCTCAAGATCACTCACTGTTAGCTAATCAGATTCCATTCTGAATTCTTATCTAACATTATACACATTTGCCCACCAAATGTTCAAAATGACTTTTAAAAAAAAAATAACAAACAGGTATTATGACAGTTATGAGAAAAATAAGAAATATATGAAATCAAGCTAAACTTTGCTTCATCCTGTGCTTTTTTTAAAAGAAAGAATATTTTCCTGTGCATTTTTCCAGTGCATGGCATCTTATAAGCAATTGTCTCCAGCATTTTTTGCATATTGTTGTCATCCACGTGCATTGCATTTTGTGCATTATCCCATAATATATGTATTTCTGTACATGGTGCTTTGTTTGGGAAACCACATACCAAAATTGAGAAAGTGTGAATAACAGAAGATGACTGTTTCATTTTGCAAAAAAATGTTCAGGAACTGTGAATGAAATCAATTTGCATTAAAATGTGAATGTAATGGATTTCAGTGCCATTCCTAATTTTTACTGGCACTAACTTCTATTGAATGCACTACAGATCTGAAATTGGGAAACAATAGTTCCAGTTCATTTAAAGTCGTAGTAACTTATAGCTTTTGCTCTCTTCATTTTTAATATGACTACCTTAGCCATATTTAGACCAGAAACGTATGATCTACAAATAATGAAATATAAGCAATATCTTAGAAATTAATTAAAACTCTAAAGGAAGGGAAAGTTAGATCTTTCTACCATAATAACAATAATATGGTAGGTTAGTATTGATTAGTATATTTCCTCTATGTATGCCCCTTTCCAAATATTGTATAGGTAATCCCCAGGTTGCAAGCATTCCAGGGGTGGGTTTCAAAACTTTTTATTATCTATTTTGTGGGCGTGGCTTGGCAGTCATGTGACTGGGTGGGCATGGCCAATTTGATGTCACTCACCAGGAGATGTCATGGATTGGGTAAAATGTGGTGAAGCTCACTTAACAATGCTCTTGCTTAGCAACCAAAATTTTGGGCTCAATTGTACTCATAAATCAAGGATTATCTCTGCCTTCCTCTGCATGGCAATCTTGTCCTAGTAAACTCCTTCTCCTTTCTGGCAATTTTCCTCTCTGTTAGAGGCACCAAAATAATCTAGACAATGTAAGGTTTCCTTACAGCAGGTGGTTGGACTAGATGACCTCTGAGTAGCCTTCTAGCCCTAAATTGCTGTGCTGTTTTTCTTTCTTTCCTTCCTTCCTTCCTTCTTTCTTTTTTTCTTTCTTTCTCCCTTCCCTCTATGGGAAGCAACCCCGCCCTCCCCAAATAACTTCTGGATGTCACTTTGCAAATCTGAGCAGCTTTTCAATTTAAAGCAGGACTCCAAAGTTTGCAACTTTAAGACTTGTGGACTTCAACTCCCAGAATTCCACAGCCAGGTATGCTCAGTTCCAATTTAAAGCAACTGCATTTGTTTTTCTCCTTTGCTGAAAAGAGAAAAACTTTCCGGGCAGAAAAGTGAGTTTCCTTCCTTCTTTCCTTCTTTTTCTTTCTCCGTTCCCTTCCTCCCTCCCTCTCTCTCTCTCTCTCTCTTACTTTTTAAAGCTTTTTTCCCCTTGCCTGAACTTCTGATTAAGCTTCTGACGGGAGAACAGGTTCGGGGGCGTGGCCAAGCCACCATTTTTACTACCAGTCCTATCTGGTGTGCCAGTTTCTCACTACTTCTTCACTACCTCTTTTGGTGTACCGGACCATATAGGGAGAAACCCACCTCTGGAGCATTCCTTTGTGAACAATCGAAGTTATGCAATAAGCGCCCCCTAACGTTTATGAAAAAGTTCCAAAACTATAAATCTTTCAGTACTATGGCAATTGCTCACCCTTACAAACAATCACAGAGGCTCTGCAACATTCGTCCTGCATGTTGCCCATCGAAATGGCGCTCCATTTCAGCCAGCAACTTGCCAGGCAAGGCCTGCGGAAGCCCGAACGGATCATCGGTGGGGCACACGTGGCTGAGAGGCTGTAGAGGAGACTGTTTGCTAGATCTTCACAAGGTAAGTGACCTGGGATGGCAGGTTGGGTGGGGGAAAAAGCAACTGTGGGGATCATGAAGTATTTCAGTGGATCATGGAGGCCTTGGGTAGTCTTAGGCAGGTTCCATCACTAGACTCCCCCATGGTGTACTCCGCCCTGAAATGCCTTGTCTGCACTTAAAGAGCCTTGCATTTGATTAGTGAATGTGTGGGCGAAAGGAGGGAGTAATCCCTTTCAAGGTACGAGATTCTCTCTCACAAATCCTTGGATTACGAATGATTTGAGGACTACCTGTACATTTTTTAACCTCCTCCATGCTCACCATAAATAAAGTGTCTAAGGTCAGTCATTAGGCATAGAGTTGAGAAAGGAGCAGTGGTGGGTTTCAAAAATTGTTCGAAGCTACTCTGTGGGTGTGGCCTCCTTTGTGGGAGTGGCTTGCCACCCATGTGACCGGATGGGAGTGGCTTGCCACCCATGTGACCAGATATGAAATTATGAATTAGTACTTAGGTTGGTCCATGTAGCTATTCAGAAACTCTGGCATTGAAGCATGCAAGTCTTAAAGCTGTCAAGTTACAAGATCCTTGCACCCCTAACCCTTTAGCAGTGGTGGGTTTCAAAAAATTTTGGAACCTCTTCTGTAGGTGTGTCCTGCTTTCCGGGTCCACTGGTGAAACCTCTTCTAACCGGTCTGGTAGATTTGACGAACTGGTTCTACCGAATAGGTGCGAACTGGTAGGAACCCACCTCTCGAAAGGAGGTACATTTTTTCTGATTGATAGCTCCCGATTCCAATCATGCAATGATTTGTATTCTGTTTTTACTTGCAATCACATCGCAGTGCTTTTGAATGAGACGTTGAAATAACCTATCTGAAATTTTCAGGAAGTTGTCTCTTCTTTGCATAATGACCCTGTTCATCACCATCAACATACCTGTACCCTTTCTGTTGCTTCCTTCTTTATTCCAGTCCAACACAATCTCAAATCTCAAAACCCTTAATATTTATTCTAGATTTGTTGTTTTGAGGGCTTTTTGCCTTTCCTTTACTTTATCCCTTCATGGTATTGGATCTGGGTACTTGAGAGACCGCCTGCTGCCAATTACCTCCCAAAAACCCATTAGATCACACAGATTAGGCCTCCTCCGGGTTCCGTCTACTAGCCAATGTCATCTGGCCACTACCCGGGGGAGGGCCTTCTCTGTGGCGGCTCCAGCCCTTTGGAACGAGCTCCCTGCAGAGATTCGGACCCTCACCTCTCTCCAGGCCTTCCGAAAAGCTGTTAAAACCTGGCTGTATCGGCAGGCCTGGGGTCGATGAGCTCCCTTCCCCTCTTGAATCGTGTGGCTGTTGGTTGTTTTAAATGCCCTGTATTTTTTTGTTGTAGTTTTTGTGTTTCCCTTCCCCTCCTTTGGGTTTGTGCGCCGCCCTGAGTCCCGCTGGGAATAGGGCGGCATATAAATAAAATGAACCTCGAACCTATTTTGCTTCTAGAAACATTTGATCTAACATCAAAATTATGAGTGTGTCTACCATGACTGAACTAATTCAGTCCAGCGATTGCTAAACTATGTAGGCTACACCTGCTTGTTTTTGTATGCTAATTATGAATAATTCCCCCATACTTTAAACCTCATTTATTACCAAGTATGTTGCAAAGGTCATCACACACAGACCAAAGCTACACCCAGAACTCACAGTTCTTGCTCCATTTCCTTATGAAGACAAAGTGTCTTTTTAAATCCATTTAACGAAGTTACATTTATCATTTCAGCAGCTGCCTTTTATTTCCTCAGCTCTAATGGTGTCATTTCGCAGTTAATGTCATTGAACATAGACTCTTCCCCTCCCCCCCCTTTTTTTCCTTGAGTCATACTAACAGCTAAGTGAGATGAATGAAATCAATATTCTCCCCTTTGCAGGTGAAATGAGCTTAGCAGCCTATAATAGTAGTCTGCCTTTCTTCCTTCTGTACTGTTTTCTGTCAGTGTGCTTAGCTTGGCGTCTGAATGAACCTATGGATGGGACACTTCAAGCTGCAATTCCCTCTAATGTAATGAGAACTCTCTGCCTTTGAACCGGAGGGCTTCTACCTAGATCTGTTCACCTTTGTCCTCCATAACATTAGAAGTTATATGCAAGTTGATTGACATGGTACATGAATGGTGAAACAGAAGCAGAGCTGCTCCACGATTTTGGATAACAAAATATTTTCATGTATAAGAACAGAAAGCTTTTCACAAGAAAAAAATGTTCATTTTGCAGCTATTGTACCATACTCTACATGATAAGTGATGTTCTCACAAAGAGCATTAATTTAGAGTAGCAGATGAGCTGATGCTTAATAGAATTAGGGCATAGTGGATCAGATTATTTAAATTAATACAATGTTCATCCATAAAGATAAAATATCCTGAAAATAACCCTGCCTGATCAGATCATACATCCAACTAGTTCATATAATACTCAGTCATACGGTTAGAGCCGAGGTGGCACAGTGGTTAGAGTGCAATACTGCAGGCCACTTCAGCTGACTGCTATCTGCAGTTCAGCGGTTCAAATCTCACCGGCTCAAGGTTGACTCAGCTTTCCATCCTTCCGAGGTGGGTGAAATGAGGACCCAGACTGTGGGGGTGATATGCTGACTCTGTAAACCGCTTAGAGAGGGCTGAAAGCCCTATGAAGCGGTATATAAGTCGAACTGCTGTTGCTATTGCTATTGCTAGTTTTGTTTTGACTTACCATGTTGTATAAACCTATCATTATAGGATAGCCATAGATATACAATTGTAAAGATCCACATATACATGTCACTGGTTGAGGAATTGAGAAAGCATTGTTACCATCTGTATCTCGAGCAGCCATAAGCTGAGAAAGGAAATAAATAAAAAATTCTCTGTTTTAAATAAGTGTAACAATTCAAGCTTTTCTTTTCAGAATAATTGTTGACTGGTTTCTTATTTAATTTATAACATAAACAACCCTGAGTGTTTCTTGAGAAATAGAAAAGCAGGATGCATTTTACCTGAATTTAAACGATAAATAAATATCAAATCAGACATCCATTCCTGGGAATTCTTTGTGAAGAATTCAAGCCCCTAGTATGGCTTTGTCACAAAGAGCCGGAAAGTTAGAAAATATTATAATTTCAATATCACTAGATGAATTTTTAAAAGACCTTAAAATTTTTAAGCAACAAATATAAATCTCCTGCCAGGGTATACACATATTGAAGCTATTCTTCATGGTGATCAGCTTTTGGCTTATTATTTTATTTGATAAGGTCTGAATATTATTGTAGAAGAGCTAACTAATGAACAGATAGATCAATAGGCACATTAATAATGCATGTGTTAATATTTTTGTTCTTGAACCCAAATTCTATGTATTTAAGATGGTTGTAATAAACTTTGTCAAAAATCAAAGGAACTATTTTTTTTCTGTATTCCAATTATTTATTTATTTACTCAATGTTTATAGCCACCCCTCTCAAACCAAGGATTCTGAACAAATTCAACTGATTAAAGCCCAACACACACACAAAATAAGTTAAATACAAATGGCAGCCAAGAGATATTATAATCATTAATGTAGTATTAAATATCTTTCAAATCTTGGCAGATCTCTGAAGTCAAGTGGGTTCAGATTGAGTTAGTTCTTGAATGGAGGACCAAATGAAAATTTTAGGAAATTTGATGAAAAGCAGTCATCAGGAATCATGCTTAACCTGAAAGCATCTTTATTTTCAAGTAAAGCCCTACTGAGATGTTCAAACTGTTTTCATTCAATATCAGAGGGATTTGAAGATAAGGATAAATTTATTATCTATACTCTCTCATCTCCATCTCTATCACCTCCCATAAGTTCCATTGTCAACTTTTGAAGTGGAAGCATTTTCTGTATGATCTTTGAATTTTCAGGGTTCCACAACCTGTGTGAAAGGAGAACATGCTCCCAATTTCAAATATAAGTTTCATAAGATCTTTTCATTCCAAGATTTAAATCTCACCAAGGAAATTTAAAAAAAAAAAGTTCCAGAAGAGGGGAAAAAAGTAAAACTTTTTCTTGCAATTCTTTTCTTTCTTTCCCTTAATTTCTTTTATATTTTGTTGTTTTCTTAAAACCTTTAATAAAATTATTTCAAAAAAAGGGCTGACTAAAAAGTCTAATACATCTTATTCAGTAATTGACTGCATTGGAGTCAAGTACTGTTCTTGCTATACCTTCCTAACTATGAAAGCACTCAGATTCCTTCTTTGCTTTTCATGTCCTAAGTAATAAACAGTGTGGTTTTCTTAAAGTGTCTGATTTCAGTCCATCTGAATTCACGGATACCTAAGATGTGAATTTTTAATTATTTCACTTCAATGTGCTCATGCTTTCCCATGTTCATGCTTTATCATCTCCATATTTCTTATGGTCCAGATTCAGTGGTGGGATTCAAATAATTTAACAACCAGTTCTCTGCCCTAATGACCAGCTCGGTAGGCGTGGCTCAGTGGTCATGTGACTGGGTAGGCGTGGCAAACTCAATGTCACTCATGTCAATGGGCGCTTTGCCTTAGCTGTTACAATGTAATAAGGGTTAAACAGAGAGGCAGATTAAGCAGGGCAATAAAGATTAGACTAGAAACAACACCAGAATGTTTCCTTCCTGCCTTCCTTACAGGATTAGCCCTGTAAAGTGGAAAAAACCAAAATGAGATTTCTTCCAACAACCTGTTCTCCAAACTGCTCAGAAAGTTAACAACCAGTTCTCCCGAATAGATATGAATTGGCTGAATCCCACCACTGTCAGGTTCCTACTATTATTTACAACCTCAGCTCTTCTTTCTTTTGATTAGGGGACTGGAGGTTAAAACATATGAAGAACGGTTGCAGGAACTGGATATATCTAATTTAATGAACAGAAGGACCAGGGGAGACATGACAGCAATGTTCCAATATCTCAGGGGCTGCCACAAAGAAGGGGGAGTCAAGCTAGTCTCCAAAGCACCTGAGGGCAGGATAAGATGCAATGGGTAGAAACTAATCAAGGAGAGAAGCAATTTGGAACTAAGGAGAAATTTTCTGAAAGTTATAATAATTAATCAGTGGAACAACTTGCGTCCAGAAGTTGTGAATGCTCCAACACTGAAAGTTTTTAAAAAGATGTTGGATAACCATTTTTTGAAGTGGTGTAGGATTTCCTGCCCAAGCAGTGGGTTGGACTAGAAGACCTCCAATATCCCTTCTAACTGCTATTCTATTCTATTCTATTCTATCCTATCCTATCCTATCCTATCCTACTCTACTCTACTCTACTCTACTCTACTCTACTCTACTCTACTCTACTCTACTCTACTCTACTCTACTCTATTCTATTCTTGTATGCAGCATCAGCAATTAGATATCTCAGATGCAATAATGGTGAATATCTATAGTTCAAGTGAAGGATGAGGGTGAAGGTTTGTTCTCTGAGCTTGTGGGTTAGTTTATGAATGTTTCATTACCAGGCTAGATAACCTCTTCAGTGGTATTTAAGGAATTCTGCTGAAGAATTTAGGTAACAAGACCCATCACAAGACCCTCATCTGATGTGACCCTCTCATCATAAGACCTACTGACCACATGAAGCCCTTATAAGCAGAAGAAGAACACTGACATCCCCTAAATTCTGCTGAAGATGTTACCTAGCCTGTTAATGAAACATTTGGAAACCAACCCACAAACTCAGAAAACAAACCTCCATTCTCACATCCAAGATGTTTTAATCTAACCATTTTGTAAACATCATTAATGCCAAAAGATCCTTAGCTCTTCCTCAGTTGCATGTTGAGGGCCATCTCGTAACCTGAGGACCCCATCATCCAGTACATCAGTAATCTACTGTCCATCTTCTTATATTTGCTATCCATGTGAAGTTCTTAATGAAAATGATTTACCATTGCCTTTTCCTGTGCTGTATGAATTAATACCTCTGGAATCATCACTAAAGAGAGCATCTGCCTTCAATATTTTCCTTTATCTCTGCTGCCCAATATAGGTGCTTGTTTGTTTTATCTATGCATCCGGGAAGCCTTTCATGCCTTGAATGACCCTGTCAGGACTACAATAAATGAAACGAACGAAATGTTAAAAAGTTATGATATTTATGTAGTTACTTACCAAGCACTCATAAATTATATTAAAAATAACCAAAATACCCCAAGCATGTCACAACTTTGAGCACCCCTAAGGTTTGGAAGTTGAAAAAATTGACATGACCTAACAATATATTGGAACCTACTCTGTGGGTGTGGCCTCCTTTGTGGGAGTGGCTTGCCACCCATGTGACCGGATGGGAGTGGCTTGCCACCCATGTGACCGGATATGAAATTATGAATTAGTACTTAGGTCGGTCCAAGTAGCTATTCAGAAACTCTGGCATTGAAGCATGCAAGTCTTAAAGCTGTCAAGTTACAAGATCCTTGCCAGTGGTGGGTTTAAAAAATGTTTGGAACCTCTTCTGTAGGTGTGGCCTGCTTTCCAGGTCCACTGGTGGAACCTCTTCTAACCAGTTCAGTAGATTTGATGAACCGGTTCTACCGAATAGGTGTGAACTGGTAGAAACCCACCTCTGATATATAGGGACGTGGTGGTTCAATGGCTAAGATGTTGAGCTTATTGGTTAGAAAGGTCAGCAGTTCAGCAGTTTGAATCCCTAGCACCACGTAATGGAGTGAGCTTCTGTTACTTATCCCAGCTTCTGCCAACCTAGCAGTTCAAAAGCATGTAAAAATGCAAGTAGAAAAATAGGGACCACCTTGGTGGGAAGGTAACAGCGTTCCATGCGCCTTCGGCATTTAGTCATGCAGGCCACATGACCACGGAATTATCATCAGACAGCACCGGCTCTTTGGCTTAGAAATAGAGATGAGCACCGCCCCCTAGAGTTGGGAACGACTAGCACATATGTGTGAGGGGAACCTTTACCTTAACAATATATACTCTTGGCATAGAATCCTCAGTCATTCACACATCACTCCCAGGAATACCATCTCCACATCACAATGAAATAGTATAGCAGGATCTAGGAGGGCAGAATTGAAGACAATGAGATTCCTCTAAGCATTGATTGCTTCTTTGTAAGAAGCAGACAAATCCTAGATACATTTTAAAGTCATTGTAATTCTCAAAGATACATAATATAACCCTAATATTATAAAACCAAGAAAGCATTATTGTTTTGGATCAATTCAATTACTTTATAACACTTTGCTACCTAATTAGCTGTTTAGCTAGGGGATGCAAGTAGAAAGACTGCATATATATTTTTAAAAATGATGTGAGTCCCTTTACTGAGATCAAACGCTTGGAGATAAAAGAATAAAGGGACAGAAATCGAAAGTGTCAAGAGCCACAATGCGCACTGCACTTGTCAATGCTGAAGAAAGAAATCTATTGTACAACTGACAAGTAGCTAACTCCAATGCAACCTTTTGACAAGACAAGTATGGTTGCATTAGGTTTCAGAATAATATGACATTCATATCTCTAAAATATAATTCGGCTTTGACTTGGGAAATGGAATGGGGACAAGTCTTGGGGAAAAAAGAACTTTTTTTTATCACAGTGCAATTATATATGATATCAAACTTCCTGTCACCAAAATATCTATTTTAATTCATTCTGTGGCCTTTTCTCTCCCTCTCAGTTCAGAAACATAATGGAATCCATCTTATGAAAACCTAAGAATAGATCTTTTAGAGTAGGCCAAGCCCCATTTAGCACAATGTTTTTTTTTCTCACCTTGGCCAATGCTTCTAAGATGTTCGAACAGGAGATAGAATTATATTCCTTTCTTGCTCTTGTTCTCTCCTATTGGCCTTTGGAGTTTAAAGTTTAAAGTTTAATAACATTTATATGCCGCCCAATCCCATAGGACTTCGGGTGGCTAACAATACAAATAAAACAAAAGGAAGAGAAGGAAAGAAAAGATAGATTAAAAAACACACCATGCACTCCAGTGGTGGGTTTCAAAAATTGTTCGAACCTACTCTGTGGGTGTGGCCTCCTTTGTGGGAGTGGCTTGCCACCCATGTGACCGGATGGGAGTGGCTTGCCACCCATGTGACCGGATGGGAGTGGCTTGCCGCCCATGTGACCGGATATGAAGATGCTGACGACACTTGTCAGAACCACCTTAAATTACCTCACACACAGCACTGGCATGCATAAGAATATGATGTCAACTTGTTTTTTAAAAGGCATCTTTGGTTTGTGTTAAAACAACTTCAACACACGCAAAGTTCTGATTGCACCACAAACGCAGTAGTCATCCTTACCTTTCACAGAGGCACTGAGTTTTATAAATATGAGCATGGTAGTGTAGAATAATCCTATCCAAGGACCAGTGGTGGGTTTCAAAAAATTTTGGAACCTCTTCTGTAGGTGTGGCCTGCTTTCCGGGTCCACTGATGGAACCTCTTCTAACCGGTTCGGTAGTTTTGATGAACCGGTTGTACCGAATAGGTGCAAACTGGTAGGAACCCACCTCTGATGCACTCCATTCCAAGTGGGGTTGGGCCTGCTGCTCCAGAGCTAATGCTGAATCTCTGAGGAAGATAGACCTAGATAGCTCATGAATTTCTTTGGTTCTCTTTTACTCCCACCAGAATTAGTAGCCATCCTCAAATCTTGTTAATTGTGAACCTATCTGAAAAATAGCAGAATAATGCCAGAACTAAGGCAGGCTGAACTATCTACCCAAACACACGCAAATGAATACATGGCATGAAATGTAAGAGCAACAATATTTTCAAAAATCAGAAAGCTAGAACATAAGAAAAAGTGCAGCAACTTCTTGTAGAAGGCCTAATGGAGATTAGGTAGCTCTTGGCACTGACAAAACATCACAGCTAAGTGAAGAATTTAGCTCCAGTCTGCTATAGCATGACAGAGGGTGCCAGCAATTATGAATGGCTCCAAGGCATTTCTCTGCTGCCACTGATCTTCTATATATTGCGGCTCTGTTTATTCTTCTGTACTGCATGCTGAGCAATGTTGAGGCTTCTTAGGAATTCTTCATTTGAATGGACTGACTAAGTACCTTCTCTTTCCCCGGTCCATGCTTCTGAACCTCCTGAATATATCTGGGAAGTGAACTGTGACCCAAGTTAAATGTGAGATTCAGAGATGGTGGCAAGACAATTCCGCTTGAGCCGCATTGAAATTCAGAGACAAATCAATTTAATTCCAACCATGCTAAACTTCAACAATTGGATAAAGGATACCGCAATTCTTTTGTGGAAGAATGGATTAAACAAGCAAAAGTGCTAGAAGCTGTTAGAGGGTGTTAACCATGCCAAACTTTAGGTGACTGGAAGGTAAGAGGACAAAGATACCTCCAAGTCAGTTTTGTGAGTGGTTTGTCCTTGCCATTGATGAAAGAAATGTCCTTCTGGGTTCAGCTCCAAGTGGGGGAAAAGACACTGGAGACATGGAGGCTGCTTGGAAAGATGGTTTATTGGTGGACAGGACCACATGGCTTGAGCCCTGAACAGAAAAGGTGATCACATGCTTCAATGTTGGTGGAGAAGAAGAGAAGGGCCGAGGGAGGGGCTTGCTAGGCTTTTTATAACCTGCGGCCGCAGGCCGAGGCAGTGGTCGGCCTCGGTGGGGGGGATTTGCATCGTGGGA
Organism: Thamnophis elegans; assembly: GCF_009769535.1. Classification (NCBI taxonomy): domain Eukaryota; kingdom Metazoa; phylum Chordata; class Lepidosauria; order Squamata; family Natricidae; genus Thamnophis; species Thamnophis elegans. The sequence goes on along the minus strand of NC_045541.1, from coordinate 11,539,980 downwards.
GCCGCCAAGCGCCTTTGCTGCAGACCCGGGCGCTTGGTTGTTCCCGCGATGCAAATCCCCCCCCGCCCGCCGAGGCCGACCGCTGCCCTGCTGAGCTGCTTCGCAAAAGGATGCCCAGCTGAGCCTCACCAGGTATAAACCTCACCGCTCGTCACTGAGAAGAATTGTTGCAAAACTGAGTTTCCTGAAGTGGACCACAACTGAAAAAATGATCAAGTAAAATGTAAAGTCAACCAAAAGAGCAACCTGGATGTATACCGAAGAGAAAATGTTGCAAAATGACAATTGTATCATAAAACTAGAAAAAAAACTGTTCAATAAAAAATATTTTTAAAAAGGCCCCTGTCTTAGCCCATTATCTTTGTCTGAGCTCATATGACCAGGTTTTTCTAGGAAGAAATGGCATCTACACCATCAAAAAGTGGAATAAAAATCTAACAAATATTTAATAATATCCTCCCTCAAAATGAGTAGTTGGAGTACATTCGAAAAGATAACGTTACAGATGAAGAATGGTGATAACATGCAAGACTTAGACAAAAGAATCCTGTACCTTAAAAACGAGTAAGTTTTACAGGCCAAAGCCCAAAAGGATAGGTAAGGATGCAGTAGCAGTTAGACTTATATACCGCTTCATAGTGCTTTACAGCCCTCTCTAAGCCATTTACAGAGTCAGCATATTGCCCCCAACAATTTGGGTCCTCATTTTACCCATCTCAGAAGGATGGAAGGCTGAGCCTGGTGAGATTTCAATTGCTAAATTGCAGGCAATATAGAGCCGAGGTGGCGCAGTGGTTAGGGTGAAGTACTACAGGCCACTTCAGCTGACTGTTATCTGCAGTTCAGCAGTTCTAATCTCACTGGGTCAAGGTTGACTCAGCCTTCCATCCTTCCAAGGTGCGTGAAATGAGGACCCAGACGGTGGGGGCGATATGCTGACTCTCTGTAAACCACTTAGAGAGGGCTGAATGCCCTATGAAGCGGTATATAAGTCGAACTGCTATTGCTATTGCTAAATAGCAAGGAACTGCAGGTTGAGCCAAAAAAAAAAAAAGGTCAGAGAGAAGATGATAGTAGCATTAGTGGATTATTTGGATTGGATATATTTATACTTCTGCACAAGATGATGAGAGTTTTTGGTGCCCACTGCGGAAGCACTAAAGATAATGTGCCTTTCTTTTCTCCCTAATCTTGCTTTTCAACTATTTAATGCCTCAATAGGCTTAAAAATAAACCCTAGGGTCCCATGCACATTTCATTTCAATTAAGATATACAGCCTGAGTGAAATATACATCAATGGGGAGCCACATTTTCTAAAGTAACTGCTTATCTTTGCACTTTCCGCTCATAAACAGACTCCTGGGATCTAGCTTTAAATACGGGCTATTGGTGAACAAAATTACAAAACAGTATCAAGAGACTTCCTGAACTAGATGTGTTTTCTTTTATTAAGGGTTCCTTTCTTTTGGGGGGCAGATGGGAGTAGTATGTGAGCTTCATGAATCAGCGAAGCATTTACGTCTTGGATAACTTTGACAAAGGTGGCATTTACTGTAAATCTCCAAAACAAACATTCCTCACCAAGGACATCTTGAACAAACACACGCCAAGGTTTGAGTTTTAGGGGAGGATTTTGTTGTTGTTGTTTAAAAAGTTGACAGGAACGTATTTATTGTCCTTCTGAATTTTCAGGGGTCAGAATGAGAAGCTGGAGAAAAATAATTATATTATGGCCTTATGAAGGTACCGTTTCTCTAAAATGATTCTATTCGTCCAATGATCAGTTCTGATTTCCATTGCTTCTTTTAAATGCTTCCGTGAATTATTTATTCATTTATTTATAATTATTATTCCAGATGATTTTTTTTTCAATTTCTTCTCTGTATTTGATTTTTTTTAAAAAAATATCTGGATATAGTTTTGCAGTTTTATATGTTGTCTTCTTTATCCCTGACTAAAGAAAACTGCGCTGGGGTGAAGACAAGCAAATGGGAGCAAGGATATAAAATCATATATTAGTGAGGGGGGAAAGGATCAAAAGAGATTTTGTTTTCCTCTCATTCTCATATACATTATAGAAAATCCTCAACTAAGAACCACAACTGAGCCCAACGCTTCCATTGCCGAGGAGGACAGTTGTTAACTTCCCCATTTTGCAGCTTTTCTTGCCACAATTGTTAAGTGAATCCCTGCAATTGTTAAGTTATGGACACAGTTGTTCAGTGAATGTGGCTTCACTTGTCGGAAGGCAGCAAAAGATAATCCCGAGATACTGCCACTGTCATAAACACACACCAGTTGCAAAGAATCCAGATTGTGATCACGTGACCATGGGGATGCCGCAACGGTCGTGTCAGGGCTGCTTCACTCAGTAACCAAGTAAGAAACCACTCAACTCCATTTTGCAGAATTAAGAGTACTTTTACTGGTTATAAGTAGATAGTAGCTAAGCAAAGCTGGATCTGAGACAAAAGCATGCGTAATCATAGATATCAATATGTGACCCATTCCCCTCCCCCTAGCCAGCTAACACCCCCTGATTGACCGAGGTACTGCGTGAGCAGTTGCTGGACAGTACTCGGCTCCTGATTGGTTCTAACAGTTACAATTTCCCTATAAATACCTTGGCGCGATCTCCGTTCTTTTGAATCGCTGTCATCTGTTCTTTGTATTCAATAAACGTCTTGTCTTTCTGAATCCTGGCTCCTGCGTCTTCCATCCGCCCTCAATATATAAAACCCAGCCCACAATCCAATCCAATTACTCCAAGGTGTTATGTGGGAGACATCTTCAAAAATCATCATCAGGTTGGTATGCAGGACAGTTGGCCTTGGCGGGAAACTCAACTCCCTGCCACATGAGCAGTAGATGGTAAGAAAAACTCCCTTATTACAGTCTCTCCTGCACAGAATATTTCCCACACCCAAATACCATGCCCCCCCCTCCCCGTTTCAATGGCAGCCAAAAATCAAGCTGCAAAACAGAGGCTGACAGGTTGTGTGTGTCAAAAACATTGGCACAAGCTGGTGAAAACTGACTCTGAATGTTCTTGCTGTTTTCACCTAATTAAAAATAAAAGTTTTCTCTTTTCCCCAAACCATCAGTCCCATATTCCAATCATGGTGCTGTCAGGTTGCCTGGTAACTACTCCTCTCTCCAACCACCTGTGGGAGTGTCCTTGGTTCCCAGAAGAAAGTATTTTGTTTTGGCTACAAAACCCCAGCTATCTCTACTTCCCCCTCCCTATCCCTCATTGCACACTGAAGCCTCAAAATGGCCTCAGTCAGTTCAGCTTCAGGTCAGTTGACACCATGGCAATGACATCATGGCTTTTGATTATTTTAAATTGGAGTGGACAAATTCATGGGGAATTGATGTAGCCACCACTTTGATCACAGACGGTGTGCCTTCAATTGTTAGGGAGCATTATTGAAGAAGGCTATACCCTCCAATCCGTGCTTGCTAGCCAATATGGCTTCTCCTTGGTTAAGACAGAAAGGATTTCAAAAGTGGCTTCTCCGCTTCCAGGCAATATGTCCTACTGTTCTGGAAGTCTTCTACTGTAGGACTCAGCTTTTGAGATCATGGGAGGCTGAGGTGAAAGATAAGGATTAGCAAAAGTTAAGTGTTTTGCCTTGCCCAAACAAAAAATGCTTTCTGTCAGGGTTAGGCTATTCTGATTGATTTTATGATGGAATAACGTAAGTACAATGAAAAAAGAGCACTAAGTGCTCAGTGTTGAAATCTGCTTTAGATGCACCATTTTTACCGCTTTCTTGAATCCGTCTGAGCTCAGAAATGTACCGTATTTTTCGGAGTATAAGACACTCCAAAGCATAAGACGCACTTAGCTTTGGGGGAGAAAAACAGGGGGGGGGATCTGCCTCTCCCTCCCTGCAATTTTCCTCCTTGCAGCAAACAGCAAACAGTACAGAAGATATACACTGTTTGTGGTGTTACATTTCGGACGATACTTGTACAGATGTTGTTAAAATTGATGTGGCTTTCTGGAAGTATATATTATTCTCTGCTATTTAAAAGAAAATAAGTACAATAGCACTGGGCCTCTTCAGATCAAGCATTTATTTTAAAAAGCTTCTTCATTTTGTTAAGTTGCCTAGAACAATAATAAAGCAGTCTTTTAACAATAAGTATAATAATTTAAACATTCTATAGGCATTTATAGTTATTGACTTACCTCCTTGCAGCAAACTGCAAACAGCCTGATTAGCACAAGGAAAAAATCTGCCTCTGCCTCCCAGCAATTTACCTCCATGCAGCAAACAGCAACTTCCACTTTCAATTTCAGTGCAGGCCTCCCGATCATCAGCTGTTTCAGGCTGCAGAGATTGCCATAGCCTAGAGATGGCGAACCTTTTTTGGCTCGCGTGCCAAAAGCAGGGGGAGCTCAGGAGGGGTCGTGCGTGGGCGTGCCACACCCATAATGCAATGCGCACGACCCCAGCATGCATGCGTGCATGACCAGCACTCCCCCCCCCATTTTTGGCATGCTTTTTTTGCCTTCCCCAAGCTCCAGAGACTTTATAGGAGCCTGGGGAGGGCAAAAACAGCCTCCCCTGCCCCACCCGGTGACTTCCAGTTTGTTTGTAGAGTCATTTTTTGCCCTCCAGAGCCCTCAGGGAAGCCTCCGGAAGGCCCCTGAACGCTCCAAAGGGCTAAAACCGTCCCTACAAGCAAACCAGAATCTGTTCCCAAATTTCTGTTTTGCCTGTAGGACTGGTTTTTTTTGCACTCTGGAGGCTTCAGGGAAGCTCCTGATGCCTCCGGAGGCCCTCCAGGGGACGAGAGAGGCTGTTTTCGCCCTTCCCAGGCTCCTATAAAGCCTTTGGAGCCTGTGGTGGGCAAAAAATGACCTCAAAAGAAGGCCAAAGTCAGCTGGCCAGCATGCGCTTGCACGTTGTCCAGCTGGCAGGGCAACACCTCGTGTGCCCTGACAAATGGCTCCACGTGCTACCTGTGGCATGCTTGCCATAGGTTCGCCATCCTGGCCATAGCCTATTGCCGCCTCCGTAAGCCCATTTTCTCTGTTTGCTGCAAGGAGGTAAATTTCTGGGAGGCAGAGGCCAAAGGGTGGGGGCCGGTGGGTGGGCAGGGCTAGATTTAGATTTTAGATTTTATTAAGTTTGTATGCCGCCCTATTCCCGAGAGACTCAGGGCAGCTAACAATAAAAAGGGAGGGGATACAAAAAATAAAATAAAATAACAATTTAAAATTCTACAACAGCCATAACCTCGAATGGGGCTGGATAGTTCAACAGCCCCAGGCCTGCCGGAACAGCCAGGTCTTAACTGCTTTGCGGAAGGCCGGAAGGGTAGTAAGGGTCCGGATCTCCACGGGGAGATCGTTCCAGAGGGCCGGAGCAGCCACAGAGAAGGCCCTCCCCCAAGGAGTCGCCAGCCGACATTGGCCGGCAGATGGAATTGGGAGGAGGCTACATTCGGTGTATAAGACGCACCCAAATTTTCACCCTCTTTTGGATATATACTCCGAAAAATATGGTAATTAATTAATTTACTGTATATCCAGCTGTTTTTCTTAAGGAGGTAAAAGCAATGCAGTCATCCTTTATTTTGTTCCCAAAACATTGACTCAGAAATAGATCAGACAGACTAAGCCAATGTCCCTGTCATTTTTTTTTTCTATAGGAAATTGAGAGGCATTTTCCGTACCTATCAATGACAAACAGGGCTTGGGAACTGAACACATAATGATGTGTGCGCAAAATACAAGCGTTGCTATTAAGTAATGGGATTGCTAAGCATCCACTACTTACAAATATCATGAATCAGCTCTACCACTCCCAGTTATGGCTTAGAAAACATTATAAAACTGATAGCGTTGATCGAAGGGATTGTTAAAATCATTTCAATTGTCATTTATTTAAATTACACATGGCAGGAAAGTAGAGTATCTGATTGGTTTAAAGTATCTTTATATTTACAATGAATAATGCTGTAACGAGGAACATAGAGCATTTTATAGCCATATTTATGATGCACTAACACTGCAATAATAAATGTGCTGTAATCTAATACAGAATTTGTGAGGTGTCAGTGAAGCCCCCAGCATCTGTTACCTAAATTATATGTGATAATTCAGGATCTTCATAAACACTGGCATTCCTAAAATAAATCATTATTCTAGAAGTGAGGATAACTGTTCAGTTTGAAGCAGATGATGAATGGTTGAGGAAAGACTTTCCACATAGTCTTAGGGGCAGGAATGAAAAACCTGCAGTCTTTCTTAAGTTGGGTTACAGACCAGAGGTGATATTCAGCCAGTTCTGACAGGTTCTGGAGAACCTGTAGTGGAAATTTTGAGTAGTTTGGAGAACCGGCAAATAGGCTGGGCCCACTCCTTCTGCCTCCCAGCTTCCCAGCTGATCTTTTGTTTCCCTGAACAGGAGAACGGAGCTGGAAAGCAGGTTAGTGGGGTGGAGAGGGAATGGAGATTTTGCAGTATCCTTCTCCTGCCACGTCCACAAAGCCATGACCACAAAGCTATGCCACGGCCACAAAGCCATGACCACAGAACCAGTTGTAAAAATAATTGAATCCCACCACTGCTACAGACCCCATCACCTGTATCAGTGGTGGGATTCAAATAATTTAACAACCAGTTCTCTGCCCTAATGACAGCTGGGTAGGCGTGGCTCTGTGGTCATGTGACCATGTGGGCATGGGCAACTCAACTGTCACTCAGGTTGATGGGCGCTTCGCCTTAGCTGTTACAATGTAAGAAGGGTTAACGGGAGAGGCAGTTTCTGTAAGCAGGTCAATAAAGATTAGGCTAGAAACAACACCAGAATGTTTCCTTCCTGCCTTCCTTACAGGATTAGCTCTGTAAAGTGGGGAGGAAAAACAAAATGAGATTTCTTCCAACAACCGGTTCTCTGAACTGCTTAGAAAGTTAACAACCGATTCCCTCGAATAGGTGAGAACTGGCTGAATCCCCCTACTGACCTGTATACATTGTCTATGCTGACCAGTAATCAAGGGAGTTGGAGTCCAACATCTTGACTTCAGGAGTAGCAAACCTCCTACCAGTGTACTCTGGAACAAGAGAAAGGGCTGTGTGATGAAGTGGGGAGATTCAACATAATAGAAGGAGATCCAAGGACACTGAAATGCTAATGAGCAGAGAACCCAAAGAAAAGATGATGTGAAGGAAGAAGCTTTGAATGAGAACCAGAATCCCCAGCAGAGGATTTGGTACAAACCATCAGAAATTCTTTCATTATTACTTGAATCAGACTATGCTTTTTTTACGCGGACAAAAAGGCAGTTTCAGGCATGCTTTAAATGCCACTGTATATAAACTTTCCCTGATATCTCACCTGTCAAAACTGAACACCCAGTGAGGTTGATGGACATTATAGAATTGATGCTTTTAAAACAAAAGGCAGGGGGTTATAGCAAAAAATATTTGATGGACCTTAAAGCAATAAACAAGCACCATTGTAATTAAGAGCACTGACCCTGGGAGAAAAGGGGCTGCTAGCAGGTAAATAAGCTGCCAGGTCTTGTTAAATAGAGAAGTTGAAGGAATGACTGGGAAACAACATCAGTCAACGCGCCTCCAGCCGGATTTGTAAATGGCAGCTGCCTGCAAATGTATAAATGCAGTCTATTCTTTTGATTGTTTTTACTTCTTTTGGTTATTTACCTGCATTGCAGCTCAAACATTTAATCTTGCACAAAGCCAAAGATTTAGCATTACACGAAGAAGTTCTTATGTAGTAATACCTACAATTTACATCATCTTTTTTTTTTGTCCTCTAGAAATGTAAGTGTCTGCAAAGCAAATATCAATAGAGGATTTTCTTTAAGGCAAATATGGCACTCCTCAAAACACGACCGGTCACTTAATGGCTATTCAAAGTGACAACAGACCTCCCAACCATGTTTCAAGCTTATGGTGGCTGCAGTGCAGGGTGGGTTTCTCGCCCCGTTCCAAGCGGCTCGGTTGGAACGGGGCCGGCGGCGTCCTCGTGCACGCGCGCAGTGCACGCATGCGTACTAGCGCCTGTGCGATGCTCCAGCTGCTCCTGGAGGATCGCGCAGGTGCTGTATGCATTCTGCGCATGCGTGGAAGCGCAGAACTCGTCAAAACCGGGTAAGAAACGCGGGCGGGCTGGTGGATCCTTCGGCGTTCCCGGAAGTTACTTACTTCCGGGTTCGCCGACCAACTGGTTCGCGGGGACCTCCGCGAACCGCCTGAAACCCACCCCGCTGCAGTGCCTCTATGGTCTTTTGCCCTTACGACTGACCACACAGGAATGCTGCAAATCCCTTGCTTTCCTCCCCATCCTGCCCCGTTGAGAGATCAAGATGTCTTGCTTGCTTCCAAATCCAAACTCATGAATTACTGCAACCCATTGAATTTGCTTTGTTCCTGTTGTTGTTGATGATGTTAATTCCTGAGAACTGCTTCCTTTCTTTCAGATAATTAAGAAGCCACATGAATCGCCACAAAAATCTCTCCATGTGAAATTGGCTGAAAACATGGGAGTTGAGCTAAATCATTATTTCTTAAAAGGACCTTGTAAATACAATGTTTTCTAAGAATGGGATAAGAGCCGAGGTAGCTCAGTGGTTAGGGTGCAGTACTGCAGGCTACTTCAGCTGACTGCAGTTCTGCAGTTCGGCGGTTCAAATCTCACCGGCTCAGGGTTGACTCAGCCTTCCATCCTTCCGAGGTGGGTGAAATGACGACCCAGACTGTGGGGGCGATATGCTGACTCTGTAAACTGCTTAGAGAGGGCTGAAAGCCCTATGAAGCGGTATATAAGTCTAACTGCTATTGCTATTGCTATGACCCAAGAATGTATGGTATGCCTGGAGGTACTGGGGCTCTGTTACAGTATTGTTAAAAGTTTATTTTATTCTTTTTACTATACTGTAGGATGATCCAACTGCACACACAGGAGTATTCTCCAAAATCAATCCTCAGATGCACATTGGAACAAAATCTAGCCCGAATATTTGTATTATAAGGATTTCTTGAAATATCAGTAGCCCAGGCATGTTATACATACATTTAAATCAGTAACATTTTTTTTCTTTCACTACCGGTTCGGAACTTGATGACATCTGGGCGGGTGGGCGGAGCCTCCTGCCACCACCGCGAACAGGCAGAATACCACCTCTGATTTAAATGGAGTTCTGAAGGCTTAAAGACATTAATAGAGGTCGTGTTTCACCAGCCTCACAAAATCCAAGTTCCACCTAGACTATAAAATAAGTACTGTAAGGCAAACTGTATTTCTGGACTGTTTCACGAGGAAGCCTCACTGAATGTTAGGTGTATTGTGGATACTGTTTGGGAAACATCAGGACTGAAGCTTAATGTGTCTGAAAGGCACCAAGTTCCAAAGAATAGTGATTAATAGAATACACTTTGTGATTAGGCCAATACATTTTGTTTGTCCGTGGATACACTGACAAAATGAAGAGACGTGAAACCTTCCTTCAGCAGCTTTGACATTGTGATTCCATTCTTACTAGCAAGATTTATGCAGTCAAGTGAAGTTCTTGGCCAGATAATCACATTTTCTCACAGACTATCGTTGTGCCCTGATGAATGCTAAACTGACTCAATGTATGTCTCTCTGCTTGTCAGAAATGCCATTTTTGCCTATTTTAAGGGCCTTTTTGTAGCTGATAAAGAGAGGAAATGTTATGGATGCATGCAACAGCATGACATTTTCCTAATAAGCATAGGCATCTTCCCCAATGAATATTGATCTCCCCCAGGGGAAGACAGCCGTGTACTTGCTTTCCCCCTTTGTCTTGGGGCCAATTTACACCACATACTGAATTGCTGGCTGTCAACTCAGAAGCTGCTCCTATCCTTGCTTATCTTCTCTTCATGATCTTCTACAATCATATCGTAGAAAGGCCAACCTATTTGCAATCCCTGTCACCTTGGGGGAAAAAAATATTCTGGAAATTCTTCAAATAGCTATTCAGAAGAGAGGAAAGCTCCATGCTTATTTCCCTTCCATTTCCCCCATTCTCAAAGTACACACTCCTTCTTTTTCTGAGGTGGAAATGGATGCAGAAAGAACGATGGAGGTTGGATAGATAGAAGGGTTCTTTCCTCCCTACTCTTCCTGTTCCCTCTCTGTCACTAAAATGCAGCAGGATTCAAACATTAGTGGTCCCTAGGCAGTGGTGGGATTCAATTTTTTTACTTCCAGTTCTGTGGGCATGGCTTGGTGGGTGTGGCTAGATGGTCATGTGGCTGGTGAGCATGGCTTGGTTGTCATGTGACTGGGTGGGCATGGTCAACTTGACATCACTCACATCAAGGGGTGCCTTGCTTGGCCTCTCCTCACCTCAAAGGCCTTGACGAGATACAATTTCCCTGTCTATTTATTTACTACTACTGAACATCGAAAATATACTATTTAATCCTATGTAAATATGCCATATGTGTACATACATATTACATAGTATAGAGTGTTGTTGTGGCCCGGCAGGAACCGTTGGAGCTGCCACCAGACTCCGGCAGCGAGGGGTCTTATGAGTCAGCCCTGGAGGAGGTGGAGGACCCTGGACAGGGTTCCGACTCTGAGCAGGGCATAGAGAGACTGGTTGGCCACCAGGTGGTGCCTGAGCCTTGGATCTGTGGGGAGGAGACAAGAGTGAGTGATCCACAAACCACTGTGAGTTGTTCCGGGATGCACGCTGTCGAAGGGCTACTCGGCGTCAAGAACAACTACGTAATTACAGGAGGTAATTACGCTCAGCTGATGCTCATTAAGATCCTCTCCTGATTATAAAAGAGACTGCTTGTGCCATGCCCCAACTTGCAGAAGTCAACATTGGGGACTAACGAGAAACAAACTTGGCAGGCTGGATTGCTGCCAGAGTTCGTTTGCATTGCTGCCAAGGTTTGTAGGACTTGCTGCCAAAGTGCTTATCTCTTTGTTTATTTTAGGCTTTCAGCCAACGAGAATCTGGACTGATTAAAAAACATTCTCATTTACGTTGGTCTTGGCTTTTGTTCCTGGACGGAGGAGGGGGGTCAGAGTGTGTATAGGCACACAAAAAGATACAATATTTACTATATATACTGTAGGTGTATGTACACACACACACACGCACACACACACACACATACAGAGAGGGGGGAAGAGAGAGGGGGGAGAGAGGGAGGGAGGGAGAGAGAGAGAGAGATCTTCTAAAACTATACACATTCAACCTCACTTACTATATGTGGAAAAACACACCCAGAGTCCACTTTCTGCCACATATTTAATTATAACGTTTGGGGCTTGTGGATTCTCCAAGGGCTGCCTTAACAGTGCATCTGTTACACCTTCAAAGGCCCTTAGCTACTATCATCCTTGCTTCTTTGCAGGCCACATGACTTTCTAATAAAACGTATACATTGATTTCATTTCTTCCAACCAATCTATTGGGAACTGATCTGTGTTCTCCAAATGTCAATGTTGGTTAAAGATTGTCACATTTTCTTCTATGATCTGAAATTACAAAGTTTAAGCCTAGTTTGACCCCTGAACAGATGAACCATGTGTGGAGAAAGCTTTAACATTTAATCCTTATTTGTAGACACAGCTGTATAAATCACCAGCTCTTTTTGATCCTATTTGGTGCTTATTGGTAAGATGCAGAGGAAAAAACCACTGAGAAAGTTCATAAATTATATTGAAAAGGCAAGGCTCTTTATCTCATCGTAGATCTGCTCTTTTGCCTTTAAGTAAGTAATTGTGAAATTTATTCTTATATATCCCCGCTTCTTCATTTTCCTCAAGGAAACACTTAACCCAGTTGTGTGATTTTCATTGTGTACTTCCTTTGTCTTAAATCAGTACTGATTGTTTTAATTACTTCCATTCCCATTTTTTTTTCTTTTTCTAGAAGCTAGATATCTTGGGAACCCAGTATTATATCTATTTGTTTTTTGTAGATATATACTATGTCTTGAACATTTGGCAATCCAATGCAGATTAAGTCCGAACAAAGGGATTTAAGACCCTTTAATTGCACTGAAAGCTGTTGATCTGGCTCAAATCCAGTTGAAGCCCTCTGGAAATGACCTGTTTTGATTATTTGTCTCTATAGAACTTGGAATTTGACAGAGAAAGGCTGCATTTAGACATCATGCTTCATTCTGCTTTAGGTTCGTTTTTCTCAATACAATCATCTCCAGGTTATTCTCAGACAATGCAGGTGTGTTAAGCCAAGTATGAGCTTCATATACCGTACCAAGTTTATCACTTATCTTAATTTTTAAAAGGCAAGAAAATTATTTGGATTTGGTTTTTTTCCAATCCCTTCTTCCCCTTTCTTCCAAGTCTTGCCTGCAGGTGATAACAAAGATGGATTTTTCTCTTTATATCCTGTGTCAAGTGTTTAGATTATTACAGATACTAAACCAATCTATCATTTGTATGCACTATGGCGGCTTATTTTTGCAGCAATAAAGTCAAGGAGATGGTTACTTTGCTTTTCCAATGAAGCTGCTTCACAAACACCGTGACAGATAAAAGCTCAGCAAATGGAGACTTTCCCCATGTATGCCATCGGCACTGAAGCTTATCATGCAGGTCAAAACAAAGGATCTCTTGACAGGAGGTGGAGAATTCAATAGCAAGTAATTCTAAAAACAGCTTTAAAAAGCACACATTGGGTCTACTTGAAAGCACACCTCAGTTAATAGATCTGCCATGCCATCATCAAGGGAACAGCTTGCCTCCAAGAGTTGTGGGTGTTCCATCACTGGAGGTCTTCAAGAAAATATTTGGTAGCCAGGATGCAATAAGCTCTCCTGCCTTGGGCAGAGCATTGGAATAGAAGACTTTTGAGATTCCTTCCAGCCCTTGGATTCTTCTACCTTTGCAACCCTGCTTCTTAGTTGGAGCTGTGTTGCAGCAAATGTTGTCTGCTGCAACCAGGATTTTCAAGGCGTGCAGTTTCCATCACCACCATTCAGGTGACATGGCTCTGGAAGGATGAATATGAAACTCAAGATCTTAAATTTTAAAATCTCAGGTCAACAAAGTCAAGTTCCATGCATGGATAACAATCATGACTGAAGTCCACTTTTTTCCCCAAGACTTTAAGCATGACAAAAATCTGTCAGGTGTTAAGGATCTGTCTCTGAGCAAAATATAAATATGTGTGTGTGTGTGTGTGTGTGTGTTGTATTTTTGCTGATAAATAAATAAAGGGAGACTAGTATAGATCTATTTCAAGCCATTTAGCTCTCATCAGCTAGCCATACCCTTACTGGAATTCAAGCTTGTGCTATATTACATTGTAGGCAGACGTCTTAGCCATTAAGCCACAGGCTCTCCTCCTTATCAGCTGAAGCCAGGGAGGAAGGTATATATTTAGTGTCACAACCCCTGGTATGCCCCAATTATGGGAGGAAGCTAACTGCTTCCATATCTGTCAATCGGCTCGTCACAAGAGCCCATCACGACAGAAACCCAATATTTTTACTGTTGCCTTTTGTACATTTGTGTTGTACTTTTGCTGATAAATAAATAAAGGGAGACTAGTATAGATGTATTTCAAGCTATTTAGCTCTCATCAGCTAGCCATACCCTTACTGGGATTCGAACCTGTGCTATGTTACATATTAGGCAGATGTCTTAGCCATTAAGCCACAGGTCCTCCTCCTTATCAGCTGAAGCCAGGGAAGAAGGTATATATATATATTAACATACTGTTTCTTTGAAGAAATATTCCCTTTGACAAAGTAACATAATTCTTTCCTTTTAATTCAAGCAATGGTTGTGTCAGGGGTGAAATCTACTAACCTTCACTATCAGTTCGCAAATGTGAGTGCACATGCCAGCTCCGCACATGCGCAGGACCTTCCGCGCATGCGCAGTGTCAAAAATGGACATGATGACATTTGGGCAGGTGGGTGGAGCTTGCTACCGAGCCCGCCTGCAAAGGTAAGTAGAACAGTGAGTGGGGGGATCTGCTGTGCCACGCGATTTACATTAGCTAGAGAGCAGGAAATCTTGCTTTCTAGCTAATATAAACCGCGTGTCACAGCTGATCGTCAGAAATACCAGTTTGCCCAAATCAATAGCATTTTTTATTACTGGTTCGGGTGAACCGGTCCGAACCAGTAGCATTTCACCCCTGGATTGTGTCTATACATGTTCCTTGTAAAATTTCACAAATGCTGCATAGGGTAAATCTTCATGGGGCAACCAAATAAAGAAATAAGAAAGAACATACTTTGTTCCACAATTATCCATATACAATATTGTTTATACTCTAGGCATGTTGCTTCAGGAAATTTTTGATGAGAGCAGCTGCTTCTCCTCCAGAAATTCTTTCTTCTCTCACCAATCACCAATTGGTTGGGTTTTTAAAGTCATCTTTATTTTTCAATATGTGGTGGAAGCAAACAAAATTGGGTTTCAAATGTGGCAGTGGGCAACTAGAGAAAAGACTTTAAAAAGCTCTTTGACCAACTTTCTTTAACAAATTTGGCAAAGGCTCCAAGCCTACACCAAGCTCTCTAAAGACCTTGCCAAAAAACAAAATGAAATTGCAGAGCATAAGAAATGTGCCACAATCAGCATTCAGCTTCAAACATACTGCCGCTGAGCTGAACACTGTAATTACAATTACAACTCTGTGATGCCTTGTGTATAAATTATTCAAATTAAACCACATAGATTATTCAAATTTTATCTGCAAGAAACACTTTTTCAACAAACAAAAAAAAGAAGAAAAGAAAATCCCAGCTAACAATCGCATACAGTGTGTTGCTCGTTTCTACAAAAATGCCAAACCATGAAAAGGTTTCTGCTAAAGAACAGTTTGATTTTAGAATGTAGCCATTGCGACATAAAAAGAATGGGCTTATTTCAAGTTGACTTAATCATGCAGTATATTCATGGTTTTCAGCTTCAGAGCACTGACTGGCATTACCTGGCCATTCAGAAGAGAAACAATTTTATAACAAGAATGCTGGAGGGCCAAGAACAGAGTTCTTAATTCAGTAACACATTTCTTCCTGCAAATTTCATCATTATCAGTTCTTCTCCTAAGAAATGTAGCATCAATAGATCTAACTGCCTGGCCTAGACATGATTAGTTCTGCAGTATTCTTTACAATGTTATGTTAAAATAGTTACTGGGTTTAAAATAGTCATTGGGTTTCTTCCTTAGAACACTCCCTCCAGACAAATCCTATTTAGCAAAAACTGACAAATTCATTGGAAGTTTTCATAGAGAATGCAAGATGGGTTAATTTATGCTTTTTGTCTAAAAGCTCAATTGTTATGTTTTCTGCAAACATCACATATCAATGATAAAACTGTTTGTTATAAAATCACTAGCCAGCGTCCATTCAATCTTATAGTTCTGTCTGATGTTTGAGCATCTCTACTGCTAATATTTTGTATATAAATTATTTACCTGCAAGGGACAGAGAAGATCCAGCTGTGCATGTGAAAAGGATGGAGAGTATTGCTTGGAAAGCAAGCATTATTTATAAGTTATTTTCTGGAGTCATCTATTTACATATCTCAATTGCATAAAATCATTTCCCACGTCTTCCACTACTTAAA
Organism: Thamnophis elegans; assembly: GCF_009769535.1. Taxonomy (NCBI): domain Eukaryota; kingdom Metazoa; phylum Chordata; class Lepidosauria; order Squamata; family Natricidae; genus Thamnophis; species Thamnophis elegans. The sequence goes on along the minus strand of NC_045541.1, from coordinate 11,524,386 downwards.
TATTTAACATAAAACCATCCAAAATGGCAAAGCAGCCAATTTAATTGGTGGCAGGCAAATCTACTAATGTATAGTGAAAACAGAAACCAACATGGTTGGTCTCTACATGGATTTAGACCTGTGATGACCTGCCAAGCAAATCAAAAACAAGACCAACCTCTCACCAGTCAACTGGTGAAACCTGCAAAAAAAAATTGATAACCTTCCATTTTTACCAGGTAGGCTGCAAAAATAATCTTCAGAGGGGGGATTATTCTCATATCAGACTGATAGACTGTATGCCTAATGTAAGTAACACATTGTATTGATATGGGAGAAGATCACAGTTTATAAGAATAACAATAGTAATCTGCATTTAGAAGATACTCCCAGATTCAATGCCTTGGATCTCTAGTTGAAAACAAAACAGAATTTGGGGAAACTAGAGGCCTTTCATTCTGGACTACAACATCCTAAAGGAGTTTTGGTTCCTGAAGAAGGTTAGTGAGAGCAGGACATTCCAGGTGTTACTGTTATAATGAGTAGCTAAGTTTTCTTTGTTTTGGGCTACAAAGTAATGTCCATAGATTAGGCAAGGGGAAAACTACTTGCATCAAACCATTGTATGCAAGTATGCGAAAGTTTGTGCTTGCATCTGGAATCATAACACACATTTTGCCAAAAGCTTAGCTTGCTTCAGATGCCTCAGTGGTCTCAGCTGAATATCTCATGTTATTAGAGGTTTACTTTGCAGTTTGGATTCCAACCATCATGTCTTTCAATCCTACCATTCTTATAATGTATTCATTGTGTTAAATTAAATAATTATAAACACAAGATCCATCCTTACCTCTCCCTTCCTGAATCTGAACCATTTTGTTTCTCCAGTTTGAAGTTTGAAGTTTAATTTTATTTATAGGCCGCCCAATCCCGGAGGACTCCGGGCAGCTTACAGAGAGGGGGGAAAATAAAATAAGAATAAAATAACAAGTTAAAAAACAGCACAGATACATTCATTTCAGTCGGGGCTGGACCTCAACAATGAGGTCAACAGCCCCAGGCCTGCCGGAATAGCCAGGTCTTGACAGCTTTTCTGAAGGCCATGAGAGTGGGTGAGGTCCGGGGTAGTTCGTTCCAGAGGGTCGGGGCAGCCACAGAGAAGGCCCTCCTCCAGTTCTGTCAGTAGCTTCTTATTTCTTGTATACATCTTCCTTGGAAAAAGAATCAGATGTTCTAGCATTTCTGCAAAACATCATATATTCCACCTTCTGGAATATTTGCACAGTAAAACAAATTAAGCCTGTTGGTTACAAATGTACAAATCCTCTTCCACAACACCGCAGACTCTGGTTATAAATGTTGTATATATATTTTTTCTTCTGCTGGACTTGCATTGTGAAAAGTTGTATTAACTCATCACATTCAGCCATTATTAATTCAATGGGCCACTTTTATTTTTCCATGTTTTGAAGTTATTTCAAATGTTTTATCTAGCATTCCACTACACAGCCCAAATAAAGAATTAACTGAAACAAAATATTTACAGATTACTGTCAAAAAGAAAAGAGAAAATTTGAGACTCAAAGAATCATAGAATTAGTAAGAGTTAGAAGGTACTTTCAAGGTCATCTTATTAAAGGCTTTGTCAATTATACAGCATCCCCAATAGATTTGCTTAACAAATGTATATATGACCATATAGACTCTATTTGAATACTATGGATGCTAACTACATAGCGTTAATGTTCAAATGTGATAAGTAGGGTTGTAAGATGGCACGAATCACAGGGAAACAGACTTCCTTTGTTTCCTTCATGCTAAAACACATTTTTGTCATGGGGTAAATAATGATTTCATGTTTAAGTTTCAGTATATATGAATCTGGGTATAACAACTTAGCATTGTTTGAATCAGATTATTAGGGTTTTTATTAACATAATTGAATATTTCAATATAGAACCACAGAGTGAATTAAACCTATGGGTACCTAAGCAGGGTTCCACATTCTTCCATTTTCATATTGCTTTTAGTGTTAAGATCAAGCCTGTTTTCTCAAATGAGAGTAGCAAATTCATTTTCCAACCCATCAAGAAAGGACAAGATGGAAGAAATGAGAGTTACACAGTCTGCACACATCCTCGAAAGAGCTCTAGAATATACAAGAAAAAATGGAGCACCCAAAAGTGGGTGAAAATCAGAGGTGGGTTCCTACCGGTTCGCACCGGTTCAGTAGAACCGGTTCGTCAAATCTACCGAACCAGTTAGAAGAGGTTCCACCAGTGGACCCGGAAAGCAGGCCACACCTACAGAAGAGGTTCCAAATGTTTTTGAAACCCACCACTGGTGGAAATATAGAGTGAATATTGCCAAAGCCCCATTCGCCAAATGTTGGTGGCAGCAGCGATAGTGAGGCTACCCACCGCCTGGAATGGACCAAAAATGGGATGTGTGGAAGCCAAAAATGGGACGCACAAAGACCGAAAATGGGGGACATGGAAGTCAAACACGGGACACACAGAAGCCAAAAATGGAGTGCACAGATGCCAAAAATGGGGGTGGCAATAGGCAGCAATGGTGATGGGCAGTGACAGCGATAGGCGGCAGTGATCCATGCAGCCTGGAACAGCTGATTGACAGTATTCCGGGAGGCCGATCCAATCATCAATCAGCTGCTTGTGCTAAATCTGTGCTGTGCTGAAGCTGACAGGATGTTTGCTGCAAGGAGGCAAATTACTGGGAGGCAGAGACAGATTTTATTTTTCTTGTTTTCCTCCCCAAAAGCCAGGTCCGTCTTATGGTCCAGAGCATCTTATACTGTGGAAAATATGAGATATGGGGAAACAATTCAATGAATTTTGTCATGGCAGCTCCCAGATTTTCCAGATAGCATTATTTTCCCAATACCAAGACCTTTTATAAAGATGTAAAAGACTGATAGGCATCTTCAGCAGATATACAGTATATATGGAGCTAATTGTCTTAGGAGTTAATGAAATGTATCCCTGAAAAATATCTATCAGTGAAACCCGAGCATTATTGATAACCTGATTTATTGCAATCAGTACTGAAAGCTAATCTCAGCATTTGCTAATTACATGCTTTATTGAAATACATTCTTGAAAACTGAATTATCTCTTGCTCTTGACCACATCCCAAGAAGTTATTTTAGTAAACTCAACAAAAAAAAATCATCAAATTTTTCCCTTCTTTTATATACAGTAGGAAGATACTTCATTTTGGTCAAGTTTCCTCTGCTCTTCCTTAGCAGCACCACAGAAAGGATTTCTTTAGATCCTCCAAGCAGGAAAATAAAGTGTCTTTCTCCAGTCCTTAGCTGTTTCTCATCCAAAAATCCAGGTGCAGTTTTTCCTTTTTTAAAAACCGAAGTAAGAAAGAAGGGTTTTTTTTTTCCTTTGAAGAAAATATCAATAATAAATCAAATGGAATAACCTCCTGAAGCTGGATCTCCTTCCAGTCTTAACAGAGCATTTTAGAAAAATATCTAGTTCTATTCAAGCAATTGACATAAAGAGTAAAGAAAAAATCTGCGTGAATGTGGTGGAAGCAGAATATAGTAAATGTAGTCCAGGTTGCTTTGAGTGCTGCAGCATGATAGCATTTCTTCTAATGCAAGGAAACCGCTGATGTTCATCTATACCAGTGGTGGGTTGCAGGTGGTACACCTCAGTACGGGCATACCGGAGCCTGCCCGGAGCACCGGGTATCATTCTGGTGCGGTGCTCCAGATGGCCCACCCACCCACCCAAGCTCCTTACCTGTCCTTTAAGCCTTTGGTGCTTTCGCGCACGTGCATGGCTTGTACGGTGCCTGCGCGACGCTCCGTCAAGCAGCTGGAGCATCACAGAGACTTGCGGAAGCATTGCAGGCAGGTATAACTCATGCGCGCGCCACACGCATCAATGTGGATTGTAACGGGATCTGGAACCCACCGCTGAGCTATACCTAATGGGCCATAATATCAAGTTGCTTAATGATTTCTGCAAATCTCATATGGAAGGGAATCGGCCCAATTTGCCCTTCCCAGAATTATCTACAAGTCAAAAGGCAATTATCATTGGGTTGCACAAATTTAGCCATGCAGTCTTTATTGTTGCTGTTTTAATTATTGATATAAAAAGTGGTAAATAAGGAGGTTTCAGTGTCAGCCAGATTTTGGAAAGCCATCAGACCAATGGTGGGATTCAAAAACTTTTACTACCAGTTCTGTGGGTGTAGCTAGGTGGGTGTGGTTTGGTTTGGTGGGCGGGGCTTGGTGGGCATGGCAGGTAAAGGATACTGCAAAATCCCCATTCCCTCCCTGCTCTTGGGGGAAGGTTACTACAAAATCCCCATTCCCTCCCCAATCTACTAACTTGCTTTCCAGTGCCATTCTCCTGTTCAGGGCAACAAAGAAGATCAGCTGGGATGCAGCGGGGGTGGGGCAGCCTATTTGCTGATCAGTGGTGGGTTTCGTAAATTGTTCAAACCTACTCTGTGGATGTGGCCTCCTTTGTGGGAGTGGCTTGCTGCCCATATGACTGGATGGGAGTGGCTTGCCGCTCGTGTGACCGGATATGAAGATGCCGATGATACTTGTCAGAACCACCTTAAATTACCTCACACACAGCACTGGCATGCATAAGAATATGATGTAAACCTGTTTTTTAAAAGGCATCTTTGGTTTGCGTTAAAACAACTTCAACACACTCAATGTTCTGATTGCACCACAAACACAGTAGTCATCCTTACCTTTCACAGAGGCACTGAGTTTTATAAATATGAGCATGATAGTGTAGAATAATCATATCCAAGGACCAGTGGTGGGTTTCAAACATTTTTGGAACCTCTTCTGTAGGTGTGGCCTGCTTTCCGGATCCACTGGTGGAACCTCTTCTAACCGGTTCGGTAGATTTGATGAACCGGTTCTACCGAATAGGTGCGAACTGGTAGGAACCCACCTCTGTTAATGGTTCTCCAAACTACTCAAAATTTCCACTACTGGTTCTCCAGAACCTGTCAGAACTGGCTGAATACCAACTCTGCATAAGACCCAATGCCCAGACCTAATAGGTATGGATCTCTCTCCTCTCCTACAGCTCTCATTTAGTCCCCTTTTGCCTCTTGATTCAGATAGAGAAGTCACGTAAGGAGGCAGGAATCAGAAGCTTATTGCTTTTTTTTATTTTTTTACTATGGTGGCTTCGTGGTGTCCCTCTTAGCAGCTGCCTTGCAAAATTGATTTCTAGATGCTCTTTGTCTAGGTCTCCTCAAAGATATGAAATTAAGTCAGGGTCCTACTTCAGCACGTTAATGGTGCTCTGCTGATGGAGGAGACCTGATAGAGTGATAAAAGCTTGATAGGATGATATGTGTTATATATTTTGCTTTTCCTTTAAAAGGCCCCAGCCAGTTTCTATGGTTCTTCTATTAGCCATGAAGGATATTGGCTAACTTTGAGTCATTAATTATCTCTCACCGTTACTACTTGTCAGGACTTTCATTGGGATGCAATAGTTGCAGATGCTCTTAGGCAGGAGAGGCCACCTTGATGATAGTTCTGACAAGTAGTAACAGTGAAAAATAATGACTGTTACTAGTGGAAAGAAAAATGGAAGCTGGATCGTCCTAAGCCAAATGCAACTCAAAATAACCCCAGCCACAGCCATGGAAACATTGACATGGAAATCATAAGCATACAAACCAGAGGTGGGTTCCTACCAGTTCGCACCTATTCGGTAGAATCGGTTCGTCAAATCTACCGAACTGGTTAGAAGAGGTTCCACCAGTGGACACGGAAAGCAGGCCACATCTTCAGAAGAGGTTCCAAATTTTTTTGAAACCCACCACTGGTCCTTGGATATGATTATTCTACACTATCATGCTCATATTTATAAAACTCAGTGCCTCTGTGAAAGGGAAGGATGACTACTGTGTTTGTGGTGCAATCAGAACATTGCGTGTGTTGAAGTTGTTTTAACGCAAACCAAAGATGCCTTTTAAAAAACAAGTTTACATCATATTCTTATGTATGCCAGTGCTGTGTGTGAGGTAATTTAAGGTGGTTCTGACAAGTGTCGTTGGCATCTTCTTATCCAGTCATATGGGTGGCAAGCCACTCCCACAAAGGAGGCCACACCCACAGAGTAGATTCAAACAATTTTTGAAACCCACCACTGATACAAACCCATTTTATTAGAGTTTATAATTGCAATAATAAAAACTGGTACAAACTAAAAGAAAGAAAGAATAGAATAGGTAAAAAGTGTAAAAAAAGAAAGAAAAAAGTAGAGAAAGGGAAGCAAAGAAAGATGCAAATACAGTAAATAAAAAGAAAAAATATTTTAATTTATATTTCTTAACCTCCCATCTCCCTCAGAGAAGTGACTTCCAATCTTCATCACTATAAACAATTTTAAGTAACCAATGATCTACATATCTCTTCTCTATTAACAAATCCATAAGGCATTGTTATATCAATCTTGATGTCAATAAACATTAATTAAGGGTTTCGAGGAATAAAATTTATCTATTTTAATCTTGAACAAATAGGCCAACTTTATTTTCTTCTAGCAATCTTTAGTCCATTTAGGTAATTTCATTTCTTTTTTTAACCTCTTCTCACAGGATTCATCCAAATTTTAACATACCTCTTTTGTAAATCCAATATAAAAGAGCTATTCAGGTCATTCTCTTGGTTTATTATTTGTAATTCCCTTTTGATTTTTCAAGCACCAACCAATTTCTTTTGTAAGTCCAATGAAACATCACCCAGGTATCCTTTCATTTGTAGGTCCACTTTCAGTTCTATCTCTGGCTTATCAGATAAAACTTATTCTTGTTCTGTCATTTCTTCCAAAATACATTTAGATATAGTCTAGCCGTAGAAGCAAACATCTCTATTAACATTGTTGATATTAACTTCTGATTTCATTTTTCAAAAGTATCCTTCAATATTTTCAGTTCTATAATATTTTGCATCATTCTGAAAAATAGTTAATATATGATTTCCAAATGTAATTAGAAAAGGAAGTATTTAAACGTAGTGTACTTTTAATGGCACTGACTGCAATTTCAGCAAATGCAAATTTCAGCAAACCCGGGACCAGGCATGAAGGCAACACAGCCAGCTGATAGTTGAATGCTTCCCTTTATTGCTCCAACTTTCCCCCAAACACTCCCCCAATTTTGACAAGTCCTGGAGCACAGCACTCACACACAGCAGCCTCTTGCTGGGAAGAGTCCAGCAAAATGCTGTTAGCACAGCAACTTCCAAGTAAGAAGTCCAGCGAGGCGAAGGAACAGGGCAATAAATCCATGGAGCAAGGAAGAAAGCAATGAGTCCACGAAAAAAGGAACAAGACAAAGTTCATGAACAAGGAATAAGGCGAAGAGTGCACAAAGCAAGGAAAAAGGCTAGAAGTCCTGCAAACTCCAGATGCCAGCAACAGTCCACCAAACTCCACAAATTCAGCATTTGTTCCCAACAAACACCCATCCCCACAGCATCTCCTTAATTCTCAGTGTCCAGGTGTGCCTTATGAAGAGGGGCAGGGCAGTCACTTCCCAAGTCTTTGGGTCAGCCTGCCTCCTCTCCACTCTCCATGCCTGGGGATCAGGAGGGGGCAGTTCCTGCTCATTACCCTGAGCTCCGTCGCTCTTCATCTCCACTGCCTACCCTCTCTCAGTCATCTTTCTCCCATTCCTCCCTGCTGGCAAGCTGTCACAAGCCCAAGGGGCCTGGGACTGCCTGGTCTTGCTTCTCCCTGCGTTCCTCTGAAGGCAACGAGGCCACCCACTCAACCTCTGTTGGCCCTAGCTCCAGCCATCCTCCTCCACAGATTCAGGCACCAATGGGGGCATGGCAGCAAAATTGGGTCATCTCACCCTATTCAAAACCCAACAAATCACTGCCTTGTTGTCTTCTCATGAGGAACATCTCCATGGAATACCTGTGAATAATCTCTTGTTTTGTCTTCATCTGGAGAGGTTCAAATAGTCCGTCTCCTTACCAGCTCTTTGTACTTCACTATGACTGTCAGCTCTGCTATTCTTGGGGCTATTTTCAATCCACCATTTCTTCCTTCAGAAATCCACAATAAAACTTTGTTTTTAACGAAGACTCTATTTTTAAAAATAAACACATCTCCTTAAACTGTGTCTGCACCGCCCCAAGGAATCACACTGCCTTGTTCCAGGTTTTTCTAGCCTAGCTTACTATCCAGGTATTATGGTCTCCCACTAACTATTGGCCAGATCTGACCCTACTTAGCTTTTCAAGGTGCCTTGTGGATAAGAGGTAGATAGTGATTTGACAGCTTCTTGAGTCGTTTACATTTTCATCTATCCGGGCCCTCCATCTGCACTGCAGATGGAATTTGGTGAAAAGTGTTATTAAAATATTAATATTATTTTAATATTATTTTATTTAAATCTACATTAAATCTATCTGGGCTTCTTGAACATCTCTTAGTTCACAATGACAAGAAACTATGCCCACAATTTTAAAGAAAAAAAAAACAGTCCAAGATTATTCTAGGGGCCAAGAAAATTATTCAGGAAACTACATGCACTGAAAGCATTTGGCAATGTTCTATTTATTTTGGAATCCTGGTCAATAAGTTGTGAAATTTTAACTTGATATTTCTATGGGCCCTATGTAAAACAAAAGGTCACAAGGCCTTTTGAGGGCCAAAATCGGAGGTCAGCTGTTTGTGTTGAATGGCAAATCAAGTCCACCCTAAAATGAATTAAGCGGTCCCTAAATAGTGGCACAAATAACTGCAAACAGGGAGCATCAAATGAGAATAGAAATTAGAACTCGACCAGGGATAAAACTCATCCATCAGCTGCTGAGTAATGGCCACACAGCTAATTGGAATTCTGCTCATTTTAATCCTCTTTTCAGAACCACACGACGGCTGTTTAATAGAAACAATTATAAAATGCAAATACCAAAGAGCTGCAAATACCATGTAGGCAATTTATAATTTCCTGAAAGAAATGCTGGGCATTTTGCACAAATACTGCTCGTGATGTCCATCTTCCTCTCCATTGATTTTGGATTAAGTAAACTCCTCGTATGGACATGGCACAAAGAGCTTCATTCCATGGCTGAATTGCGGTGCCCAAAACGTAAAGCGAGCTTAGCCCTTTTGAATGGAACATCAGGATACAATGAAAGGGAAGCACACAAGAAGCCTTTTAAAATACCTGCAAAGCTTTTGATTTTGCCTCCAGTTTTATCTGTGGATGAACAGAGGGCTGTAGCTGAATTCCCAGGATGGCTCCTTTATGTTCATTCAATAGCAGATGATAGTAAGGGATTAACCGGGGCAGAAGAAAAAGGAATGGCACACAGGAGGGCCTGGCAAACTCCCAGATGTTGGAGTTTGGGTTCTCCGCCCCTACTAACTTTCCTATTCTACGGAAACCAATATGGTTTATAATGCCCGATTCAACTCGTAACCCCCAAACTGCCCTAGGCTAAAGTAAACCATTCATTTATCTAACTCAGTATAGTTCACACTGGATGGCAACAGCTCTCAATGGGTTTCAAGCAAGATTTTATTTTTTCTAGAATTTTGAGGGATTGGACCTGGGACTTTATGTAAATAGAACACGTGCTTTATGGTTGAGCCTCAGCTGCTCATGTCTCCATTTCCTCTGTTCCTGTACAGGCATCTTTCTTTTCCAGTTTCTCTGCAGTTTAATAATCAAGACAGAATAAATATTGAAAACACAATCTGCAATCTTTCCTACCTGTAATTGCATGCTACAACTTAATCCTGTAGCATCCCATTATACACATTTGATAGAAGCAGTTGAACTAGTCAATGTGTCATCTCTCACCATCAGTGGTGGGTTTCAAAAAAAATTTAGAACCTCTTCTGTAGGCGTGGCCTGTTCTGTGGGAATGGCTTGCCAGCCATGTGACCGGGTGGGAGTGGCTTGCCAGCCATGTGACTGGGTCTCTCTTGCTTAGCAACCAAAATGTTGGCTCAGAACTCTGGCATTTGAAGCATGCAAGTCTTAAAACTGTCAAGTTACAAGACCCTTGCACACCCCTAATCCTTTAGAAAAAAAAACCTCAGGAGTGTTCAAACTTGACAGCTTTAAGACTTGTGGACTTCAACTCTCCTCTCGCTCTTCATCTTGATGATGTGCGGACGGGTGGGAGCTGGAACCGGTTCTAAACGGCACTGTAGATTTGTGGAACCTCTTCTATAGAAGAGGTTGGAACTGGCAGGAACCCACCCCTGCTCACCATCACTGTATAAGTAATTTGAATGAGCTATTGCCAGCTAGGATTCAACCCCCTTCCATAGTATCATTTTGGATTAGCTATTTATAATCACATATCCCATTCATCCTTCCATCTATTCCACACTTCAGTTAGCTGGTTCAACTTTCCTTCTTTATTTAGGCTAAAGAAGTACAAAATAAGACAAGAATTGCATCCTTTTAAACGTTTTTGCTTTCCATGGCATGGTGCAGTGGAGGTGTGAAAGCTGCACCTGCTGAACCTCTCTCTCCAAAGGATATGATGACTCATGGCTCTGACCATGACATTCTCGCTCCCTACTCCTTCCTCTCCCAAATCTCCTTGCACCTAGGAAGAAAGCCTATAGCGATGTGTGTTCAAATGCAAACATAGTGCTTCTGATATTATTACTTATTTATTACTTATTACTTATTACTTATTACTTATTACTTATTACTTATTACTTATTACTTATTACTTATTACTTATTACTTATTACTTATTACTTATTACTTATTACTTATTACTTATTACTTATTACTTATTACTTATTACTTATTACTTATTACTTATTACTTATTACTTATTACTTATTACTTATTACTTATTATTCTTCTTTATTTATTATTTATTATTTATTATTATTCTTTATTCATTATTTATTATTTATTTATTTATTATTTATATGGCTTATGGAGCATCATTCCCCCAGAGATTAGAATGGCCCCAACTCTAACACTCTTCCGGAAGGCACTGAAGACCTGGTTCTACCAGCGGGCCAGGAGAATGTGGAGCGGGATGGCACACATTAAATGGCTCGTACAATGTGTTGTCGCCGGGATGGGAGGGTTATTTTATTTTATTATTTTATTATATATGATTCTTTTATTAGTTTTATTGTTTTTTATATGATGTTTTTATATTTTTTGTAAGCTGCCTTGTGTCGCCATGTGCGCATAGGCAGCAATATAAATCAAATAAATCAATAAATGTGGTGGTGTTACATTAGCCTGGAGACTACAATGTTAATGCAGAATAGTAGTTTGGCTGCCTAAGATTGCTAGCACTGTTTGGTTCACACTTGTGTCTCTTTCCAAGGTGCACCACAGGGAGGGAGCTTGCTCCAAATGAGAAAGAAAGTCAAGCGGCTTTTCCTCTCCAAAGTCGCCTTGCAAATGACGTTGCAACCACGAAGGTCAAGCACCAGCAAGATTCCAACCACACGAAGTGCCAGCTCGTCTCCCCATCAAGATGGTACCTATTTATCTACTCACATAGAATATGCTTTTGAACTGCTAGGTGGACAGAAGCTGAGGCAAATGACAGGAGCTCACCCTGCACACAGTGCTAGGACTCAAACCACTGGAGCAAAAACCATCTCCAGCATCATAAAGCCACTGAGCCACCAGGCCTCTAATAAATCAGAATCTATGATAACTTGGAACGTTATAAATTTCATGCGTACAAATAATCCTCTTCAGACTTTTTCACTAAGTGTGAGAAGATTGGTTAAGAAAAGACAGAAGGCACAGCCATTATGATCTTACACCTTAGGTGCTTCACTGTATTTACCTCCAACGCATTTTCTACATATCAGAACAAAAACCAAATGCTCAACAATATCTCCACTATCTACGGATCTATATTCCAGTCTGTAGACTTTCATGGTGCTATTAAAAAAATGTTCTCAAGATATAGCTTCTCCAAGGGCCATCCATCATCTGGTTCACCAACAAAACCGTGGCAAGAAAACTGCAATGTCGAAATCGCGCCCACAACAGTGCGCCAACAAAAGTGTGCCATCAGCAAACAACGCGAAAACAAAGTAATAACCCTAACCCTAAACCTAACCCTAAACCTAACCCTAAACCTAACCCTAAACCTAACCCTAAACCTAACCCTAAACCTAACCCTAAACCTAACCCTAACCCTAACCCTAACCCTAACCCTAACCCTAAACCTAAACCTAAACCTAAACCTAACCCTAACCCTGAACCTAACCCTAACCCTTACCTTAACCCTAATTGCGCTTTTGTGGGTGCGGATTTGTCAGCGCGCTGTTGTGGGCGCGATTTCAACGCCACGGTTTTCTCACCGCACTTTTGTCGGGCGCGCATTTGTCGGGTCACGCATCATCTATAGATTCCAGACTTTCTATTTTAGCAGTATCTCCCCAGTGATAATGAGACTGTATTCAATGTGCTATTCTTCAAAAGTGCAGATATTCTGCTTTATGCCTGCAAACTGGGTTTCTCTAGACAGCTGCAGGCAGGCAGCAATGAGTTCTGTGATTCATTAAACATGATTTCAACCAAAAAAAAAAAAACATGGAAATCATTCAGGTACCTCTTGATCATTTTGAGCATAAAGATGATGGATGGTTCAGCGCCTCAGCAAAGAGACAGATGACAACCAGATTCACAAGCTGCAGAACAACCACACATTGAATAAGAGCCAAAGCAGCTGAGGATAGTAGACAACATGTCACAATGGGAAACTGGCATTAGTAAATGGGAATATTTATTATGAGCTATTGAGAAAGAGTTTATCTTAATACCCTGCCAAGCCTTCCACTCGCACAGCTGTATGGGTTTATCCGTTGTCTGTCTTTGTAAAAGCGCAATGGCTTGAATATCCTCTCTGATTATTTCTCCCTCTTTAAGGATTAATAACATAGCTAAGCAGGCAGGAGATGATTTTTTCCTAAAGCAAGAAAAAACTATTTTACTAATTATGCTGGTTTTGCAAATGAACAGTTTATTTAAAAATTTACAAATGCAAAGAAGGAAGGAAGGAAGGAAGGAAGGAAGGAAGGAAGGAAGGAAGGAATGATGGAAGGAAGGAGAGAGAGAGAGAGAGAGAGAGAGAGAGAGATCAGGTTCATTAACTGCTGTTTGTAGATCAGCTATCACATTTCATTTCAAACTGCCTTAGAGAATATTGAGATCTGAATTCTACAACAGCATTGGTGGCAAAGAGGTAGCACTGATATTATGAGACTCTGAAAGCAGCTACAGAAAGCAGAATCTTCTGCTCAGTCCAGAATAATAGCAGTGGCACCTAACTTTTATATCAACTTTAATGATTTGGCTTGACAGCTTGATAGCTAGACCTATCATTAGAGAGTGGATGCTGAAAGATGAGAGATGATGACAAATGCAAAGACGGGCTCTGTGCTTCACCTATGCTGACCAGAGCTGTTACATTTAAGTACAGACAAGAATGCTAGAAGATCATCATTTGGAAGGGACCCTTTGATGTGCAACCATTGAGTCCAACCCCTGTCCAGTGTAAGAATCCAAATTAAAGTATGCCTGACAGATAGATGTCCAGTTTCTGCTTGAACACAACCAGCAAAAGGGAGCTCACCATCTCCCCTAGTAATTGGTTGCGCTATTGAATTGCTGTCCATCTTTAGGGAATTTTTCCTAATTTCCAATAAGAATCTGCCTCCTTTTATTTAAGACCATATCTTGTGTCCCGCACTCAGGGGTGATAAAGAATAGGTCTTGACCTGATGTCCTTTTGATGCACTTGAAAAGAACTTTGATACCTTCTTCTCAAGGTAAATATTCCATTTCTTTCATTCTCCCTTCGTATAACTAAGTTCCTACTTTGGACACAATCCTATGAGGCAAGGTCAAGCCAATGCAAAATAGAGTTGGCCTCTTACTTTGTATCATTTACAAGTATATTCATATTGATACCTTTGTAGATGGTTTCTGCAAGTTGAAAGTCATTTGACTTGGACAATAAAAATCCTTTATAAAGACTAGAGATATTACTCTGGTCTGGTTTTGGTTCTCAAAGTTTCATAATGGATCCTCACTGAAAGACAGATTTCCATGCAAAAAACGTCAGGAACTATATTCATTCCAATCCTACACCAAAAAGGTTTTCCTATAAGGAAATCCTGGAATGGAAGAGAGATGAATTCCTGGACATTCTTAAGAAACCCAACATGATCTTTTGTAATAAATTTCTCCCTACCAGAGAGATATGGAATATGCATTATTAGTATAAACGTGTGTGTGTGTGTGTGTGTGTGTGTGTGTGTGTGTGTGTGTGTATGTGTATATATGTGTGTATATATATTTATATTTGTGCTGATAAATAAATAAAGGGACACTAGTATAGATCTATTTCAAGCTATTTAGCTCTCATCAGCTAGCCATGCCCTTATTGGGATTCGAACCTGTGCTGTGTTACATCTTAGGCAGATGTGTTAACCACTGAGCCACAAGGTCCTCCTCCTTATCAGCTGAAGCCAGGGAGGAAGGTATGTATTTAGTGTCACAAGATGTAACATCTAAGATGTTACATCTAAGATGTAACACAGCACAGGTTCGAATCCCAATAAGGGTATGGCTAGCTGATGAGAGCTAAATAGCTTGAAATAGATTTATACTAGTCTCCCTTTATTTATTTATCAGCACAAATATAACACAAATATAACAAAGGCAACAGTAATAATATTGGGTTTCTGTCGTGATGGATTCTTGTGACGAGCCGATTGACAGATAATGGAAGCTGTTAGCTTCCTCCCATAATTGGGGCATACCAGGGGTTGTGACACTACATACATACATACATACATACATACATACATACATACATACATACATACACAAATTCTTGTTATACATTTCTCTCATAGATTCCATTAAGTAGATTTTGTTGAGAGATGGTGACTAAAACAAGGTCATCAGATCAGTCTCATGATAGGAAATGCTAATCTAGGACTCATACATACAAGACCAGCATTATAGCACAGTTTTCAAATTGTAGAAGTTAGGAAGAGCTGCTGTCAGCTATTGGGAATCAATTTTCGATGCTAACAAGGCTTGAAGTTGCTCTAAAAGTCATCTTCGGGGGAAAAAAAACCGAGTGTTTAGGTGCAAAACAGCTGAGAGCAACATGCATGTGCCTCAAGTCACGTGTGAAGAGATTACCAGCTTGGTATCAGGCTAGAAGGTAAGAATTAACCCCCAAGTCAGCCTTGGGACCTTGGGCCAATCTGTCAGCCTTAGGAAGGAGGCAAGGCAACTCACTTCCGAAAGACCTTAAGAAGGGACTTGTCTAGGAAATTGGCAGGAATCAATGCTGATTCAAAGGAGCGCACAAGTACACATACATGCACACACAGAGACACAAGTGTGTGAATATTTAAATCATTTATCCATTTCTTTACATTGGGTACATGAGCAACTAGCACAAAGCTCACTAAATGTTTTCTTTGAACACTTCTCTGCCTATCTATTTTAAGTATCACTAGAAAACTCCAGCATTACACAGATGATTTTGCATGGGAGAGCAGATGAGAAGAATCCTTTTGGGCATCTTTTCCTTGGGGAGGACTCATTAGTTGAAAACCCTGAAGAGGCAGAAGAGCCCGAGGCGGCAGATTAATTCTCCCCTTCATTTATTCATCCTATGCCTCTTTCTTCCCACTTCAATCATGCCGTTTCTCCTTTTGTTCAGTGGATTGACACAGAGATGTTATGTTTCGTCTTCCCTATATGCACAGATGAGGAAGGAAGGAAGGAAGGAAGGAAGGAAGGAAGGAAGGAAGGAAGGAAGGAAGGAAGGAAGGAAGGGGATGACAGATGAGTAAAGTCTATTCAGAAATATATTTTGCAATATGAAAGCTAATGATAATTGATTAACAGAAATAAACAGAGCACTTACACAGTATAATTTGCTTCATGCTAAGGGGGAAAAATCTGTTCAGTTCATGTATTCTACACAAAACACAATATTTCTTCCTCTTTCTCTGAATTTGTTTGCATGACTTTGATAAATAGTAGAGTCAGACAGTTGTTGAGCTGTGTTGGTTACAACTGAAGCAGGGAAATGGGCTCAGATGGCAAAGCAATGTGGCTTTAGTTGATCCAATTGAAAATGTTACTGTCATCAAGGCAGACAGTTAACCACGTCAAGAACTGTTCGGTTTTTCAAAAAAAATTGAACTCTTGGTTTTTCTTCATTTTTCACAATATCTCATAGGGATATCTTAGCATTTTCCCCCTCCTTTCCCCATCACCAACATAGGAAAAACCTTAATAAATGCTCCAATTGCAAATATGAACATGCTTTCTAGCCAGTAAACACCACTGTTTTAACTCAATAGAAATAGCTTCTCAGTAAATATGACTTTAGCTTTCCTAACGAATTTTCGAGCCTGCGTACAAAAACAAGGACCTTTAGTAGCAGACTCTTAGTAAAACGTCACACACTTCATTCAATTAGGAACCTATGTGTTCCTTGAGTACTGGAGTTTCTAGTTTCTGGAGCCTCTGAGGCTACTGGATAATATTAGCGTTATTTAAAAATGAACAGCTCGTTGATCTCACACTAATTAGAATGCAAACTGTAGGAAAAGGGAGTGACCTTTCGGTGACCTAATTCACCAACATTTGATTCAACATGAGTCTATGAAGTGCTGAGTAATTACTCAGCATGTAGAAGGAAGTAAAAGTCCCATTTATAGCAAGACCAATTCATTTTAAGAAAAGAGTGGGTATAAACATAGAAGTCATTAATATAGTTTCTGTAGCATCAGTACTTAATTGAACCATTACACTACATGCTCCCTACATGTTCCAGCAAGAATTCTTTTACCAGTATTTTTTTCATGTTGGGTGGACTGTTTTTCCAAATTCAAAAGTGGCCAACTGAAAAAGTGACATTTTGAGTTGAGGTCATTGCAATACTTTTAGCTAAAGATAATTCGGCATTGCAGGTATTAATAGGCCATTATTCTGAAATCAGAGGTGGGTTCCTACCAGTTCGCACCTATTCAGTAGAACCGGCTCATCAAATCTACCGAACCGGTTAGAAGAGGTTCCACCAGTGGACCTGGAAAGCAGGTCACACCTACAGAAGAGGTTCCAAAATTTTTTGAAACCCACCACTGGTCCTTGGATATGATTATTCTACACTATCATGCTCATATTTATAAAACTCAGTGCCTCTGTGAAAGGTAAGGATGACTACTGCGTTTGTGGTGCAATCAGAACATTGCATGTGTTGAAGTTGTTTTCTTTAACGCAAACCAAAGATGCCTTTAAAAACAAGTTTACATCCTATTCTTATGCATGCCAGTGCGGTGTCTGAGGTAATTTAAGGTGGTTCTGACAAGTGTCATCGGCATCTTCATATCCGGTCACATGGATGGCAAGCCACTCCCACAAAGGAGGCCACACCTACAGAGTACGTTTGAACAATTTTTGAAACCCACCACTGTCTGAAATGCTGTGAATTTTCCCTCTATTCTGCAATATCTGTGTAAGAAAGTTAGATCGTTGTGCCTACCACTTGAGAATGCATTGCTTTCAAAAATCATTCAAAGATCTGCTAAAGAAATGACTAACCGAAGAACAATCACTTAGAGGATCCCAGGAGATCTAATTCCAAGTGCGCACATTAATATGTCTAGACTTCAACCAAACCAAACATCAGGTATTTTTGTGATTGTGTTACATATTGCTAAAAAAAAAAATCTGCTTTATACTATGATCAACTACTAGAAGCTTAACCTCCCAAGAGGATGCCCATAAGGTTTTGTGAGCTTGTAAACCTGCTGTAAGAGAGGGAACTGCTCACTTTACTCACTCAATAAATATGATTCCCTTCTTGTCTAGCTGTTAAATTATATCAGATGGGTTGCCTGGAATTGAACAAAGTGAGAAAATAAACAGTAAATGTGATGACAGAGACACTTTACGGAAACAAAACATGGATGGGAGGGGAGATTTCTTTTTTTTTTCCCCAATAGTTCAACCTACTAATTCTCAAGTCATACTTGGAATCAAATTCCTAAAGACCATTTGCACATTAGGTATATGGTAATGGGAAAGAGAGAGAGTTTGTATTACCATAGCAACAACTATAATATGTTGCAATTTGCAAATGGCCAAAACTTTCTCCCCTACCCACAAATGGGAACCTTTTAAACCTCAAGATCACAGCAGGGGAAGTCCTTGTTTAGTCGTGGTGGGATTCAAATAATTTAACAACCGGTTCTCTGCCCTAATGACCATCTGGGTAGGTGGGGCTCGGTGGTCATGTGACTGGGTGGGCGTGGCTGACTCAAGGTCACTCAGATCGATGGGCACTTCGCCTTAGCTGTTACAATGTAATAAGGGTTAACTGGAGAGTAAGGAATGCCTTCCTTACAGGATTAGCCCTGCAAAGTGGAAAAAAAACAAAAAGAGATTTCTTCCAACAATCGGTTCTCTGAACTACTTAGAAAGTTACTAACTGGTTCTCCCGAATAAGTGCGAACTGGCTGAATCCCACCACTGGTCACATATATTGTGTTTGCAATAAGGCTGACTAGAATGAAGCTGAGACTGCATGGAAGACAAGGTGATTGTTCAGCACCTTTTTATATGCATATCAGTGGTGGGTTTCCAATTTTTTTACTACTGATTCTAATGACCTAATGACCATCTGGGTAGGTGGGGCTCAGTGGTCATGTGACTGGGTGGGCGTGGCCAACTCAAGGTCACTCAGATCGATGGGCGCTTCGCCTTAGCTGTTACAATGTAATAAGGGTTAACCGGAGAGGCAGTTTCTGTAAGCAGGTCAATAAAGATTAGGCTAGAAACACCACCAGAATGTTTCCTTTCTGCCTTCCATACAGGATTAGCCCTGTAAAGTGGAAAAAAAACAAAAGGATATTTCTTCCAACAACTGGTTCTCTGAACTACTTAGAAAGTTACCAACCGGTTCTCCCGAATAGGTGCAAACTGGCTGAATCCCACCACTGTTGTTTAGCAACCACAATCGGGCTGGCAACTCGGTGGTTAAATGACTGCTTCACAACTGTGCTTATGATTTTACTTCAGCCTTCCTTTGCTTTCCAGACCTGAAAAAGTCATAATTGTAATTGTAATTGTAATTGTAAGTTTATTTATAGGCCGCCCTTTTCCCTGAGGGGACTCAGGGCAGCTTACAACTTGTGGGGAAGGGAATACAGACAGTGACATATAAAAACAGTACATAATTAAAAATAGAAACAACATTCATCATTCGGGTGGGGACGAATTACAATCTTTAACCCCAGGCCTGACGGGA
Organism: Thamnophis elegans; assembly: GCF_009769535.1. NCBI lineage: Eukaryota > Metazoa > Chordata > Lepidosauria > Squamata > Natricidae > Thamnophis > Thamnophis elegans. The sequence continues at coordinate 11,505,065 of NC_045541.1, read as the reverse complement.
TAGCCAGATCTTGAGGGCTGTGCGGAAGGTCTGGAGGGTGGTGAGGGTACGAATCTCCACGGGGAGATCGTTCCAAAGGGTCGGAGCTACTACTGAAAAGGCTCTCCTCCGCGTGGTGGCCAGTCGACACTGACTGGCGGATGGAACTCGGAGGAGGCCTAATCTGTGTGATCTGATAGGTCGTGCAAGGATGCAAGGATTGGTCATAGGGTTAATTTTTCAGCACTGCTGTGATTGCAAACAGTCACTAAATGAAGCTGCTACTAAATCAGGACTGCCTGTATTTGCTGTTGGAAGTGGTAGGTGTTGCTAAAGGGAGTGCATGATTATAAATATGTATGACTACCACATATGATTTTCATTTAAAGCATCCAAGGTTGTGATCATTACTAGATTTCATGACTAAACTGTATTGGGCAGGGATTACTCCCAATAATGTTGCTCCTTCTTTCCTAGTCTTTTTCCCAAACTAAAAAGCCTTAAAGACTCAAAGTCATAATGGAGTAGCCTCCACTTCTTGATCCCTTGAGTTTTCTCTGTCTGCTCCCCCCCCCCCAGTACTACTGCAGTAATCAGAACTACATAGCAATAGCAATAGCAGTTAGACTTATATACCGCTTCATAGGGCTTTCAGCCCTCTCTAAGCGGTTTACAGAGTCAGCATATTGCCCCCAACAATCTGGGTCCTCATTTTACCCACCTCGGAAGGATGGAAGGCTGAGTCAACCCTGAGCCGGTGAGATTTGAACAGCCGAACTGCAGAATTGCAGTCAGATGAACTTCATGCCTAGGACCCAATACGAATGATATCTATATAGGGGCCAGTTGGACACACAGAAAACAAGGGATATTATTACTGTCCCTGAAAGGCGTGTGCAATAAAAAAATGTATGAGGAAAGTACAGAAGAAATATGTGGGAGAAAAAAGAGAAGCAACATGATTGTCTAAGGCTGTACGTTTTTCTCCCGTGACCCGACAAATGCGCGCATGACAAAAGCGTGCCGACAAAACCACGGCATGAAAACCGTGATGTCATCAACGTGCCGACAACAGCGTGCTGACAGAAGCGCGATTTAAGTTAAAGTAAGGGTTAGGGTCAGGGTCAGGTTTAGAGTTAGGGTTAGGTTTAGGTTTAGAGCACGCTTCTGTCGGCGCGCTGTTGTTGGCGCACTTCAGCACTCATTTGTCGGCATGGTTTAGAACTCGCTGTTTTGTCACTACGGTTTCGTTGAGCACACTTTTCTTGGGCGCCCTTTTGTCGGTGAACCTTTTTCTTCTAACTCTTAGATCAGGGGTATCAAACTGGTGGTCTGCGGGTCACACCCACTCCAGCTCCCTGAAGGGAAAAAAGTCATGATATGTCATGTGATGGCAATGTGATGTGTTGAGTTTGACACCCTTAGGTCTTCTTGGGTTGTCCTAGTACTCATCACTACCAAACATTTTCCCAGACATACCAAGTTTCTCTCTAAGGCAGTGCAGCCAACAGCCCTAACTGCATCTGTACAAAACAGTTCAACCTTGAGTTACACAGTATATAGTCTCTTCTAGCCTGCAGTGCTGCATTTAACCACTGCCCCACCTCGGCTCTACAGTGTTCTATGTACATATTCTGTATTCTATGTACTCTGGTGCCTGGTTGCACAAAAAAATTGAATAACCATGTTACAATGCTAGTGATTTTATTTTCCATTCTTTTTGTATTGATTCCCAATACAAAATTTGTCCTTCTCATGACATTACATGGATTTGATCTTGTTATTGGGCTATTCTCTCACAACCCCAAGATTCTTTTCCTGTCATACCCCAGAAGTGTCAAACTCACAACATCATGGCAGTGTCATATGATGTATCGGGACTTTTTCCCCTTCAACAAACCAGGCGTGGGCATGGGCGTGGCCAGCACGTGACACATCCAGCCCGTAGGCCGGGACTTTGGCAGCCCTATCATAGCCTGATAGTCTGATTCTATTAGCATAAACTGTAAGTAAAATCTGCTGAACATTTCCACCATATTCACAATGACTCCGAACTTTGATAATCACCCAGTGAAACAGACTAGCTAGATAATATTTCACACAAGGTCATGGCCAATCAGTAAATGTTCCCTAAGTCTCATGGTACTGGTCACTGTTGTACAATGCCCCCTGGCTCGCTCGCTCTGCTTAATGATTAAACATCAAATGATTGAAACTTTGATTCCAACCTGAAAGACTGAATGGGAAGAGGCGTTTGAACCAAGAGTTCCACATTAGCAACTTACAATAGCAGTTAGACTTATGTATCACTTTATAGGGCTCTCAGTCCTCTCTAAGCGGTTTACAGAGTCAGCATATCACCCCCACAATCTGGGTCCTCATTTTACCCACCTCGGAAGGATGGAAGGCTGAGTCAACCCTGAGCCGGTGAGATTTGAACTGCTGAACTGCAGATAGCAGTCAGCTGAAGTGGCCTGCAGTACTGCACTCTCCCCACTACGCCACCTCGGCTCTATATATAATGTCACCCAGCCATCACTCTGCTGCTTTGTCACTGAGTGACTCTATGATTGGACAATTCTATAAATTGCTAGTGAAGAAATCTTCAGTTAAACCTGCTACATGGTTCTTCTAAACCTGCTCTTCCACCAGTGGCAATGAAGTGGCCATTTCAGGTGTAGGCTGGCATTTGTGCTGAAATAGGGCTACCCTTTTAATGCCAGAGTAACCATTTCATTGTGCAGCCAATGAGAGGAGGTACTTGCCTTGCCTGTTCACTCATCATATAGCAGTCCAAGGGGGTCCTCAAAGCAGCACATTGTGAAATAGTTCTATGCAGAAACTTCATGCCTAGGATCCAATCCGAATGATATGTATATAGGGGCCATTTGGACAGACAGAAAACAAGAGATACTATTACCGTCACTGAAAGGAGTGTGCAAGAAAAAAAAATGTATGAGGAAAGTACAGAAGAAATACGTGGGAGAAAAAAGAGAAGCAACATGATTGTCTAAGGCTGTAGGTTTTTCTCCTACCTCTTAGGTCAGGGGTATCAAACTGGTGGCCTGTGGGCTGGATGAGTCCTGTGCAGGTCACACCTACCCCAGCTCCCTGAAGGGAAAAAAGTCACGATACGTCATGTGATGGCAACGTGATGTGTTGAGTTTGACACCCTTAGGTCTTCTTGGGTTGTCCCGGTACTCATCACTACTAAACATTTTCCCAGACATACCAAGTTTCTCTCTAAGGCAGTGCAGCCAACAGCCCTAACTGCATCTGTACAAAACAGTTCAACCTTGAGTTATACGGTATATAGTCTCTTCTATAGATACATTGAGATTACGTATCTCCATGAAAGCTTGACATGTCTGAGCATCCATGTGCATGTAGAGCAGATACATTTCTGAGAATGCCACCAAGAGAAACACTCAGATAATTGTGGGAGGCTCTCAAAGAAGCCAACCTGAGACTTCAGAGAAACCAGCACATCAAAATTTTGAACAATGGGTTCAGAGAGACACTTTAATTCCTTTGGTTCCTCTAAATGCTTCGTAAACATGCTGAAATTACTTTTGCACATGAGACAGAAAACCAAATAACCATGTAAGTAAAATAAATTTAGCTTCTGAGATCTGACTTTCCTTTAATGGCAACTAGAATCTGCTGCCTAAGTCATCAACCTCAATGGTAGACCACATATATTTTTTTATTTGTTTGTAGTTTTGAAAAATAAATGTACTTTATTTACACAGTGAAAAATTATAATTGCTTAATAGGGCTCTAGGGTGCTTCTGAGTTGAAGGGGAAAAAAGCTTTGTGGGGTGCATTTAGCACCTGTCAGCTTCTTAAACAAAAACATCTTTCCTCCGGATCACAGAGAAGCCCCATGTAATGCTGTAAAGCAAAACAAAACAAAAGCATTCCCTGCCCTGAGTCACCACAAATCTTGTAACACGCACAAAAATCTCCTTCCCCCATTCCATACAAAATAAATAAAAAACAAATGGGTTTTATTCTCATCCCCAAACCATGTCTATACTTCATATATATGTATTTAGTCTTATGCAAACTTCCCCCCCCCCCAACCTTAGCAATATTTATTTGTGGGGAGAGCTGCAAAGCCACCAAGTCACCTTTCCCCTTGAAAGACCTAAATCCCATAAGCCAGAAGGCAGAAGTTTTAGTAAATAGAAACTTGACTCTTCATAAGATCAACACAGCCATAGCTGAGAGATGGTAATAAATTAATGTAGCATATATTTTAAGTACATTTTATTGGGTGGTTACTTAAAAAAAAACAGGATGGAAAACCTATCAACAGTTGCCTATTGTTGTTTCTAAACCAGAGGTGGGCTCCTACCAGTTCGCACCTATTCGGTAGAACCGGTTCGTCAAATCTACCGAACCGGTTAGAAGAGGTTCCACCAGTGGACCCGGAAAGCAGGCCACACCTACAGAAGAGGTTCCAAAAATTTTTGAAACCCACCTCTCTCTCTCTCTCTCTCTCTCTCTCTCTCACACACACACACACACACACACACACACAGAGGCAGACAGACTGACACAGAGAGAGAGAAAGAGAAAGAGAAAGAAAGGAAGAAATAAATAAAGAAAAAAGAAAAAAGAAAGAAAAAGAGTGAGAGAGATGAAAGAAAAAAAGAAAAAAGGGACAGAGAGACAAAAGGAAGAGAGAAAGAGAGAGAGAGAGAGAGAGAGAGAGAGAAAGAAAGAAAGAAAGAAAGAAAGAAGAAAGAAAGAAAGAAAGAAAGAAAGAAGAAAGAAAGAAAACACATGACCAGCAAGCCACTCTCACAAAGGAGGCCACACCCACAGAGTAGGTTCCAAAAAATTTTGAAACCCACCACTGTTCTAAACCATACAATCATTAAGAATTCAAATCAGACAGCCATCATGTTCATTTTGGTTTTGGAAGACTATTTAACCTTCTTGGTTCCTTATATCAGCCATTTGGCTGATAAATTCAGGAACGCAGCTAGGGGGAAAAAAAGAATGTAAATAATTATAGTGTATATGTATACTATGTTTGTTTTACACCATGATCTTTTAGGCATGATAAAATGTACATCTTTGAATAATCTTCAACAAGTAACCTAAAGCTTGCAAAGAAATGCCAAAATTCAAATGTTTGTGGGAAAGCTCCTGTTATAGTCTATTGCTGATTTAACCAGGTCCCAAAAATAATCATGGATGATTATTTCTGAATTCAGCAGAAGAACCATTTTGGGAGGGTTAGGCAAAGCACTGTTTTAGATATTACTTTATTTTACAGTGCACTTAGCATTGATTTCCACCCCCAGGATCCTAATGCTGAAAATATTTCCTTCCCTTGTATCTAGCCATTAGGTTTTATCAGGATTCCAACTGCAATTCAGCCCAGTATCTCTATAATTCTTGATTTGTATTAAGAGCTTTATGTTACTGTGTTACTTTCCCCTCCCTCTCGTCCATTGTGCCATTAAAATGTTTCTCCTTTTCTTTTTCCTATGTTCTCAGTACAGGAAAGGAAATATCGCTGTCACTTTCCATGGGGCCTGCCTTCCATCTTGCAGTGGTGCTACTGTTCAGTGGCTTTTGGAGTCTCTAAGTGGTATCCAATTTATTTGTATTCTGATGCCACTTAGAGGAAGCGTATGTCTCTGTCAGTCAAAAGCTCAGGATACTTTGCACTCCTGGAAGCTCCAGGATGTACAAATTGACAATATCAATTCTAGCCAATCATCTTGCAGGCGATTTTCACCTGTCTGCTGAAAAGTGTTATTCCCCCAATTCATTCTGCAGAACCATTTACTGTCATCAAAGCCCAGCTTAGGTTGCTTTCCTGGGCAATGCCAAGATCTGTGAGCGCAATTTCCAACCTTCCCCCCTCCCCCTTTATATATAGGATTCACACTAAATAAGAAAGGAAGCTTCTCAAGTGATCTATTGTTTGGCTGGCAGAAAGAGTGTGCACAATCATTCGGGGTGGCTATTTTTATCAGATTTTGTAATGGGCTTGTTGCTATATAGTGCCCAACTCTCTGTTTATGGGGAAGCCTCCATTTTAGAAGCTGTTAGTCTCTAAAAGACCAATTTGGTCTTCACTTTAAATGCTCCTGTTTGTTTAGAGATTTGTATCTTCCTTCGGCTTTGCATTCATCACATTTAAGCAGATAATTTGGGATCTAGAACTACAAAATTACAGAACTAAAATCACTCACATTTACTACTTGTGTGGTTCTCTGTGGATGATTCCCAAGTATCACTGTAACATCCTGCAGGCTTTAGTAGGAGAGATGTTTTACTTTGACTCACATTTGTATAATACTTACAGTATTATAGAAATGATAGGCAAATATGCTAATATCCTGTACAATAATAATATTTGTGTACATTCAGATACAGAGGTTGAGCCAGTAACTCATTTTCACACTACCCATTGTAACATCTATGGCATCTGGGGGCTCATAAACTCAATTATCAGAATTTTTAGTTTTTCTTTCTGATCAGGAAAACTTCTTTCTTCAAGGCCTAACTTGATTAACCAGCATAAAGTCTGTCAAGTTTCTAGGAATAGCCATTGTTTGCAGAATTCAGTTGATATTGTCATCTTCTTATTAATTGTTTGTGGTTTTGTTTTTCTATATTTTAAAATGAACCTATATTATATTGGTCTAGGACAAACAATCAATCAATATTTTCTTGTCCAGAAGGAAGTTTTCAATGACTATTGTATCTAATTTGTTTGCAGCATGAGATTTAGAATTAGTATCCTGTTCTGACCCCCTCACCACACCAACACACACTCCGAGCAAAGATAAGTTATGGCATTTAATTAACAGACAGACAGGTCCTTGACAGCAAACTGGCACAGAAAAGCTTGGGCAGCAATCCAGCACAGATAAGCCGTGGCAGCAATCCAGCCTGCCAAGCTCACAATAATGTTCTCCAACATTCGTTCCTGTGTTGACTTCTGCAAGAGGGTCATGTGTGTTAAATCGGCGGTAGTAAATAAGCGGAGGTGTCTGAGGTAACTGTGAACCATTTATTCAAGCAAGAACGTAATAGAACATCAACAGTGAGTAGACCGGCAGGTCTCTTTCAACTGACAGCCTTTTATACTTGGCTGTCAAAAGGTTCAACCAATTGCCTCTCGTATGACAGCCCGGCAACCGGCAGGCGCGTCTGATTGGCTAAGACGCGCCTGGCTGCTGCCGAGCTGTCATTCGTAAGTCCGAGGACTTACGAGGCTGCAACAATGTGCACAAGCATTCCTTTTATAGTCTGGAGAGGAGCCTAAGTACCACCAGCTGAGTGTAATTACCTCCTATAATTGCATAATTGTTCCTTACGCCTATTAGCTCTCCATTAGCTCTCCAGTGTCGGGCATCTAGGAACAACTCCCTTGGCTCCTCCCCACTGCTGACGTCCGGATCACACTCCCTTGTCTCCTCCCCACTGGTCCAAGGCTCATGCGCCTCCTGGTGGCCAACCAGCCTCTCTACACCCTGCTCGGAGTCGGAATCCTGTCCAGGGTCCTCCACATCCTCCAAAGCTGACTCATAGGGTCCCTCGCTGTCAGAGTCTGGTGGCAGCTCCAACGGCTCCTGCTGGGCCACAACAGTATCCTAAATTCTTTACCTATTTATTACTTAAAATCATAGGATGCAAAGGTTTAAAATGACCTCAAAGATCACTTAGTCAAATCCTTTTGCCCAGGGATGAAATGCTCTGAAGTCTGCTACTGGTTCGCTAATGCACAGCGCAGAAAAAGGGGACAAAACATATCCCTTGGAAGTCCCTGTGATGGACCATAGTATCCGTTTTTATCTGAATGCCTGTGCTGAATCCAATGCTGTTGGAACAAGAGATATTTCCATTGTCATTGTTGCTAGAATGCTGGGCTTTCCTCTAGTGTACACATTTGGTGAAATTTGCCTGTTCGTATCTTGTTTTCTAGGAATTACACATCTGCTGGAATATTGTACCAGCTTTGTTGAAATCTAGTGATTTGGAAAAGCAGGGCGAGGGAAGCGGGACAGATTGTTTACAACTTACAATACAGAAGCACATAATTATTCCATGAGCAACGGATGACATGCAGAGGGCTGATGGAGAATTCAGAGTTTGAAAAAAAAAAAGCATGCAGTTGACAATACTCTGCTCGCAACTGGCATTTATTTTCCTTTCCTGTTACAGAGTACAAATAGACAGCCAGAGATATTTCATGATTTGGGCTTCTATAATAATGTCTCCAGACAGATCTTTGTGGGCTTACAGTAAACGTAGATCTATCTCTTTACTGTCATATATTGCCACCCTGGTAATGGCTCTACCCTGAACACGTTAGGAAATTGTAATTGGGAGATTTTTCCTCTTGCCTTTAATTTAAACCCAAGAGTCTTATTAAGCTGGCCCAGGGATGCTGATTAAAAACAGTCTTTCACAATTACTATTCACAGAAGCACCTGCACTTAACCTCCAGTCTTTTTGCTTCTGGGGTTGGAGCAGGCATCTGATGAATGAGAGGCTTTATGTGCCATATTGGGTTTCTTCCTGAATTCCAGATGCTCAAGCCCACCTCCTTGTGTGTTTAAGCTGCCTGTAAATGTTAAGAGAGGCTGTAGAAATGTCAGCTTTGTGGGAAAGGAATCTATTTGTAACTGATAAAGAGAAGTTGACTTGGAAAGATAGGAGAGAAAGCTTTTCAATTTAGCTAAAATGTGATGGATGTCTCCAAGTCTTGCACTGAAGCATTTGGAATTATAAATAGAAACTGAAGAGTCAAAATCCACAGTGGAAGATTTCCAGCATCAAAACTGTTTTTTTTTTCTTTTTCCTCTTTAGACATATGTACATAAATTCTGATTAATGAAGGCCTAAATTGCTTCTACCATTTTTCTCCATCGATGCCCACAAAATAAAGATTAAAACACATTGGATAATCAGCATTTTCTCTCTTTTATTCAACATTTTCTTTACAGATTTGAGCCATTATTCTATATCTACCCCTTAATTTTTTAGCTGGATTGCTTCCTTATCATACATTGTGGGATTGTACTCAATAATGTATCGATGTTCTTTTCTTTAAAAATATGAATATTAATTTTAAACATCTGAATATGGCAGAGCAGGATTTTAGTATCTTCCCTCGAGCTCTTCTAGTGTCTGAAAGGATATATAGTTGGTTACGCAGACCTTAGAATTTCAACAATTGTCCATTTACAAGATCCATTCTTATATATTTGCAGAATGAATGTTGTGCATTAAGGGGAAAATAGTATCAGTTTATATTATGAGCTAGCATTTTAATATTGTATTTATTATAATGACATTTAAGAAGATGGGTTTAATAATGAACGTATAATTATTAATTAACTAATTATACAAGGTAAATACATCAGTGCTTCCCAAACTTTATACATATGGCGAGGGACTGGTTGGGGTGGGGGTGAGTGTTAGTATCTTGTTGTGTATTTCCCAACATCTAAGTATGCCACCAAAGTCTTCTGATAGCCTTCATAAACCCAATAAATAAATAATATGTGCAAAATAGTAAACAGGATTCTGGCATTCCTCCATGAGTATTTTTAGTTTTCGGTCTCCAGATTTCTAGGGAAGAGAAAAGCTCTTCTTATTCCCTTCCAACCAGAATATTCATATTGGTGAGATGATGGCTGAATCACTTGATCCAAAGAGAGAGAAAAATGATTATTTGTGTATTTTCTGAGAACCAGGAATTGTTTTGTTAAAAACAGCCCAACTTTTTCGAGGTTTCCCTCTGCTGCTTTAAGCAATCTACTCACTGATATTGTGGTGACTTAAAATAGAAAAAAACTTCTGCCATATTGCTCATATGAGCTGAGTTTTATTGAAGCCTTTGACATTCAATAATTATATCACCATTGGGAGGGTGGTGGAATATTTAGGAGTATTTAGGAGTATTTATTAATACTTATAGGCCATCCTTTTCCCTGAGGGGACTCAGGGCGGCTTACATAAAATGAGGGAAGGGGATATACAGACAATATAGAATATAGGAATATAGAAATGTATATATTTATTTATCCTGCTCTATATATTCTCTCTGAAACATGCATATGCTTGTTCACTAAACAATTTTTCCTCCAAGGAGGGAGGGAGGAAAAGAGAGAGAGACAAAGAGAGAAAGATCTTTCATTTACCATTGTATTCCTGGTAATTTAAAACAATCCAAGATCTTTTCCTCCTCAAACTACTCTGCTTTTCCTGTCAAGACTTGGCATTTTTTTTATAATAGTAGAGGTGCATAACTTAACTCTCAAAATCTCCCAAAGCTGCTACAAGCCAACTTGTAATTTTTAATGTGAGAAAAGGGGAAAGACTATGACAGCAACAGAACCACATTATTCATTTGTAATTCAAATGTGGCTGCAAATAAAATACAAACAAACTCAGTTCCTGTCCTGGCCCTGTCCTCTTCATTCTTAGAATTCAGCTCCCGGATGCCACTAAAAGACAAAGACAATCCTTGGACTTCAAAAAAGTTGGGTGTTACTAGAGTTTCTGCTCTTGCTGTTACTACATCTTTCCTAACGGTTATTTTTTATTTTATTTCCATCTTAACAAATGACCCTCACAATTCCAAACAATTAAAACCTTGAAAACATTTTAAAGCCATAAAAACGGTAAAAGTGTTAACATAGTAAAAACATTAAAACGTCTAATTTGAAGTACATACTGGCCTGTTAACAATATAGGCAGAAGGCTGGGCCCTTGGTACATGAAGCGCCCCAGGTTTGGGAGCGTGGCCAGGTTTTTAAAACTTTACAGAAGACTAACAGGGTTGAGGGTCATTCTAATCTCTGAAAGAAGGGTGTTCCACAGAGCAGGGACTGCTGCAGGAAAAGCTCAGAAAATATATGCAATATTTTTACTTTTATAGCCATTGTACCATTACCATTTCATCACATTGTCACCGAAAATCTTACCTAGGCCTTTATTCAACAACCTTTAGAGTTCCCTGAGAGATTTGAGTGTGCAACCACCTCATCAGCTCTGAAATGATCTGTGTCCAAGAGCCAGGGCAAGAGGCAGAGAACATAGAATAATAGAGTTGGAAGGGACCTTGAAGGTCTTCTAATCCAACCCCCTGCTCGAGCAGGAGACCCTATACCATTTCAGGCAAACAGTTGTCCAGTCTCTTTTTGAAAGCCTCCAATGATGGAGCACCAGAGGTGGGTTCCTACCAGTTCGCACCTATTCGGTAGAACCGGTTTGTCAAATTCCACCAGTGGACCCGGAAAGCAGGCCACACTTACAGAAGAGGTTCCAAATTTTTTGGAAACCCACCACTGGTCCTTGGATATGATTATTCTACGCTATCATGCTCATATTTATAAAGCCTCTGTGAAAGGTAAGGATGACTACTGCGTTTGTGGTGCAATCAGAACATTGCGTGTGTTGAAGTTGTTTTAACGCAAACCAAAGATGCCTTTTAAAAAAACAAGTTTACATCATATTCTTATGCATGCCAGTGCTGTGTGTCAGGTAATTTAAGGTAGTTCTGACAAGTGTCGTCGGCATCTTCATATCCGGTCACATGGGCGGCAAGCCACTCCCATCCAGTCACATGGGCAACAAGCCACTCCCACAAAGGAGGCCACACCCACAGAGTAGGTTCAAACAATTTTTGAAACCCACCACTGTGGAGCACCCACAATTTCTGAAGGCAAGCTGTTCTGTTGGTTGATTGTTCTCTCCCTTAGGAAATTTCTCCTTGGTTCTAGTTGCTTCTCTTCTTAATTAGTAGGTTAATAGTAAAGAGTGTCTTCTGAGTAAATCTTACCCACAGAAAATTATACTAGCTTTGATTCCCCTTATCTGACATATTCTGGAGGATACTTCACATGCAAATAATGACAGTTTTACAAGGCCAAGGAGAAAAAAAATGCAACCAATTTTTATTCCTGTTCAGTCTATTTTAGGAGCCAAAGCGGAGATAGTTGTTTGCATTACTTTTTCCACAAGATGAATGTGAGACTGTCTGCGAGATATGGAAATTAGTATGCAGAAGAGGAAATTGTTTTAGCACCTTTCTTACAGCCTTGTACTCTTTTAAAATATGACTTTGACAGTGAATGGAATTTATATTTGCCAATAATATCCTCTAAAGATAAATAAATCTATGTGTTGAATGGAAGTTTAAAAAAAAAGAATAATTTCTTTTCGAGCAATGAACCTAAAGAAATAGGTAAGAATGTTTAAAGTGTCAAGAATTCAAACTAATGTTCAGCATCCGGTGAATGGATTAATGATGTATTTACCATTATTGCTACTATGCAAACAATTATATTATTTCCAAGGGTGCAGTTTGAAGTGAGGATTCACAATGTCTAAAACATTACTGAGACTGCACCTTTTAAATTCTTCTGATAATTGATCTCTCAAAAAGCCTCAGACAATAATCCTACCGTGGTTGAAAATGAAGGCCACAAAGAAATATTTCAAGCTAGGTCAAGATTCAGATTTGCTGTAGTTTTATTGTCAAGGCTAAGCACCTTTTAAAGAACCAGTCATCTTTCCATCTTTATATTCTCAATCTATTTCTCTTTGTTCTTCTCATTACTGACTACTGACATACACCAAAAGGTATTCTGCAGTGGGGGAGGAAATTAGCGGAATGACCAAGAAAAAGTGCACAGGCTGTGATGCAAGTCGAGTGATTTATATACTTCTGTTCAACACCTGGAATTGAATTAATGGGGAATGGGAGGAGGGGGAATGAGGAATAGAGAAGAGAGAAGAGAGGAGAAGAGAGGAGAGTGGGGGGAGAAGAGAAGGAGAGGGGAGGGGAGAGGAGAAGAGAAGAGAAGAGAAGAGAAGAGAAGAGAAGAGATTGGACACGTAAGGAATTTGTCTGTGGTGCATACGCTCACAGTGTACACATACAAACAATAAAGTGATACCAATAGGAGAAGATAGTAGGAAAGATAAGAAGGATAATATTAATAATATAGCCCTACTACATGGATAAATATCCTTAGACAATTAGGTGTGAATAAGTATACAAAAAGGCTTTGCGGTGTACTTTGTGACATTATGATACCTATTAATTTTCCCATCATCGCAGAATCATAGGGTTGGAAGAAACTTAGATCTTCCAGTCCAAATCCATGGGCAGGAATCCTCAGGCCATCTCACACAAATGGCTATCTAACCTTTGTTTGAAAACTTTTGAATATCCATGACTCTAGGAAGCAGGCTGTTCCATTACTTATTAGTTCTTCTTACAGTCACCATTTGTTCTTTTCCTACCCTTTGGCACTGCAGGGAATAAATGTGCACCCTCTGTGACAGACCCTCAAGTATTCAAAGACTGCTGTTGCACCTTCTCTTTTTTTAGGTTAAACATTTCAAGTGCTCTTTAACTGCTTTTCAAAGGATTTAGCCACCAAGCTCTAACCATCCCTGGTGCTTTCCTCTTGTCTTGTCTTGTCTTGTCTTGTCTTGTCTTGTCTGGTATGGTATGGTATTGTATTGTATTGTATTGTATTGTATTGTATTGTATTGTATTGTATTATTGTATTGTATTATTGTATTGTATTATTGTATTGTATTATTGTATTGTATTATTGTATTGTATTATTGTATTGTATTGTATTATTGTATTGTATTGTATTATTGTATTGTATTGTATTATTGTATTGTATTACTGTATTGTATTGTATTGTATATTGTATTGTATTTTGTATTATATTTTGTATTGTATTGTATTATTGTATTGTATTGCATTGCATTGTATTATTGTATTGTATATTGTATTGTATTTTGTATTGTATTGTATTGTATTTTGTATTGTATTGTATTTTGTATTGTATTTTGTATTGTATTGTATTATTGTATTGTATTGCATTGCATTGCATTGCATTATTGTATTGTATTGTATTATTGTATTGCATTGCATTGCATTGCATTGCATTATTGTATTGTATTGTATTGTATTGTATTGCATTGCATTGCATTGCATTGCATTCAGGGGTGGGTTTCAACCGGTTCGTGGCGGTCCCCGCGATCCGGTTGGTCGCCGAACCCGGAAGTAAGTAACTTCCGGGAACGGCGAAGGCCCCTCCTGCGCCCGCGCGCCCGCGCCCACTCCTTACCCGGTTTTGCCGAATTCTGCGCTTCCACGCATGCGCAGGACGCATACAGCACCTGCGCGATCCTCCAGGAGCAGCTGGAGCATCACACAGATGCTAGTATGCATGCGCGCACCGCGCGCATGCGCGAGGACGCCCCCGGCCTCGTTCCAACCGAACCAGTTGGAACAGGGCGAGAAACCCACCCCTGATTGCATTGCATTGTTTATGCTGACCAATGCAGCATAAAGTGGAACTATTGATTTCCTGAAATATCAACATTATACTTCAGATGATGCAGGCAAGATTGCACTGGTCTTTGGACAGATTTAGCACATTGCTGGCTCATGTTTAACTTGTGATCTAAGCATTAAGGACATTCATATCCTTCACATAAGTACCGCTGCTGAGCCTCTATCTTATAGCCATGTGTCTAGAGTTTTTTTTTCTACTGTAATTGCACAACTCTTTATTTCTCACAGATGAACAGCATCCTTCTGAATCTTGAGTCTGTCTTCTGTGGTGTCAGCAGCGCTCCCTAGTTTTTGTGACAGATGAATCATCCTTTGCATTAAATACTAATGCATATGTCCTGCTCTCAAATCCACATGAAAACATCCTGGGAAAATATAGGGCTTCAATGGCTTTGTCTTCTGACTATACTGTTGTAGAGCCCCCCCCAACCTACGAAAGATAAGAATTTTATTACTGAGTATGAGATTCTCTGGGTTGCCTTTGGGCTCTATCCAAAGCCAGATTAAGGTCATTAGCAGAAAAATGGATTAATTACAAATGAGCTGAATTTCTTTTTTTTTTTTCTGAAACAGTTACAAAACTGATATATTTGATCCCCGCAGGGCGGCTGGGAGCATTCAGTTTTGTATGGTCCTATTTTAAAAGAATGAGCATTTCTGAGTAAACCACTGTTCTCCAAGTGGACATCGTTGATGTGTTTTGGATATGTTCCTTTTTAATGTTCAGACACACAGAAAAAGAAATGGTTGTATTCATTGTTCTTCAGCTGCTACACACTCTCTGAAAAGGTTGTACAGCTTCAATATTTCACTACTGGAGTCAATGATCCCACTATGTTTCAATTATGCTTTTCTTTTTGAACGAAACAAAGGTGCTTATGGCTCTTTCTCATAATCTTTGCAAAATAACAGCAGTCATTACCCTAGCACCTAGTGCTGACAGAACCAGAATGAACGATTCAAAATAGAGACATAGTCTCTTCACCAGAGGTGGGTTCCTACTAGTTCGCACCTATTCGGTAGAACCGGTTCGTCAAATCTACCGAACCGGTTAGAAGAGGTTCCCCCAGTGGACCCGGAAAGCAGGTCACACCTACAGAAGAGGTTCCAAATTTTTTGAAACCCGCCACTGGTCCTTGGATATGATTATTCTACGCTATTATGTTCATATTTATAAAACTCAGTGCCTCTGTGAAAGGTAAGGATGACTACTGCGTTTGTGGTGCAATCAGAACATTGCGTGTGTTGAAGTTGTTTTAACGCAAACCAAAGATGCCTTTTAAAAAACAAGTTTACATCATATTCTTATGCATGCCAGTGCTGTGTGTGAGGTAATTTAAGGTGGTTCTGACAAGTGTCGTCGGCATCTTCATATCCAGTCACATGGGCGGCAAGCCACTCCCACAAGGTCACATGGGTGGCAAGCCACTCCCACAAAGGAGGCCACACCCACAGAGTAGGTTCGAACAATTTTTGAAACCCACCACTGCTCTTCACCAATGGTGACATAAGTAACCATGGAGCATTGCACAGACAGTGATATTAGCAGCTGTATAATATTGGTGCTTGGAGTGTTGTCCACTCAGAAAAATAATAAAAGGAGTAGAAACAAGGAAAAAATCTATAATGCACCCACTGTTTGACAGAATTGATTACTTAGAACTGCAAAACTCAGCTCACCTTTTCCATTTAAATCCAATTTCTGTGCAACTTAAAAACTGGCAAACATTTCAGATTTGAAATGTACCATATAAGCATTATGTAGACAGATACCTCTGAGGAAGCAAGTTCAGAGGTGGGTTGCTGCCAGTTCGGCCCAGTTCAGCCGAACCGGTAGTGGAAGTCAGACCTAGTCACAGAACCGGCAGTGACCCAGGTCTGCCACACACCCCAACCGGTTCCCTTGTTGCCATTGGGCTACCGCCATTATGGATTTTCGTGACTGCGCATGTGCAGTTCACTGTAAAATGTTCTGCCCATGTGTGCAGAACAATTTACATTGAACAACACACTAGCACAATGTGTGGGTTGCGAACCGGTAGTAAAATTGGCAGCAATCCAGCCCTGAGCAAGATGTCGAGTCTCTCCCATGGCCCAGGCCAAACTACCTATGAAGAGCAGTAACTACCTGAGAGACCGCCTCCTGCCACATACCTCCCAACAACCAACAAGATCTCACAGGTTGGGCCTCCTCCGGGTGCCGTCGGCCGGACAATGCCGGCTGGCGGTCCCTCGGGGGAGGGCCTTCTCTGTAGCTGCGCCGGCCCTGTGGAACGATCTACCCATAGAGATCCGGACCCTTCCCACTCTCTCGGCCTTCCGAAAAGCCACCAAAACCTGGCTGTTCCGGCAGGCCTGGGGCTGTTGAACAATGTCCAGCCCCACCTAGACAGAATGGATGGTGTGTAATTTTAATAACTGTATTTTTATTCTTAATTTTTTTAATGTTTTTTATCTTGTTTCTGTAAGCTGCCCAGAGTCCTACGGGATTGGGCGGCATACAAATTCATTAAATTTCAAATTTCAATTTCAACTATTAACTGGAGGAGGGAGATTTGTCCATGGCTGCCTAAAATGGCTGCATACCAATGAAGTATGCCAGATCTTATCCAGATTAAAAACTACCTCAGGAATGGAAATGAGATAAACACATGTCAGAAGAAAGCCACTGGATATTTTGCTTAGTACATTTGCCTTAAATTATAAAAGGTTGAAGAATCAGAGATCAAAGGCAAAATCTAACAATCAAAACTATCCTATATTGAGGGAGAGAAATTTCGTGAAATAGTAAAATAAATTGCCAACACTTCCATCAAAGTCAATGGAACTTCATGGCCAGATATGTGATAGCACTGGAAAAAAAAATCTAATCTCTTACCCATCAAGAAACTATCACCTCAAGCTTTCATGTGGACTTGAAATTACTTATCTTGTGTCTGAGGAATCCTAGCACTGATGATGTTACCTAGTTTGGGTAATGAAACATCTGCAAGAAAACAGCTCAGGGAGCATTCAATTCAAACCACTGCCCTGGTATCTGTATAGTTCTACATTTATATATCTACAGTATATCATCTATTCATCTATCTTGCCTAACAATTCCAGATAAAAATATGTATTATAAAGGTATTACATTCATTATAATACTTTCTCATATAACACGAGAAGACATTTCCCTTATCTCCCAATAACCTGTAAACCTCAAGTCCTATGAAGACCTATGCATTCTGATCTATTGCATTGCCATGCCACTGTATGCAAAATTAAAGTTATTCAATCTTCTTCCACTACGTTTTAGTGTGGACTGTTACATCAATAACCTTTGAGACAATACAAGATTGTGCTTGATGAGATGTGACATTTGATCCCTCCCCTCCAAGATGTTATATTTTTCACCTGAAAGAAAAATGATTCTGCCATCAGTTAAAGTTAATAACATAAGTCAACATCTGGCCTTTATGTGCTCAGAAAGTTAAAATATATTGCTCATTTTTATCTAAATGATATTGATAAATCACTCATACTAAACAAATTGGGATAACAGATATTTAGTTTAGCGGCTTTATCTGAATCTTCTAAAATTTTGCCATACTCCAAAAAATCACTCAAACCATGGTAGAAGCAAGTAAATCATAAATGCCTTGTGTCAGTTGTGACTTTCATTGCCAAACTTTTAAAAAACTCTTTAATCTAACTTCTAATTTTAAAGCAAAAAGGATACTCTATGTGTTTAGCTAAATGTTCATGATCACATTACTACTCAGGAGGGAATTCTACTTTTGACTGTTTTCTCTTTCAGCATAAAGAAGGAAAAAAATATCTATCTTTGGGAGGGCAAAAAAGAAAAATTATCTTTTCCCAAAGACTTACTGATAATGGCTATTCATGACATGTTGACTGATTTTGCCATTCTTCTATTGTCAAATGGATTTGTTTAAAGAAGGGTACTTTTTATATGAAGTATTGCAGCTTATTGTTACTCGCTAAATACAGTGATCAAAAAGTGGGAAATATTTTTCATTCCATACAGCATTCTGCTATATGATCTTTAGATATGTTGGATTATAATTATAATCTACAGTAGACAAGAGTGCAGTATGAGATATATATATATATATATATCTTTCTCTCTCTCTCTCTCTCTCTCTCTCTCTATATATATATATATATATATATATATATATATATATATATATATATATATATATATATATATATATATATATACACACACACACACACACACACACACATATATATATATATATATATATATATATATATATATATATATATATATACATACATACATACACACACATATATATATAGGTCTCTAGTTGTTCGGGTTTTCGTCGAAACGTCGCCAAGACA
Organism: Thamnophis elegans; assembly: GCF_009769535.1. Lineage (NCBI taxonomy): Eukaryota > Metazoa > Chordata > Lepidosauria > Squamata > Natricidae > Thamnophis > Thamnophis elegans. Next base: position 11,486,344 of record NC_045541.1, on the reverse strand, counting down.
TCTCCAATTCTACGCGGGAGAAAACCCGAACAACTAGAGACCTACATACTAACACCCGCGAAAACCTCAGAAAACACACACACACACACACACACACACACACACACACATATATATATATATATATGTGTGTGTGTGTGTGTGTGTATGTATGTATGTATGTATGTGTATGTATGTATGTATGTATGTATATATATATATATATATATATATATATATATATATATATATATATATATATATATATATATATATCCCATTTCTCAAAAACAAAATCCTAGGGAACAACAAAATAGCCCACTACAACTGTAAGCCACAAAAGCAAAAATTTTGAAAACATGTTTCTTTATTCACCTACTTTTTGTTTACGTGTGATTGATAGCACCAAGAGTGAAGCTTTTAGTGTCTCTTTAACTGGAACCCTTTAAAGTGCACTAGAAAGTTCATTGATATTCCACTTATATCCCAGGGGAATGGCAGTGAACTTTCTGATGCTCTTTACATGGAGGTATGTCAAGAAAAATGTGTAAACCTGAGTTTATTTATGATAATATTGCAATATACATGCACCAAGCTCCAGGAACAAGTTTCATTCCGTTAAGACAGTTCTTCACATCATATTACACTCATCAAAAACCAGTCTTTGCTACCCACCACAACTGAGATATATAATTTAATGGCCCACTTCTGCCTGTTTCCTAATCAAAACTGCATTCATTAATCAATAAACTTATTTTGCAAATCAGCTGGCTTCATAAGTTGTTGAGTCTGAGTTGAGTTTTTTTAATGCTTGCCTACCTTTGCTCCTCTTCCTTCTTCTTCTTCTTGTGGTACAGAGTAGAAGCAAACATCAGTATCCCTTCTGATTTATTTAAATTGCATTGCCTAAATCTGAACACCTGCTTCATGAGCTGAACTCCTTTATATTCAGCTGTGAAAGATCTGTAATGTTATGCCAGCCAACTTGCGTCTTTCCTATCTCAGATGAGGTACTTCAGCCACAAATATATTTGCAAATGTTCCATATTTGCCACTATCACATGCCATATAACTCATACTTGGGAGATGAAATCAATTATTCTCCTAATCAGGGGTGATGAATAAATTTCTTTCATTAAATGCCAGTTGCGTTATTTGTTGATTGGATTTCACCAGCCCAGGTTTTGAGTGTAGTGTTGTTGCCGGTGGAAGAAAGTTCTGTTTCATGTTGATACATTTTAGTTCCTCCCTCTTTTCTTATCTTGCATCATTTGTTTGTTTGCTTATTTATTTAATTTTTATAGCTGCCCAACTCGAGTGAGTCTGGGCAGCTTACAATTCTAAAATTATAAAACAATTTAAAAACAATAAAACACACAAAAATAAACCAACATAAACAGCAGCTGTGATGATTAATCAACGAATACTACAGCTCTTAACATGTGCCAATCATATTTTTTTTTGTCCCTAACCTCCTGCCCCATTACTTTTAGGAAAGCAGAAATGTCTTTTAAAATAAGTCAGCAAATAGTTATGAGACAAAAAAAAAAAGTAAATCTTCGTGCCAAAAGGAATGCTTAAATCCAACCAGTGAATGTAATGCTCTTTTTTTTACAGGAAATACCAATATGTTTCTGGCAAGATTGCTTTCCATCAGAGAGTATTGATGACCTATCTGGAACTGTTTTTAACATAGCTAGAATGATCTTTCACACACCCACATTTTCTTGCTTTTAGAAGATGGTAACTTTACATAATGATTTATAAGCAATAAAGGCTAGCAATCTAGCAATCACCAAAAAAAAAACCCGCTAGTAATTTGAGAGAGGAAGCTCTCTTATTACTAAATAGCAATAGCACTTCGGCTTATATACCGCTTCACAGTGCTTTACAGCCCTCTCTAAGCAGTTTACAGAGTCAGCATATTGCCCCTCAACCAATCTGGGTCCTCATTTTACAGACCTCAGAATGATGGAAGGCTGAGTCAACCTTGACCTGGTGAGAATTGAACTGCTGGCAGTCGGCAGAATTGGCCTGCAATTGTGCATTCTAACCACTGCGCTACCACGACTTAGTGATGTTTACATTTGGGAAAAACAACTGGCAGACAGGCAGCAATGCTTCCTATTCCCACTTCTCCAAGGATAGGCTCAGCTCATCCATTCTCCCAATGGCCAGTAAACATTTACAGCCCAGAAACCTGAGAGGAGATGGCTTCATTCATTCATTCATTCCCTATTCACAGTTTCCTGACAAGCATCCATACTGGTATTCCAGTTGTCTGATCAGTTGTCTCCATATACCAGGGGTGGGTTCCTTCCAGTTCTAAACTCTTCTATAGAAGAGGTTCCACAAATCTACAGTGCCATTTGGAACCTGTTCCAACTCCCTCCCCTTGCCAGACCGCACATCATCAAGATGAAGGGCGAGAGGAGGAATTCTGGGAGTTGAAGTCCACAAGTCTTAAAGCTGTCAAGTTTGAACACCCCTGGGTTTTTTTTCCGAAGGGTTAGGGGTGCAAGGGTCTTGTAACTTGACAGCTTTAAGACTTGCGTGCTTCAAATATCAGAGTTTCTGAGCCAACATTTTGTTTGCAAAGCAAGAGCGTTGTTAAGTGAGTTTCACCACATTTTACAAGTTGACCACGCCCACCCATTCACATGTCTGGCAAGCCACTCTCACTCAGCCATATGTCTGGCAAGCCACTCCCACCCAGTCACATGGCCATCAAGCCACTCCCACAAAGCAGGCCACAGCTACAGAAGAGGTTCTAAAAAAATTTGAAACCCACCACTGCCATATACATAGGCATTTTTAGGAACTTGCTGACATTCATAGGCAGTTTCACTCTTTTCAGGCCCTTAGTCTATAGAAATATGGATGTGTGAGAGAGAAAGTGAAGAAAATAACAAGCAGGTGAAGAGGCAGGAAATAATATCTGTAACGTAGGACTTTTATAGGCAAGCAACAGAGTTATCAGTCAATTGCCAGGAACACATGCTGTTGTGGCCCAGCAGGAGCCGTTGGAGCTGCCACCAGACTCCAACAGCGTGGGGCCCTATGAGTCGGCTCTGGAAGATGTGGAGGAACCTGGACAGGGTTCTGATTCCGAGCAGGGCACAGAGAGGCTGGTTGGCCACCAGGAGGCGTCTGAGACCCAAAGAGAGCATGCTCCCGAAGTCAAGCCTTGGAGCAGTGTGGAGGAGACAAGGGAGTGTGATCCTGATGTAATACATTGGAGCAGTGGGGAGGAGACAAGGGAGTTGGTCCTAGATGCCCGGCAATAGAGGGCTAATAGGCGTAAAGAACAGTTACGCAGTTGCAGGAGATAATTGAACTCAACTGGTGGTAATTAGGCTCCTCTCAAGACTATAAAAGGAATGATTGTGCGACTTTCCACACGCTCGTCGCAGGAATCAACGTGTTCACTAGAGCTGGAGAACTCTCGTGGCTAGCTTGGCAGGCTGGATTGCTGCCAAGGTTAGTCTGTGCTGGATTGCTACCAAAGCTTGGACTGTGCTGAATTGCTGCCAAGGTCTGTGTGTTAATAAATCCTTGAAGTATCTTTGTCTTGGCGTGCTTTGGTGTATGAAGAGGGGGGGGTCAGAACACATGCTATGGTAAAGAAGCAATTGCAGTGTGATTCCTGCCTGGAGCTTGGTGTTGACCATGGCCTTAAGCTCAGTAATAACCAGAAGAGGAACAACTGCACTGAGGCACACTTAATCCAAACAAGGACAAGAACTTTTGGAGAGAGCCAAAGGTTGAATATCATTTTACAAATTTTAATTTTTTTGTTATAAGGAAGAAACAGGGAAGATTTATTAACGTGGCTTTGTCAGCTTTCAAAGTTTAAAAGGGTGGAGTCAACCCTCAACAACAGGAAACGTGTCTGCTCCAATAAAGCATTTTGTGTTGATCTTCTGTGCTGTGTTGCGTCCAGATCATAGAAAACAAAGAAGCCACAGACAGTGAAGATCCGGGCTTCCCAGAAACTGCCCACTCTTGTTCTAATCCATGCTAAAGCTCCAGAATTGTCCCCTGATTTTTCTCCTCTCATCCTCTAGAACAGGGGAATGGGGAACTCAGGAATTCTGGGAGTTGAAATCCATAAAGGGGTCATCATTCTCCACGTCTCCTCTAAAAGGTCAGGAAGTTAAGTTGCAGTCGCCATCTCTTCAAACTTTGCCCACCTCAACTCTTAAAATTTTCAACCCTATCCTTAGAGATGCAAAACTATATTAGCAAATTTTAGACAATTTGCCACGTAATTTTGGCAGTGCCACTATGGGTCTTAGAGGTAAAAGTAGGGGGCTGAGAAACTACGCACAGCCCATGAACCATGAACATGAGCCAAGGTGGCGCAGTGGTTAGGGTGTAGTACTGCAGGCCACTTTAGCTGACTGTGATCTGCAGTTCAGCAGTTCAAATCTCACCAGCTCAAGGTCGACTCAGCCTTCCATCCTTCTGAGGTGGGTGAAATGAGGACCCAGACTGTGGGGCAAGTTGTTGACTCAATTTGCTAAAAAATTTGTAAACCGCTTAGAGAGGGCTGAAAGCCCTATGAAGCGGTATATAAGTCAAATAAATAAATAAATAAATAAATAAAGTATGGGGTTACCCACAACTCCATTAAAAGAACAGCTGTCAACTTTCAGTCTCCAAAGCATTAACGTTCACTTGGATAATCAAGCAATTTTCACACTGCTTCAGTTTAGAACTTAATACAAGTTTGATTCTCCGCAATAAAAATCCGCCCATATCATCATGAGTTAAGATCATCATCTCTCCCGCTCATTATCCAGAAAAGGAAGGTTTGAGACTGGAGGATACTTGTCTAAATTACAATTTAAAGTTGATATTTTTCTTTCTTTAATGTTCCTCCAGGAGGCATCAGCTACCTCTGTAGTCCAATTTCCCAATTTAATATTAGTGTCTTTTAGCAACTATTAGCAGACAAGGATCTAGAGAACGGGCTTAAAATTTTAAGCAGCTTGTTCATAGATTCTCATTGAACACACTGAAAAATAATATGTCGACTCAATGAGATGCTATATCGGTTGGATCAATCATTACAATTATAACATTTATTTCTGCACAAGTGGGGAACAATTTCACTCATAAAATGCACTATGTTCTGTGGGCCTGTGAACTGATTTCATTGGATTGATGTGAAACAAGTATTTGCCCACCTACAGCAACTTCTGCTGACTGATATTGTGCAGAATTAATAATGGTAAAAACATAAAACTTACTCAAAATCTTGCTGTCCGTTGGCCCTAATCTTGACCTTCAGAAAAAGAGATCACAAATCTCCAAATGTTAGGTAAAGATAAAGGTTCCCCTCACACATATGAGCTAGTCGTTCTTGACTCTAGGGGGCAGTGCTCATCTCTGTTTCAAAGCCGAAGAGCCAGCGCTGTCTGAAGATCTCTCCGTGGTCATGTGGCTGGCATGACTAAATGCAGAAGGCACACAGAACACATTCCCACCAAAGGTGGCTCCTATTTTTCTACTTGCATTTTTACATGCTTTTGAACTGCTAGGTTGACAGAAGCTGGGACAAGTAACAGGAGCTCACTCTGTTACGCAGCACTAGGGATTCAAACCACCAAACTGTCGACCTTTCTGATAGACAAGCTCAGTGTCTTAGCCACTGAGCCACCGCATTCCTATTCAGATGTTAGACATCTATAAAATATCACCTTCTCTTTTGCAAGCCAAACATACCTAACTTGTTCAACCACCGTATGCAGGCTTGGTTTTCGGGTGACTCTATTTTTTTAGCCTCTTTATCCTCATTTATATTTTTGCTAATTGCACATTTTAATCATTATTTGAAAATGTTATTATCTGCCCCATTCTATTTTTGATGAGCAAGGAAGGTTAAATGTGCTCCCATAAACAGGCATAAGGCTTATTGCGTATTAGTCCTAAAATCATACATTACGGCACAGAAATAGTTTCCACTTAAAACATTTTATCATTTTAGTTTTTAGGGAACAAGGTACTAAATTAATAAGTCTCTAAGCAATTACAATGAATTGTTCTTTTATAATTTATAGAGTGTGCCATTATCTAATGAGTCATGATGAATTTTAAAAACTGGGGCAAGTCCAAAAAGAATTTTAGCTAAAACATGACATGGGGGGGGGGGGGATAGCACTTCTTAATTAAAGTTAAATAAGTTCAAGAACCTTCAGTCAATGTCAAAGGGAGGCATTAGAAAATCTTGGTATGCTGCTACCCAAGAGAATCTTATTTCATTCTAACTTACCTAGGATTTCCAAAAAGGTCAGAGATGGTGACATATTTACTTTCCAAAAGTTAACTACAACGGATAGTGGGGCTTCCCTTTTATTGAGGACCCGGATTGTTGGGGGCGATATGCTGACTCTGTAAACCGCTTAGAGAGGGCTGAAAGCCCTATGAAGCGGTATATAAGTCTAACTGCTATTGCTATTGCTATTGCTATTATTAATAGAAAAGAGGTAGATGTATAATTTGCAGTGATAATTGTACAATTAATTTGGAGGCAATGTTGGGACACACGATCCAGGGCAAATGTATCCTTTGAAATCTATGAAACTTGTCAATCCCTGAGCTCCCTAAAAATGTTAATTATAATCCCTCCAATTGTTCTGTAAACATTTAACTATCCTTAGTGTAAGACCTATCAGTACATTCACCTAATAAAGAACATGAGTTGTTCTAAATAAAATTGCAGTGCTGCTTTAGAACACAGGACTCACTCTTACTTCTTTGACAGATCTGAGAACATCTAAGGTAAAGGTAAAGGGTCCCCCCCCCCACATACGTGCTAGTCGTTCCCAACTCTAGGGAGCGGTGCTCATCTCCGTTTCAAAGCCAAAGAGCCAGCATTGTCCGAAGATGTCTCCATGGTCATGTGGCTGAATGACTAAATGCCAAAGATGCATGGAATGCTGTTACCTTCCCACCAAAGATGGCTCCTATTTTTTCTATTTGAATTTTTACATGCTTTCAAACTGTTAGGTTGGCAGAAGCTTGGACAAGTAACGGGAGCTCACTCCATTATGTGGCGCTAGGGATTTGTCTTAGCCACTGAGCCACCGCGTCCCTTGAGTACATCTATATGCAACTAAAACTCTGTCTCTTTGTCTGCTTGTAGCCTTCAAGTTAGCCTAAATGTTTTATAGATGGCATTTAGATCCTAAAAAACTGGCTTGTATGTATCCGAATTTACAACCTAAATGCTGGAGATATGATTGTCTCGATGCTACATACGATCATATATGGTGGACTTGTAAAATGGTTAAAGCATTTTGGATAAAAATATGATGGATTATGCAAAATGTTCTTTAAAAAAGGATAAAGTTTACCCCTCAGTTATTCCTGTTAGGTATAATTACTGATTGTACTGTTATAGAGACTAACTTGATTTTGCATTTAATAATGGCAGCAAGACTGTTGGTGGCGCAAAACTGGAAGAAGGAAGATTTGCCTACTATTCAAGAATGGACATTAAAAGTTACAAACTTAGCAGAGATGGCTAAAATATCAGCATATTTCAAAGACCACTCAAATGAGAAATATAAACTGGAGTGGAGAAGATGGATTGACTATATTCAAAATAAATAGGGGACTAAGAAATTCCAGATAGTTTATGACTGAAGAAGCAAGGGATGATATAATCTGTTTAGAGTTAGCCTAACAAAAGAGGAGTTAAAGCTCAAATGAAAGCTGATACTAACTTTTTTTAAAGTTTATTTTAGAACATCTTTGTTAAAGATTTATACCCTGTATTTGTTCTGGGAAGTCGGGGGGGGGGAGGTTGGGGGGGTTGGGGGGGAGGTGGGGGAGGGGAGGTAAATATTTGTAAAAGCCTTTTTTTTCAAAAATTTTCAATTAAAAAAAAAGTTAGCCTACATTGTGCATCATAGTGCCACCATTTGTGAATCACAGCACCTCAAATCCACTACCTTAAGGGTTGCATAGAAAATGTGGAACCCATGACTCCTATAGAATTGAAATTTGAAGGATTTTCAGACCAGTAATGTCCTCAAAGTTGTGGTCGCTACAGCACCACCTCAATCAGCAGTGGTCACCTCATTTGATTTCCAACACTCCCTGCCAATTCCACAAGGAAATTCAATAGGAAAGCCAGCGGGAAGTTGGAAGTTGCTTTCAATCCCACTGCTTTTTCACCTGTTCGTGGTCACTCTGTTTAGAAACTAAATTATCTCCGAAGGGATGTCTTGTCTATATCGGTTTACATCTAATTATCAAAAAACTAAACTAATTACTATATAATCATTAGAATTCACAGCAAATTATAATGACAGCTTTGGCTTATGGTAATAGCTAGCCAAAGCTAGAACCAATGTAATGAAATTTAACAGTGTTCTCTTTCAATTTAATCATTCATACACAGAGAAATGGGCACACACAGAAACACATAGTGTACATATGCATGCTTATACACATATCATTGTGAATTTCCCAAATATAGCAAACCACCAGCTGGAGCAAGTTAACAAGGTGTATTTTTATTTATTTATTTTAAAGGAAGATGAGCACTGGGCCACTTCTCCAGAAAAAGGAAAGACCCTTGCTGGACCCTTTCCAGCACAGTGTACATCTTCATTAAAGTAATAATCATATAATTAATTATGAATAACTAAGCATGGTTACATTATGTCATGTGCACATTGCTTTTCTAGGAGATTCATAGCACCTGTGCAGGCTCAAATAATTGTGAATTTCATTCTTTATTTTTTTTTGTACGTTGCAAATATTAATTTTGCATTTACAATACATAGTTTATTTTTCATTTTGCTGCCAACTTCTATCATCACAGTAGTGTTTTGCTTCTTCCACATAGGATTTCCCCCCCTTTTAAAACTAGCGGGTGCACAGCTTGAAAAAGTCTGAAAGCCCCTTTCTCTCTCAGACTACAGATTCCCGAGTTGCTATTAGCATCTCTGCTGACAATTATTTTTATCTGGGTGGCATAAATGGTGCGCTGGAATTATTCCCATGTTATTTTGTGGGGTGAAAATAAAACTTACAAAAGGGCTGCATAAAACCCAAAGCGGTCACCTTTCAGTTTCACCTTCCCTTTAATGCTGCTGAGTGCATAAACTATGCATCAATTCTTGTTTTTAGTGGCCTTTATCACTCCATCTTTCACCTCCTACCTAACGGCCCATTGCATTAACTGCGGTGGCCACTTGGTCTCCCGGCTTCCATCCCAATGATAAATTTTGCTTTGCTTTAGAATCATTTACGTGGGAGGAAACACGCCGTGCCTGTTCTGCTAAGACCACCGCAGCCGAGATATTTAACATACAGGGTGGCTCTGCTGTTCCTGCTGGCTGAAAATTAAGGGCTTGCTTAAGAGCGCAATTAATGGTTCTTTTCAAAAGTTAAAATATTAGCCAGAGAGTCATTGGGATTCACTGTATGCCAATTAAACCTTATATTCTGGTGATTTACATTTCTAATTAACTAACTCCTCCATTGATGGGGCTCTTTTGAAATGACTTTCATATTACATTATGATGGGGGGGAGGCTGGTATAAACTAACAATATTTTCCTTTATTTACAGGGAAGGGGGGTGGGATTACTAATCTCAGCCCAGTGCAGAAGAAATTCCTGATCAGATCACCTTTAAATATGTTAAAATAATATGATGCCCATCAATGGCTCCTTAAAAACACAGAAATACTTAAAACTGAAAAATACCAAGTACTAGTAAAATACTACTAATATTACTAAATACTACTAAAAACTAGAATTCAGTCCATAAGATTCAGTCCTGTATTCAAGGCTGATAGAAGTACAGCTTTATTAGTTTAAAAAGCTACCCAAGTTTAGCTTTCTAAACAACCAATTAATTCATCCAACCTATACCAGCCAAAACTCTTCCCTTACTTCTTGACACTCTCTTCGCAAAGCCATAAGATGAAATTCCTTGTGATTAAGATTTGCTGTGGGACACACACACACACCCTCCATTCAGCTCTGTGGCAGAATAAACAGAATAAGCAAGGAGCACTTGGTTTTGCAGAAAGGAAGGTTTTTGCAAACCAAAGCAGACCCAGAGAAAGTCATCTAATCTCTCCATATGCAGTTGTGAAAGACAGGAGTCTGTTTGCAAACTGACTGGAATTAGCTCTCAAGACGAGCAACAAGAGGTATCATTGTCTTAATCAGAATTAATTGCATGGTTAAAACTTGAATACTTAACTTGGTCCCGGACTAAATTGTCTTTATTTCTGCTAGAGCAGGGGTGTCAAACTCGATTACGTTGAGGGCCACATCAGGGTTGTGTTTGACCTCAGAGGGCTCTGTGTGTGTGTGTGTATGTCTGTCTGTCTGTCTGTCTGTCTGGGGTGGGCATGGCCAGAATGGGCATGGCTGGGATGGGTGTGGCAATGGCCATGGGTAGTTGTTTGACAAAGGCTCAATATGCTTTTTTCCCCCCTTCTCTTCTTTCTTTTCATGGTTCTTTACAATAACCATTTTTCTATCTCTTCTACCAAATATTACAGGCAAACATTTATTACTTATTCTTCCTACTCCACTAAACTTATTATTTCTAAATTTATACTCCATTGTTCAATAGTAAATTGCTTTTCCAGGCAGAAAAATCTATTTATACTATTATATTTTTATTATTCAACTAATAATAAAAAATATATAATAGCATAGATAACATGATAATACAAGATCTAACAGCAGAGGCAAATTTCCAAGATAGCAAATAGAAATGGCTGTCAGTTACAGATTGTTGATTGTAGATTAAATGGATCTATGGTACGTAGAATCTGGCGGTTCACTGACAAATGCACGCTCGACAAAAGCGTGCCGGCGAGAAAACTTCAAGGTCAAAATCGTGCCAATGAATGAGCGCAGAACCACGCCGACAACAGCGCGCCGACAAAAGTGCGCCTTCAACAAAGAACTAATAACAACCTAATAACCCTAACCCTAACCCTAACCCTAACCCTAACCCTAACCCTAACCCTAACCCTAAACCTAACCCTAACCCTAACCCTAACCCTAACCCTGAACCTAACCCTAAACCTAACCCTTAGCTTAACTTAAATCGCGCTTTTGTGGACGCAGTTTTGTCAGTGTGTTGTTGTGGGTGCGTTTATGATGTCATGGTTTTCTCGCTGTGGTTTTGTTACCAGTTCGCCTGAACCGGATAAAACTGGCTGAATTGCACCACTCATCCCTACCCCACACGCCACCCATAAGCTTGGCTTGTTCCAATACATTCTCTGTTGCCTCCAAATTCCAAACTCTGCATCCTTGATTTAACCCAATAAGGGACTCTCAGACTAGCCTCCATTATTTATCTGGCTGGCCTATGTTTAGAAGGATATATCATTTCCAAGAAACCTATCTTGAAGATTCCAAATTTGACTTCTGCAACCTCTTGACCACTTTTCACCTCTCTCTGCTACCAGCATCAGAAACCCTAGTTTCACCAAGCAGCACCAACCTAACAGACTATTTAGATAATGCTTAATATGTGGAGCCTCACAGAAGGCAGCCAGGCAGGACTGAGGGGAACAACACAGATCCTGCTGCCTACATTTCTTATCTGTGCCAACATTCCCTTACCCCTTCTGAGGAGAAAATCCTCAGAATGAGAGGATGTCAATTTGTCCCTGATAGAAGAGTTCCTTTCTATAATATCATTTCTCTCTTCCTACTTAAATGACATACTTTTTTCCCCACAGCTTTCCATGACAACAGAGCAGCCATCACCCTAGGAGTGAGATACCACTCTCATATCCTAAATGACTTCTTTATCAGCCTGACATTTATCTCAGTGTCTTCAAGTCTATTGTTTGGTCTCATAGGAATCCATTCCCCCTCCCAAGAGCCAGGAATTTCTTAAGCCAAGCACATCCACACAATTATGATCCAGTGGACTGACAGTCACGCAAACTGCGTTCAATGTATCATGCTATATGTCTGTGGGTTTTCTATCTTTCTAGTACGATGCGTGCGCTTTCTGAATTTCCTTTTATCTTTAACCAATTTCGTTGTATTTAAGTACAATGACAATAAAGATTTTACTTTATGCATCTTCACCAGACCTAAAATTGATAATGCTGGGATCATCTCTCTTTTTTTTTAAGCACATTGGATGCGACTAGATTCCAATGAAAGCAAATCAAGGTCGGTTGAGCATAGACAGGTTTTTTTTTAATCAAAAGAATAAATAAGAGAGGGGATTAAAAGAGGATGTAGGTACCAGATGCCTTTGTATTTGTCAAGGACTGAATAAACTGAGTTTTGTTCCACAGTGCTTTCTAAACTTGATGCTCTGCTTTTTTCAATTTGTATTTAAATTATTAAATGGGACAGTGGACTACATTTAAACTCTCACCTATTAAAACTGGGTTTGAAATGAAATCTATACTTGCACTTCTACTACTACCTGGTCTATAAACTGTCCTTATTAATGTGAATTGCATTTCAGGTTTTAGCCTTTTTCTAAATTTATTTTAGTATAACTTTCATAGGCTCTTTGGACAACCACTCTAGTTTCTCTGCTAGAGCAAGCCTTTTACAGGAGTTTCACTCTTGGAATTTACCCTCTGGCTTATAAATATTTAATATGTGGGTTTTTCCCCAAAAAACCATAAATCATCTAAGGGTTCCTTTGTTTCTGCAAGCATTTTTCATTCAAGAAGTGCCATAAATTCATAGCCTCCAATATGTTGGAGGAGGAAGGGAAATACTATAATGGCCTGGAATTTTAGTTTCCTGAAGAATAGAATAATAACAGAGTAGATTATACACAAATATATGAAAGTTCAGGGCATTTGGAATTAGTACTGGTTATAGATTCAGCAGGTCCCAAAGCCATGAGATTGATCAAATGATTTACCAATTTGTTTTATTTCTAGACCAAAAAATCATTCAGGAAACTTGGTGGGGAAGCTAATTCCATATTTTCTGATTTAACGATGGGTAAAATAATAAGAATTGTATGTTAATCCAAAAAGCATCAGAAAAATAACAGCATCTAAAGGGTATCAGTCCATAATAATAACAACCTGCTAATTATTAAAATCTCACTTTAAGTGAGATAGGACGCTTGCCTTGATACTCAAGGTATAAAGACTCCTTCTGCCTGCAACTCTTTACTTGACATTGTTTCTGGTCAAATCACCAATCATAACTTTGAGAGAACCAAGAGTGTGACCACCTCCAGCTACAGAGGACAAATGGTTTTGATGTTCATCTTAGAGAGACTCTTATCTATCATCCAGTTCAGATAGTAGAAAGACACTGTGGCTGAAGACCTCCAGCTTCAATGAAGGAATTTTGGCAAGTTCTATGGCTGATAATAATGTTGTCCTGAGAAAGTTTGTATTCTGTCTGTAAATTCTGGCAATTATTTCATACTATATAGGTATGATAATTTATCTGTGGAGCAGGCACCAATATTAGATTCAAACATGCCTACTATCAAACATTGGTTAAAAAAAAAGATAGACCAAATCACAAAAAAAAATCTTTTGAACTAAGAACTGTCTTTTATCTTGCAGTCAGCTTAGGTGCAAGAAAAAACTGATTGAGTTAGTTATAAACTGGGCAGCTCACAATCCTTTTTTGCCTGCAGCAAAGTCTGAAGTGGCATAGTTGCCCTGCCACCTTATTTATCTTTCTTTGTAAATCTATTCATTTAATAAGATGGGGATTGTCTTATTTGAAGACATGTTTTACATCAGATTGCTTGGAAAACCAGTAAGCATTGGAAAAATCCAATCACCATTAAATATTCTGCTTGTCATTCTCATTTAGCCCAATCTTCTGCACACCTCTGCAGGTATAAATTTTATAAGTGAATCAAATAGATAAAAGTCTTATCATGTTCAATAGGGCTTTCTATAAGGTTAGTGTAACAGTGACATTTATACCAGCAATAAATGGTAGAAGCCCAGGCTCCCTTCCTGGAAAATAGTTGAGTTAGCCTACCTAAACCTAAGAACATACAACTTTTATTTCCCAAAGAAGGATGGTTGAATTCCTTTGAAACTGTCAGGATTCTTTATTACAGGTGTATATTTTGCTCTGCCTTACAGAAACAAATATGATTTGACCAATTGTGGATAAAGAGAGACACCAAGTGGTAACAAATCATATCCAGGGTTATTGCTTTTTTTTAGGTTTCCATTGTGAACTCTTTTCTGGAAAAATAAAGAGAGGGAGAGAAATACGGGAAACAACAGCAACAAAAACAACCTTTTAATCATGCCACTTTAATTAATTTGCAAACAAGTATTTGCTTCTAGGTGCTAATATAAAGTTCAGATGTTGCCTGCCAACAGGTACAATCTTCTGTTCTGTTGCCATTCTTACAAAATGTCTCATCTGAGAAAAACAGCTACGGAAGTCTTTGCCTGGGACAATTGTCATTATCGCAAATTAGGCAAGTCAACCCTGAAATGGTAGGTACATTTAATGTTCAATTACAAGACAAGAAAACTATCTAACCCTACACCCACATCTAAAAAAATACAGGATATAAACACATAAAACAAAAATGTTGACCATCATTTCTCTGTACCACCCAGACTAGAAGATAAGAATTGCTTTGGTGGATCAGTGAGATGATCCAGTTTGGACCTCTGAAAATGCATAGTACAGAGATGTGTTGCTAATTTTTTTACTACTGGTTCGGGCGTGTTCCCACGCATGTGACACTTCTGCGCATGCGCAGAAATGTCTGAGCAGTGGGCAGAGCATCCCACCACCACTACTACCAGTTCAGCCGATCCAGGCTGAACCAGCTGCAACTCACCTCTGGCATAGTTAATATTTACTAAATTTCAGATCATATCTTCCCAAAGGGTAAACATGCTTTCATTTCCAAAATGTTTTTACTCGATGGTTGATGTCTTCCTTGCCTTTTGCACTGCATTGTTGATGAGATGTTTTTCATGTTTTCAAGAATCCAGAAATATAGGATAAGCTTGGAAATATACTGTATAAATGTGTTCTCTTTACAATGCTTTGTATTGGTCATTATGTCTAATCTTTTTGGTATTTTTTAATTTAAAAAATAAATAAAAATAGCTGAAAACTTATAAGATTTATTCCACGAATTTCCAGAGCTCTCACATGAGATCATGCATGATTTTAGGTGAAAAAGGAGAAGTTCTGGCCATCTTTTTTTTTAAAAAACAATTTTATTAATTGCATCAGTGTGTGAATCCTCACTTCTGGCATTTATTATTTATTTAACCGAGATGGTATTCAGCAGGTTCTGACCAGTTCTGGAGAACCAGTAGCGAAAATTTTGAGTAGTTCAGAGAACCGGTAAATAGCACCTCTGACTGGCCTTGGCCCCATCTATTCTCTGCCTCCCGAGTCCCCGCTGATAGGGAGGAAATGGAGTTTCCTGGAGTGGAGAAGAAATTGAGTTTTTACAGTAACCATCCCCTGGAGTTGGGTGGGAATGGAGATTTTAGAGTATCCTTCCCCTGCCACCCCTACCAAGCCATGCCCACAGAACCGGTAGTTAAAAAAATGTGAATCCCACTACTGATTTAAGGTATGGTGTTGTCACATTAGCCAGGAAGCTACAATGCTAAAACAGAATAGTATCTTGGCAGCCTAAGACTGCAAGCCCATTTGGTGCACACTCACACACTTTCCAACATGCACCAGTGGGGGGAGAGCTAATTCTGAACCAGAAAAAAAGATGAACCACATCCTGAGCATCATTTAGAGCTCTCTTCCTCCAATGAAGTTGCTTCACAAATGCATGTTGTTTCTCGGACAGTCCAATGCTGGCAGGGCTCTGACCATCCCCACAAAGCTCCAGCTCATCTTCCCACCAAAGTGGTACCTATTTATCTAATTGCATATAACATGCTTTCGAACTGCTTGGTTTGCAGAAGCTGAGGCAAATGATGGGAGTTCACCCCACCACATGGTGCTAGGACTCAAAACACCAGAACAAAAATCCATCTTCAGTATCATTAAGCCACTGAGCCACTGCGCCTCACTTCTGGCACTGAAAACATACTACAATAGGTAAATGCATATATCAAGTTTTGGAGATACATATATTACTTTGTTCAGTTCCCCTGATCAATATGAGATTCCTAAACTCTCTTCTTTTTTGAAGTATTATTTAAAACCAGATTAGGATGAAAGAGTCATCTTTTTCAGATAGCCTGATGCAACCATGTAATCTAAACAAGTCTGTTGAGCGAGGGAAGATTGGTAGGAAGTCAGTGATAAATACATTTTAGACCAGGGGTAGTCAACCTTTTTATACCTACCGCCCACTTTTGTATCTCTGTTAGTAGTAAAATTTTCTAACCGCCCACCGGTTCCACAATAATGGTGATTTATAAAGTAGGGAAGTCAATTAAATTAAAAAAAGGAAAGGCTTCAGTATTGGACAATACCCCCTACCGCCCACCATGAAAGCTGGAACGCCCACAAGTGGGCGGTAGGGACCAGGTTGACTACCACTGTTTTAGACGTTCCATTGGTTAAGCAATATCATCTTACAGGGCCCAGGAAGTACTCTTTTTTTTTCTACCATGGCACCAGCACTCTGGAGTTGTATCCCCGAAAGGTCCACATGGCTCCCATCCTAATGATGATCCTGTAACTTTAAAAAAAATTGGCTATCCTCCAGTGGTGGGTTTCGAAAATTGTTCGAACCTACTCTGTGGGTGTGTCCTCCTTTGTGGGAGTGGCTAGCCGCCCATATGACCGGATGGGAGTGGCTTGCCGCCCATGTGACTGGATATGAAGATGCCGACGACACTTGTCAGAACCACCTTAAATTACCTCACACACAGCACTGGCATGCATAAGAATATGATGTAAACTTGTTTTTTAAAAGGCATCTTTGGTTTGCGTTAAAACAACTTTAACACACGCAATGTTCTGATTGCACCACAAACGCAGTAGTCATCCTTACCTTTCACAGAGGCACTGAGTTTTATAAATCTGAGCATGATAGTGTAGAATAATCATATCCAAGGACCAGTGGTGGGTTTCAAACATTTTTAGAACTCTTCTGTAGGTGTGGCCTGCTTTCCGGGTCCACTGGTGGAACCTCTTCTAACCGGTTCGGTAGATTTGACGAACCGGTTCTACCGAATAGGTGCAAACTGGTAGGAACCCACCTCTGCTATCCTCCCAACTCTTGGCATACAGTATTTAGAGTCTGTGTGTCAGGTGCATTTTTGTCCTACATATAGTGTCCTATGCCTGGACATCATATCGCCTCTTCTGTTCTTTTGTTGTTTTTTTCCTTTGAAAGTCCAAGCCAACCAAGATCACTCTGGAACTGAACAGCCTCTAATAAGTAAGAAGGCAGCACAGTGACTCAGCAGTTAAGACACTGGACTCGTCAGCTGGAAAGTTTTCGGCCCAGATTTGAGACTCGAGTGCCATGCTATGGGGTGAGCTCTCATCCTCGCCCCAGCTCCTGCCAACCTAGCAGTAAGAAAGCATGCAAATATGAGTAGATAAATAGGTAGGGAGGTAACAGCACTCCACGACTTCATGCTGGCCACATGACTGTGGAAATGTCTTTGGACAGCGATGGCTTGAAATGAAGATGAGCACATCCGCATATAATTGGCAACAACTATCAGTGTGAAATCTGCAGGGTTTGCTAATAAGTAAGCTTGTCTCTCTGTGTGTGTATATAATTTGTACAGTGTCCAGCATGTAGCAGTCATCAATCTGCCAGTATATGCAGCTCTATCATCTGCCCATCTCTGCTTTATAAGACATCATCTTGCAGTTATCATTTTGATATAAGATGCGAAGCTGCTTTGAAGGCTTTGCCAACGTCCAATCAAGATGTTAGAACATGTTCCAATGTTAGAATTCAAGAATTTGAAAGAGACAGAGTGAGAAAACACAAGTGAATCAAGCCTACTTGCAAAGATACATCGGGTCAAAAAAGCAGGAGCTGCTATCTAAAATAAATCCCTCAGCTCCAGAAACATATTTCACAATGCATCATCTTGGCATTCCTCTGAAAAACAGAACTGTCTTTCTCTCTTCCTGGTTTTTAAATAGATTTAGCCTTCTAGCAACTGACATCATGGCTTCAGGGAACAAAGCACCATGTTGCAATCACCGTTCTTTTAAATCAACAGTGACAGCAATAAGCAAGGATGAACAGCCAAAGCGATGTAGCAACTTTCCTGTGAAGGGTGCCGGTATCTCATAGAAAAATAGAAATTTCTTGCTTTTAACTACTGCAAACTATTTGCAACCAAAATAAAGAATTATGGAACTGAGGTTATTATAGTTATCATGTGCTTGTAAATATGAAAAGAAATCTACAGCATTTTAAGAATTCTGGCACGAGTTGATGTACTTTAGTTTCCAATGCCTTCTTTATGTGAATTTAGCATAAAGAAGGGTTTCAAATGAAATAAATCAGCATATTTATACTACATAGACTGCACATGTTATCATTCAGCATCCTTGGCATTCTCCAGGATCATTCCCTATGATGAAATTGTTTTGTCTTCAAAAATATGGGACCAAATTACTCCCCCCCCCACCTCCAAAGCTGGCTGAAACATTTGCATACGGTTGTACAGACAGAAAATTCAATATTCATAAACCAGAATGGCATCTTAAGCAAACTGTACCATCTGTGGACACTTTTATTCACTATGTTATACACATATTAGACAAAAGCATTGCAAATATGCATAAGACACTCATTTGCCTTCAGTGACAGGTCAGGGCTTCCATTGTGGTAGGGAAACAACACATGACAAAAAGATGGAGCATAAACTGCTCTAGAGAGTACTTTGTAATTATGATCAGAATAAAAACTATTCTGTGACAGTCATTAAAGTATTGGAACCTCATTAGTGACATTGGACCAGTTGTCCAAACAAGAGGGTTCTTAAGAATAAGAAAGGGAAAATAAAGTGGTGTTACAACAGGCGCTAGGGATGGTAAACAAAGCAATTCAAACTGTATATTATAACCTTTTAAATGGAATAACAAAAGTATAAGAATGGCAAAGAGAAAGAATAACTATGTGAATGTATACCTAT
This sequence comes from Thamnophis elegans, assembly GCF_009769535.1. Classification (NCBI taxonomy): domain Eukaryota; kingdom Metazoa; phylum Chordata; class Lepidosauria; order Squamata; family Natricidae; genus Thamnophis; species Thamnophis elegans. The sequence continues at coordinate 11,467,291 of NC_045541.1, read as the reverse complement.
AATTGTATGTAAGAGAATAAATGCTAGTAAGAATATAAAGCACAATATAGGTAAACAATATTTTGTTATAAATAGCTAAGTATAAATAAATATAGAATTGTACATAAAAATGGATAACGATTAAGGGGACCATGAATGCAAGATAGAAATGTATAGAAGGGAAAACACTAACTGCAAAGAAACCGATACGGAACTGCGGTATGATATATGACGGAACTTCTTGTTCCTATGTTGTTTTAAGTCATGTGTTTGTTTTTGTTGATGTGTTTATGTGTTTAAAATAAAAAAATTAAAAAGAATAATATACAGAAAAGTATTTATAGCACATTTATTCTAATATACAAGTATGACCTTTCCCTAACTTCCAATCCATCCCAGAAAACCTTCCCCTAAATATTAACATGCTGCCATAACAAATAAGCACCTCTGTTGTTGTATATAGTAAAGTGATATTGTTCTGTCTTCTACCATTCATTCTTTCCTCCCAAATTTAAAGAATAACCAACAAAAATCATGTTTTTAAAGAACAACCAACAAAAAACATGTTTCTAAATGATACTTTGTTCCCTCCCATCCCTGGATTTTTCAGAATGAGTTTGGCTTTCTTGGCCACATTGGATTCAGAAATTATTGTTCCAGAGTAGTGATTATCACTCCCATATCCTAGGATCCCACAACAAGGTTTGGATGGTCTGAAAATAGATCCCAGAGGGCTAAGTTCCTCTACTACAGTCCCCATAAATCCTTGCTGTTGATCAGGCTGGTTGGATTAGGCTGGTTGTAGCACATTTTAGAGAAGGCCCAGATATATATATATATATTTGTTATTTATACTTCCTTGCCCCTAAAGTAAAATGCTACATGCTCACAGAGAACAATTCATAAAGCTACCATGAGACCCCTGTTATCCAAAGTCAAGAAAGGAGTATAGAGATCTATTTCATTACATTTTGATTAGTCTCACATTATTTTTTTAAAAAACATGAGTCAGTTTTTAAGCCTGCCAAATAAGACCGTCAAATATTGGCACCTTCATGGTTAACGCTGAGTTCACTATTTAGCTGAGGCTGTTTTCACCTAGGAGACACTTTGAAATTATTTTCTGACAGCTTCTGAAGCGATTAAAAATACAAAAAACGAAGCAGGGACTAAATCAATGACAAGCATTTTGGTATCTCTCTCTCCTGCATAGTGAAAAGGCCAAGGGCTATTTAATATTCACTCATCTGCCAAGATGTGCCCATCTAATCAGGTGTGACTGAGTAACCATGAAACCATTAGAGTGCCATCAAGCTGTCTTTAGACAGCAAGATTTTTTCCCCCCTCGTCTTTTGTGTGGTGTGTGAAGAAGACCAGTCACTGCTGTAGTTGCTTGATAAGCTCCCTGTTGACCCCAGCAAAGTAGCATTTGCTGCATGAAAGTTTCAGTAATTTATGTGATTGGTGCTAGAGAGTCACTTTGACAGACTCCTTTTTTAAAAAAACGCAGACCAAAAATGTGCATATTGAGCAACAGAATTGTTTTTATTGTATTTTTGAGATGAGTATTATAGACAACTATACAGTAAAGCATTGTTCTAAAAACTGAACTAAACACGACAGTAAAACAAAAAAGAAACTTGCAGGAGAGCAAGAGCCAGAGTAGCATAGGAAAAAACTGGATTTCACCTCAGATATGAGGTGAAAAAAACTAATGTTTTTTTAGGAAGCCCACTGTCTCCCTCACAGTCAGTGCATCCCTTGCTTCTTTTTTTTCTTTTTTAAGTATACTTAGCCCAAAAATATCTTAATTTTTAATTAACATGTAAAATTAATTTTAAATCTTAATTTTACCTTTTTTCCATGACACGGTTCCAAGCAGAGGTGGGTTCCTACCAGTTCGCACCTATTCGGTAGAACCGGTTCGTGAAATCTACCGAACCGGTTAGAAGAGGTTCCACCAGTGGACCTGGAAAGCAGGCCACACGGACAGAAGAGGTTCCAAAAGTTTTGGAAACCCACCACTGGTCCTTGGATATGATTATTCTACACTATCATGCTCATATTTATAAAACTCAGTGCCTCTGTGAAAGGTAAGGATGACTACTGCGTTTGTGGTGCAACCAGAACATTGCGTGTGTTGAAGTTGTTTTAACGCAAACCAAAGATGCCTTTTAAAAAACAAGTTTACATCCTATTCTTATGCATGCCAGTGCTGTGTGGGAGGTAATTTAAGGTGGTTCTGACAAGTGTCGTCGGCATCTTCATATCCGGTCACATGGGTGGCAAGCCACACCCACAAAGGAGGCCACACCCACAGAGTAGGTTCGAACAAATTTTGAAACCCGCCACTGGTGTGAGGGTATGTTATGCTCCACATCTTTCTCATTTCTCACAGAGGCAAGACTTGAAGTAGAACTTCTGAAGATATCTTCACAGAATGAAGAAAATCATGCCCCTATGTTATCTCCAGGCCGTATCATACATTAGGATCAAACTGAGAATATAGGAAATGCCTTCAACTGATTTAGGGCTGACCATCCATCTAGCTTATTAAAAATATCGACATTCTGGCAGCTACTAACCACAGTTCGGGGAATACTTTTTCAGACGCAGGCAATTGAATATAAGTTTTCTGTTTGCAAAAAGTCTGAATAGTTTATTCTGTTTCTAATCTAGAGTCTAGACCAGTGATGGCGAACCTATGACACGCATGTCAGTGCTGACACGCGTAGCCATTTGGGGTGACACGCACAGGATTTCATGCGTTTCATCCTCGGCTCCTGCACGGCCGCCGAGGATGAAAGAATCTGTGCTGGAGGAACGGGGGGGGCGGGACGTGTGATCTCCCCCGCCCACACTCACTTACTGTATCGCCGCCGCCCCTTTCTGAGCGCAGGGGCTGCTGGTAAGGCGTGCGTGCCGTGCGCACACACGTCATCAGCGCGGCGAGGGAGGACCCGCAGGAGAGGAGCGCGGGAACAGTGATTAGAACAGTGCACGCCTCTCTCCAGTCAGGCCGGCACAGAGAGTCTACTCCTGTACTGGGACTGTCGGTTACGACCGCACCACAGCAGGGAACAGCGGAGTGCCAACGGGAACTGTGAGCGCCATTAGCAGCCCTCGCGTCACTAGGAATATTCATAGCAGGGGCGGGCTGGAGCGGCATGTTGATGAGGACGTGGAGCTGGAAGCAGCCGACTCAACAGCCCTGGTTCACGGCACCCCAAACAAGTTCAATAATATCAAGGGCAACATACGAAATCGACTGATGAACAAAGAAGTTACTAAGCAGGTATGTTAAATAATTTGTTTTTGGTTTATTAAATACAATTATATATTGCAATTATACATTTTTGTAGTTTAAACTATAAATTGCGCAAAATTATGTTTTTGTCGAAGTGACACACAACGCGAGTTATGCTCGATTTTTTGCCGATTTTTGACACACCACGCCAAAAAGGTTGCCCATCACTGGTCTAGACATACATTTTTATTTTTATTTTTACAAATCTTTTCAAGGTTTTTGGAGGAATTGAACGAAGAAAGAATCACTCACATTTCAGAACAATCCAAAAATAATTGTGTGGTGCACAGCAGTTCCGTTAAATGCTACCACATTGAGACTTGGTATTTACTAATATTCAAATAGAGCTCCCCCCCCCCCCCGAACAAAATCAGCAGCACAGTCTTCAGGGGAATGCAAAAAAAATATTCTGATCTATAGCTACCTTTTCTATAAATAGAAAGTCAGCAAAACTATTAGGTGTTAAACCCAGGGAAACTGCCAAGGAAAATAAACATGGCAAAAGTTATTTTAAGGGAAGAAGATACTGGGAAGGAACAGGACAGTGTGACAAACATGTTCTCTGTGTATAAAAGTAGAATATTTAAAGGAATAGGATTCTTTTTTAATATATATGGATACCAAAATTAGATGTGGAACAAAGAATGCTAGATTATGGCAGAGGGTAAAATTTTCAAATTTCTCACAAAGGTGCAGATTAAGATGCCTGCAATTAAAACTGAAATCTGAGAGAAAATCCTCACCAAAAGGTTTTTATGGCTATATATCACAATTAATGAAATGTTCCTAGAATGTAATGTTTATTCAAGTTTAATTTCCTTTGAAGATTAAACCTGCTGAATTAAATTAGTTAGATATCAATCTGTATCTAATTTTTGGTGACTATGTTTATTCATTATTTCAACCCATCTTTCCCAATGATAATCCACAGTTATTCCAATGACCCTCCAGTGATGTCCTTGATCCTGTCCATCCACCTTATCCATTGTGTTGTTCATCCCTTAATCTTCTCCAACATAATTGTTTTTCTAGTCAACAATCTGTATCAAATACAACAGTTTCTGCTTGCTGGTCATTGCCATAATGAAACAACCAGTCTTTAATTGGTCTAAAATAGATAAACTTTCTGAAATGCCCAAACTGACTTCTTTGATCAGAGAAGAAACATTATCTACATTTATTGCTGACTGAAAACCTCTTATAGACTTTTTTGCGTGAAACAGAAAAAAAATGAATTTATGATTTATAGCTTGGCTGATTACAAAGAATAGATTATATAATTTTTTTTATTTTTTTATTTTGAATATTTAGCTGTTTTCTTTCTTTTTTCCCCTTTTCTTACTTTATTTTACTTTCTAGTAGCTTTTATTTTATTTTTTAATTTTATATAAATAGATAGATTGGCTCTTCTTACTGACTCTGCAAAAGTCTACAAATCTATGAGGCAAAGTTGTTTATCTTTATTTTCTCATTCTTTCTTAATATCCAGACTTCAAAGTCATATATTACCAAAATTACCATTAAAGACAATTGCTTTAAATTATTCTGAACCTTATACAAATATCCTTCTTTTGTTACCTTGTTTAAGATTACCATCGCCTGCTTCTATAGGATTAATCTTCATTTCTGTAGTTCATCATTTTTATCTATTTTTGAGTCCAACCAAAGTAAACTATTTATCACATTCACTTCTTCAACATCAATTTTAAGTTCATTCAGTATCCTGATTGACATGACATTTGGTTTCTGAGCATTTAATATTATACCAGATGTTTAACATTCAGTATTTACTTTCATAATAAGCTCGTCTAAGACTTCTTTAGTTTCAGCTAACAAAGTGGTATCTGCTTATCACAAATTGTTATAATTTGATTGCAGCAATCACCTCTCCTAATTATGTCATTCTGATTATATTTTCCCCTGTAGAAATTGAACCATCATGGGGAAATACACATTGTTGTCATATTCCCTTCCTAATCTGAACCACCCTGTCTCTTCAAACTCAATTCCTGCAGTAGCTTCTTTTTTGAAAGGAATATTCCCTCAGACAAATAATTAGATTAGGTGCATCTATTAGCCTCAATGTGTCTCAATCAAAAGCCTTAGTTTGTTCAGTGAAGCAAAGCTAAACCTTCTTATTTTATCTCCAATATCTATTTTATATTAGCTCTCTCACCTTATGTTCTCCCATCTTCTCCAAAAACTGTTCATTTGGCATTTCTTTGCTTATGCAAGACTATAGTTTTCTTAATAAGAACTCAAACTAACTTAGCTTATAGACGAACTAGTACAGTGATGGCAAATCTATGACATGCGTGTCAAAGGTGATATACAACAATCATTTAGGTAACATACCAAGCATTCCCCATTCCTGACTACTGTTCGCCAAAACATAGCCCATTTTCATATGATTATTGGCGGCTGCAGAAGCATGCAGGAATAAGCTGTGCTCTGCAAGTTGCACAAGAGGGCTTGCGTGACCTCTGAAGCTTCCAAAAAATCATGTGAAAACGGCATGTTTTTGCCTGATTTTCAGTGGCCACTAAAGTGCATGCTCCAATGTTACTTCAATAATAAATGTGTTATGGCTAACTGCGGCACGCAGAACTTATGCACAATATTGGAAAAAAGAAAATACACCATCAGAGCTAGATATAATCAGAAGGCCTGTGCAGAAGCAGATAGGCTCACTCTTGAACTTAAAAATAAAGGGGAATCAGAATATTTTGAAGTCTGGGACAGATTTTATGATTGGTATAAGACAAGGTAACAAGACTGGAACAAACTGTATATATTGTGATTGGACAGAAGGATAGACAATGTATTAAGTAGGCTAATTGTTAATGGTTGAGACTAGCTGTATATAATGTGAATGTATGGTCACTTCGACTTCCCGGTACCGCATTGTTTTAAATGTAAAAATAATAAAAATATATTCTCCCCCCCCCCCCCAAAAAAAGATAAAGTGTTATGCAACCCAGAGCAGCCATAGATAGTCAACTCCAAAGTCAACTCCAATAGTCAACAGAAAGAGAACACCGCCTGGAGATAAGTGGCATATGGCAGATCCTGGAACTGCTGGGCCACATGGGCAATCACACCATTCCCCAAGGCTCACACATCTTGGGGAACAGCACTAGGCAGCCATTTTGAGGGGAAGAGGTGGCACTAGGGCTGATGTTGAGGTCTGGGCTTTAATTTCAAACCCAGCTTTGGTGCTGCCATCAAGTGCCACTGTTCAGGCTGGCCTAGATGGGCATGGGAAAAGATAGAGAATTTATTGGGGGGGGGGGGTATTCTGGGGGAGGGGAGGGTTGACATGGCAGCAGAGACAGGCATTTTCTGAATTTATCACACACTGACAAAAGATTCACCATCACTGAAACTAGTGAAATAATTCAGTAATTTGCACATTCTTTTGCTTCTCCCCTCTTCAATATAAGCGTAAACTCTGATCATTTCCTCTCTTGGCATAACTAGCTCCATATTTCTTGTCATAAAGATGCTAGCCTTTTAAATGATTCTTCTCCTTTAGCTTCATTCATTTCTATGGGTGTTTTGTCTATCCTGATGCTTTCCCGTGACTGCTGTTCTATTGCTTCTTATACTTCATTTCTTAATTGAATCAGCTATCTAAATGTTTCAGTCATTCTTCAGATATATTTGTAAAGTGTTTCAATATAATCTTATCTTCCTTTAATCTAATTTACCTTGATTAGAACTCTTTCACAATTCCTAAATAGCTATATTTAGCTATACATTCCAATGATTTTTCTTAAATGCATTTCTTATTATATTATTATTTTGACTGATTTGTTGACATTTTTGGCTGAGATAGCTTTCCTTGTCTTTTCCTACATGTTATCAAAAGTCTGTGTTCAGTTATCTTATATCTGTCTTCTTCCTCAAGGCTCTATCACTCAAAGCCTATCACAATAGTTTATCCTGAAATCTACTTAGATATTTTTCCTCTTTGAAATGTTGAGAATATTTTTTTCACTTCAATATTTACCATTTCTCCTGCCTCTTTCTATAATAATTTCTTGGGTGCTCTCTCTCATAAGGCAAGTGCCCCAAATCAGTTTCTTTTAACTACTCTTATATTCTGATTGTACTAAATGTCTAACAATGCTGGCATAGTTATCTTTTTTAATTTTGGGGGTCAGTCCTTATGTTTGATATCAGGGGAGGCAGGAAAGGCAGGGCCTCACCACTGTCATCATGAAAAGAAAAAAAATGTAAAAGGAAAAAGGCTGAGGTAGTTGCTGCCAGAGTAGCAGTGGATGACTCTGCTTAGTGCTTAACTGTTTAAAAAAGCCTGTAAAAGAAGCAGACTCTAGAAGAGAATATGAATAATTCAGTGACGTGCGGTGAGGTTTATGGCTGGTGAGGCAAGCGGACAAAAGCCGCCCTATGTCTGCCGCCCTATGTCTGCCAGCGCCGGGGCGAGGTGGCATGGCTTTAAAGTCCCGGCGCCGCGCCGGCCATAGAGCGGGACACATCCCGCTCTATGGCTGGCACGGCAGCAAGGCTTTAAAGTCCTGGCGCTGCGCCGGCCATAGAGCGGGATGTGTCCCGCTCTATTCCCGGTGCCGCACCAGGAAGCCCTGGCCCTGGCCGACAGAGGGCAGCAGACATAGGTCGGCTTTCGCCCGCTTGCCTCACCAGCCATAAACCTCACCACACATCACTGAATTATTCATATTCTCTTCTAGAGTCTGCTTCAGAAGTGTCCTGCTTAACCGGATTGCACTTCTCCATTTTTTCCCCATCAGACATTGCCTGCCATGTTTTGTTTCATTACCTCAGCCCAGCCCAGCAAGGATCCTAAAACGGAATCTGAATTGTTTGCAACTTTGCTCCCACAACATTCATATGTCTCAACACCTCTGATCTTATTCTATTTTGAAATGATTTTTTTTTTTTTGAAATTCTTCTGCTTTCACAATAATTTCACAACTCAGTCTTCCTTTGCAACATAAATGACACTCTTAGTTTTGCCTTTGGCCTTTACTCATCTGATGTTGCTTGATGGATCTGTTTTTGTTACCATAAGTCAGAGCCCTGGACTCTCTGAGATTGTCTTGGTAACATGACAAAAGTACCTCCAACTCATTTGACTATCAATACTGAAAAATGCTCAGTGCCTGTACTAAAAAGGACAATGCAAAGTGATGCAGGGGAGGATACAGTGGACAACTGCAGGGTGATTATCAGAGGTGGGTTCCTACCAGTTTGCACCTATTCGGTAGAACCGGTTCGTCAAATCTACCGAACCGGTTAGAAGGGGTTCCACCAGTGGACCCGGAAAGCAGGCCACACCTACAGAAGAGGTTCAAAAAAATTTTGAAACCCACCACTGGTCCTTGGAGATGATTATTCTACACTATCATGCTCATATTTATAAAACTCAGTGCCTCTGTGAAAGGTAAGGATGACTACTGCGTTTGTGGTGCAATCAGAACATTGCGTGTGTTGAAGTTGTTTTAACGCAAACCAAAGATGCCTTTTAAAAAACAAGTTTACATCCTATTCTTATGCATGCCAGTGCTGTGTGTGAGGTAATTTAAGGTGGTTCTGACAAGTGTCATCGGTATCTTCATATCCCGTCACATGGGCGGCAAGCCACTCCCACCCAGTCACATGGGTGGCAAGCCACTCCCACAAAGGAGGCCACACCCACACCACAGGTTCGAACAATTTTTGAAACCCACCACTGGTGATTATAGGATTTTAATTCAAGACTGGGATTGGACCACAGGAGTTTTATCAAAGCACCCAGGCAGTGCCTTAATTTTAGAGCTACATTTTATGACCTATTTTGGATAAGAAGGTTTCTAAAAGTAAATCTCCTATTAAATGCCAAGGGATAGTTTCCAAGCCCTTAGGTATGATATCCTTTTACATCTAATTAAATTTCCCAGCATATCTTTGCAGTATGGTTACATATTCTGTGCAACTGCCAAGAGTTAGCGAGGAAGTTAAGTTTGCTAAAATGATGTTGTGTGTCAGCAGTAGCAGAAATAAATCTAAATTGCTATTTTTAAATATCTAAAGCATCCCCATTGAAGTTTGCTTGTGAAATCACATATTTACTGAAGTGTCATTTCCATAGCTAAGGAAACCAATTGTGTATTCTGCTATACTTTATGGAAACTTTTATAAAGCCTGAAGATTAATTTAGATTTTCCTGTAACATTTTTATATCCTCTATTTGCTTAAGCTCGCCTTTAGTTCTTGTTTATTTTTCCCCCCATATTGCTGGAGAGAACAGAGTGCCATAGCACCACAAGCTAAAATCATTTACATCCCTCGTGCTTACAGCTGTAATCCCCCTCTGTATTTGGTTAAAAAAGGAAGACATGGCCAACACCAAGAAGCTGCTTTATCAGGCAGAGTGTGGAAAAAAAATCATGGGAGAACCGTGCATGTTCCATGCGCAGTTATTTTCATGACAATGTAGAAGGAGAAATGGGTTGGTCTGTTTCTGACTGATTTTTTTTAGCTAAAATTCAGAAAGAGGTTTGAACTAGCAAATTTTACTCAAAGGCAAAAGGTTTCTCTTTTCGAGTTGCAGTTCATTTCTTCAGGTGTACATCAGGTATACAATGAAATGGGCTACAGCTCACAAAAGCTTATGCCTTTTAATTGTAGGAAGTTAGCACCCATCCATGTCCTAGAAAAATGAAATATGTTAGGAAACATGAAAAGGGCAGAATATTTCCTCCTAAAAGGGCGGCAGAAACTCACACCCCCCCCCCCCAGCTTTGTCAATGGCCATTAAGGACTGAGCCACCTCATCTGCAACACAAAAGACATGGCCTCCAGGGCATAATAGGACCCATCTAGCAATAAAAACCCACCACATGGGACCTGGGAAGATTATATCACTCAGCAAGGCTCAGCCAAGCTTGGGACACAAGACAGCCTACAGAGTTCCCGCTGCATGGCCCCATGGGAGTCTGACAACCAATCAGAATACAAGCTCAAATTCAAAAGCCCAGAGAGGGCATAAAACCCAGGAACTCTCAGCATATCTTCCCTTCTTTGTTCAAGATCTTCAAAGCATGTGATCCCCTTTTTCCCAGAACCTCAAACCATGTGGTCCTGTCCACCATTAAAACCATCTTTCCAAACAGCCTCCATGTTTCCAGTGTCTTTCTCCCCACATGGAACTGAACCCAGGTGAACATTTCTTCCAACAGAATAAAATGTGTTAGCTGGGAAAAAATGCTTCTAAATTCCTCCTGATTTGTGATTATTTTCATGGCATTTGTTCTTAACTGTAATCTTCAACTTTCCTGTGCAAATATGAAATGTATGCATGACATTTCATTCTCTTGACCTCATTTATTCTTCTGTCCTTTCTTCCTAACCCAATCATCATGTTGTCCTTAGTGATGAAAGAAATATCTTTCTGGGTTTGGCTCCAAGTGGGGGAAAAGACACTGGAGACATGGAGGCTGCTTGGAAAGATGGTTTATTGGTGGACAGGACCACATGGCTTGAGTCCTGAACAGAAAAGGTGATCACATGCTTCAATGTTGGTGGAGAAGAAGAGAAGGGCTGAGGGAGGGGCTTGCTAGGCTTTTTATAATCTGTTCAGTCCCACCTCTCTGTTTCCTGTTCCTGTGTAAGAAATGTATTCTGATTGGTTGTCAGACTCCCATGGGGCCATGCAGGGGCAACTCTCTAGGCTGCATTTTGAATCCAGGTTTGGTTGAGTTCTCAGATGGCATGTGGGGAGTTGGGGCCAATATTATCATGCTTTAATCCCACCCCCCTTGGGGCTGCAGTGGAGAAGTCTTTATTATGTAAAGGGACTAGCTTGGCCTTCTGAATGGCCCATTGACAAAGTGGGGATGGGCAGGAAGCTACAGGAAGCTATTCGGTCTTTTAAAAGGTGTTTCTTCTACCTTTTCAATATTTCCTAGGATATTTCATTTTTCTGGGAGAGGGCTGGGTGATAACTTCCTACATCAGTCTAAGTTCAAAGTGCAGACTCATTGTAAAAGCTATTTGTCAATTCATTGAGGGCAGGGAGAAGATGATGTTGAAAAAAAATGGGTCCACCAATTTTACCCCTTGTGCCACTTCCTAGTCTCTTTGAAAAAAATGTGGCCTTAAATAAATGTTGCCCACCCTTTTAACATGCAATTGGAACCAACATAGCATTGATGAAGTGAGAAGAAACAAGCTGGAGTGGTCCATAAGCTTAAATACTAACTATGCTCTCAGCTAAAACAGGGGCACAAGAAACCTAAAACATGGTACATTTGATATGCTGCAGGAGACATATGGATTGCATCGGGGATAACCTAAAGACATTGCTCAGGAGGAGGAGGACTCTACAGAATAGCAGCCTGAGCCAATCATTGCTGAAAGAGTTTGAGCAAAATCAGACTTTGGTGTACATACAGAGTGATAACAATGGACAGGACTTGATAATGTAACATACATGCTCCAATGTGTTTAAAAAAAACAAGGTTTAGGAGCTGTTAATCTGTTGAATGCTAAAACAAGCGTGCAGCTTTTAGGGAGTTTTTTTTTTAACTGATTTTTTTTTTTAATGTGGTAAGCTAGATATGGTGTTTTTAACATTTGGAATAAATTTATGTGTTTTTCTGCCGCAAGGCTACAGTAAGCTTAGCGGGAAGCCTCAAACAGAACAGATGGCATTTTCTTCAAATAGAAGCAAACAACCTTGAGACAACATTTCCCTTCTCCATAAAATACACCATAAGTATTCCCAATCCTGACCTTGTTAGAAAAAAATAAAATAAAATTTAGCAAATTTCAAGTCATAACAAGCTAAATGCTTGCAAATGTAGGCAGGTGTATTAAAATATGTCAGGCTGTTTATCTATCTAGCCAAATGCTGCCAACTTTGATTGGCAGATGCTTCCTGGACCCTCAATAAAGAAAGATCATCCAATGTCCAAACCATTAAAATAACAATACCTTCAATCGAATATACTCCCTTCAAAGGAGGTGGGATACTTCTGAATCCTGCTCTTTACTGAGGAGAGCTGGATTCATTGCAAATCCAAATCATAAAATAAAATGCCTCTAAAGCCAAGGCCTCCTTGTGAAGTACTGTGAACCCATTACCATGGCAACTCCACTGCACTGTACAGTAGAATCCATTTTAAGGCAGTACAGTAGAAGCCATTTTAAGGCACAACATGCTGTATCTTAACAGAACACATACTCTGAGGGGTGTTTAGGGATGTCTTACCCCCTACAGAATATTTTTCATAGAGTAAATCATCTGTGTACCAAGTTTGGTTGAAATTGCTTGAGGCATTCCAGAGTTATGCTGGAACACACACACACACACACACACACACACACACACACACACATATATGTTGTATCTGTGCTGATAAATAAATAAAGGGAGACTAGTATAGATCTATTTCAAGCTATTTAGCTCTCATCAGCTAGCCATACCCTTACTGGGATTAGAACCTGTGCTGTGTTGCATCTTAGGCAGATGTGTTAACCATTAAGCCACAGAGTTCTTCTCCTTATCAGCTGAGCCAGGGAGAAAGGTATATATTTAAAGTCACAACCCCTGGTATGCCCAAATATGGGAGGAAGTTCACTGCTTCCATTATATATATATATATGAGAGAGAGAGAGAGAGAGAGAGAGAGAGAGAGAGAATGAGAGAGAGAGAGAGAGAATGAGAGAGAGAGAGAGAGGGAGGGAGGGAGAGGGAGAGAGATTAAATGTATTTGCGGCCCATCTTACTGTCCAAAGAACCGTAACAAAGCTTTATCATCAGAACAATTTGGATAACTCATCATCACATGATCTTTTGACTCTATAAATTTCTATTTCTCTGCTAAATCCCAGAACAAATCTTTCTTTGCAATAAAAAGTGTTACTTATGTCTCTTATTTAAACAGTAGCTTTTATAGTTTTTTTTTGTCATTATTCCCTGGGTCTCCAACACCAATTTGCTAGAGGAAGCATCCTTTTACTATTAAATAACTTACTGAATATATGGAAGTTGTAAATTGCATAAAGCAAAGCATTAGCCTCAAAGCTTTTGAATTCTATACAAAATATATATACAGAACATTTTTAAAAAAGCAGGTTGATGCTATAAGGAGATATTTACAAAAAAGGATTTTCACAAAAAGGAATCTTGGTAGGCAGCTTCTGCAGTACATCTATGGCAATCGTTTTGCTGAAATACTCATATCATGCTCTTAGAATTCCAATGAAATCCCTCTACCAAAGTTGAAAAGCCATTCACTCATTAGTCTGTGTAGACCGAATAGATCTCTGCCCTGGCATTAATTCAAGTTAGCCATTCTTGCAGCTCATTGCAGTCCAGAAGACAGATTAGTTGTGGATCTAAACCACTTTGTGCTCTGTACAGGGGTGGGTTCCTGCCCGTTGTAACCTCTTCCACAAATCTACAGTGCCATTTAGAACTGGTTCCAGCTCCCACCCCGCGCCCATCCGCACATCATCAAGATAAAGAACAAGAGGAGGAATTCTGGGAGTTGAAGTCCACAAGTCTTAAAGCTGTCAAGTTTGAACAGCCCTGGGTTTTTTTTTCTAAAGGGATAGGGGTGCAAGGGTCTTGTAACTTGAAATGCAAGAGTGCTTCAAATGCCAGAGTTTCTGAGCCAACATTTTGATTGCTAAGCAAGAACGTTGTTAAGTGAGTCTCACCACATTTTACAAGTTAGCCATACCAGTGACGTGCGGTGAGATTTATACCTGGTGAGGCTCAGCTGGGCATCCTTTTGCGAAGCAGCTCAGCAGGGCAGCGGTCGGCCTCGGCGGGAGGGGGGGGGAATTTGCATCACGGGAACAGCCAAGTGCCCGCGTCTGCAACAAAGGCGCTTGGCGGCTCCCGCGATGCAAAGTGCCCCGCAGCCTCTGATGCTGCCACCCGCCCACTGCCCCGGCCTGCTTCTCCAGGCACCGCCGCTGGAAGTCCCGGATCTTCCCTGGGGGAAGGCTGGGTGAGAAGTGGAGTGAAGCTTCTCCGCGGCCTCCCGGCGCTGCGCAGAGGCTCTTGCAGGAGCACGTGCCAGCAGCTGGCGGTCTCGCAGCCGGGGCCACTCCGGGCCGCCGGCCGCTGGCACACGCTCCTGCGAGAGCCTCTGCATAGCGCCGGGAAGCCACGGAGAAGCTTCACTCCGCTTCTCACCCAGCCTTCCCCCAGAGGCGATCCGGGACTTCCAGCGGCGGAGCCTGGAGAAGCAGGCCTGGGTGGCGGGTCACTTTGCATCGCGGGAGCTGCCAAGCGCCCAGGTCTGCAGCAAAGAGCCAGCCTCCTCCTTCTCGCCCACTCCTCTCTCCTCTGAAGCACACCGCGACCAACGTAAGCGTGCTCAAGAAGACATGATTCGCTGCTTGCAGATCAGGAGGCGGGAGAATTAGTGCCTCTTTTCCATCTGAACTTCTTTGCCTTTTAACTCTTTCTTAACTTTTAGAAGGCGAAAAATTCCTTATGGAAAAGAGGCCCTGAGTTCTCTCGCCTCCTGCTTTGGTTAACACTAAGCAGACACCAAGCCACTGTGACCTGGAATCTGGTAGCAACTATCTTGGCTTTAATTATTTTAAAAAATATTTAAATTTCTTTCTTTTTCCTGAGGAGACTGGTGAGGCTTCGCCTCCCTTGCCTCTAATGATTGCACATCCCTGAGCCATACCCACCCAGTCACATGGCTGGCAAGCGACTCCTACCCAGTCTCATGGCCAGCAAGCCACTCCCACAAAGCAGGCCACACCTACAAAAGAGGTTCTAAAAAATGTTGAAACCCACCACTGGCTCTGTAGCATCTGCAGAGTGGCGAGTGGGGCAGAGGAGGATTATAGAAAGAAAGGTTTTAGTGTCAGCAGCATGATCAAAGACCTACCACTTTTGTGTGTGCCACAGTGTTGCATGTACACCTACCAATGACTGGTCACAGGGTGGCAATTGCCATTCTGACTTTGTTGACACTTCCTCCAAGGTATCACCCCTGGGGATGCATGCCAGTTGGGTTCATGTCAAATTTCAACTGAATTTTGCAGGAATTCCACCAGCGCAAGACTTTAGCTCATTCACCCTATGCATATTGTCATTTTTGTATGCATTCAAAATCCATTATGGTAACTGTTGAAAGGAGAAGTGGGGAAGCCATTCTGAAACTACATAATTCACAATCTCAAATGATAGGGATGATTTGAGAGTAAATCAATAGTATAATATTAAATCACTTGACCACTGAGTGGTGGTTCTAGGAAGAACTATGATACATTTTCCCATCAGATCTGGTCTAATCTACTAGTATGCTGTTTAACAGTTAGTTTAGGTTAAAAAGTCTCCTATGTTGTCTGTGAATCTAGTCTTATGTTTCTGTGTTGTAACATTCTGCCCTGGAATCCTACTTAATGTTCTTCCATCTAAGTGTAACTTGGAAAATTCATTTCAGCTACACACACACACACACACACACACACACACACACACACACACACTCTCATGATGAAAAAATGCTCTGTGTAGAACTATGTTGTAACTATGGTAACAACAAGAAGGGGGGAGCTGCCCATCATAAATATATAAACCATCCATTTAGAAAAGATTTCTTTGTAGCAATGGTTGATCTGTGAACACTTCAGTCACGGGCAGAGGCAGAATGGTTCTCATAGAATTGGTATTTCATTGTTCCCAGTTTTTTTAAAAAAAATTCCTGAATGCATGCTGAAGATAAACATTTTCTTCTCCTTTTTTTTTAAACTATGCAAAGCTCTGTTGATACTGAGTGAAATTCCAGCAGCTACCAACCATGGGAAATCTGAAAATGTGGATTCAGATTAACTTCCCATATCATTTTTTTAAACTGAAATTAGATTGATCACTTTGTAATGTTGACTCTCCTATTTTCACACCTCATCAGAACAAAATCTCTATATTGCTAAAACTCTTGTTTCTATAACTGGGTGAAACAATACCTCACAGGGCAAGTATTTTTAAACCAGGGTACTCATATGGACTAACATACAGAATCTGTCCAAAATCTGAGACCCATGACTCCCAAAGGAATAAATGTCATTTATCTCTTTAAGATAATCACTCTTTCTCCTCAACTCACATGGGGTCTGTTGTGGGGAAAATAGGAGGAGGAAGGAGTATTAGGTATGTCTGACACATCTATCTATATATCTATATCTATATCTATATCTGTATCTGTATCTGTATCTGTATCTGTATCTGTATCTATATCTATATCTATATCTATATCTATATCTGTGTGTGTCTGTGTCTGTGTGTCTGTGTGTTCCAGCATAACTCTGCAACACCTTGAACAATTTCAACCAAATTTGGTACACAGATTACTTACTCTCTGGAAACAAGTACTGTAGGGATAAGACACCTGTAGCACCCCTCGGGGTGTGGGTTAAGATACAGCCTGTTGTACCTTAAAATGGATTCTACAGTACTGAAGTAAAATGGATTCTACTATACAGCGCAGTGGATGTGTTGACTATAATTGACTGTCCTGATGATAACTGACTATCCAAATCTTTGGCTGGTGTACACTAGGCTTATCATTCTCCTTTAAATTCAAAATGTCAAACTTATATTTTAAAAAGAAAGAGATTCTAAACCTTTGTTTTATTAAGCTACCATAGATTTATGAAATCCATCGGAAAGTTCCTAAAATAGTTCATTGTTTTTCAGCAGTGTTAAACGTCTTATCATAGTTGCCATTATAACTGAAAGATAATTAACCCAATTTCCTATTTTAATTAGGGAGCATGTATTTATCCTGCTGTATCACCTATATTACACTAATTATAATTAGTATAATTGTAATTGTCTGTCAAAAAGGAGAGATTTCTATTTTTTCCCAATTGGTTCCAATAATTAGGACTTCATATTTAACAATGGGTATTTTTCTGAACATCACTGCTATAAAGTCATTGTAGTGATGCAAAATGTTTCTATTGATTGAAATCTAATCCAAAATTTATCTCAAAAAAAAGTTTAGGCATGAGACACATGTCAATATTAAATCACCCCGTGAATTCTACCAAAGTCGGTACTATTCGCTCCCTCCTAAGCACTGGGGGATCAACTGGGTTTCAGAAAGGAATATTCTATCCAGATCTGTTTAGAGGAGGCATAACTAGAGATGAAGTTGGAAATTTTTGCATGCCAAAAGGCACTACACCACTGTGCTACCTAGTCCTTCTGGGAGAAGGTACTAAGAACTGTGGTGACTCAGTGGTTAAAATGCAGTATTACAGGCTAATTCTGCTGACAGCCAGCAGTTCGATTCTTACCGGCTCAAGGTTGACTCAGCCTTCCATCCTTCCAACCTTGGTAAAATGAGGACCCAGATTGTTGGGGCCAATATACTAACATTGTAAACCGCTTAGAGGGGGCTGTAAAGCACTGTGAAGCAGTATATAAGTCTAAGTGCTAAGTTACTGAAGTGTTAAGTCACCCTGTTGTACTGGGCCCACTCACTTGTCTCTTAAGTACTGTTTTCAAGACTGATCACTTCCAGGTATGTATGGTTTATCCATAGTGATTTTTACTGCTAAGATAAAGTGATGAAACATTTCTGTTCCCAGGCCTATGGGATCCCCTGACATTTTTTAGCCAAAGAACTCTTCTTATTTTCCAATTCCAAATGTGAGAGAAGAGAAGCCAGCCCGTAAAACTCCAAACACCCTACAAACCAGTGGTGGGTTTCAAAAATTGTTCGAACCTACTCTGTGGGTGTGGCCTCCTTTGTGGGAGTGGCTTGCCGCCCATGTGACCGGATGGGAGTGGCTTGCCGCCCATGTGACCGGATATGAAGATGCCGACGACACTTGTCAGAACCCCCTTAAATTACCTCACACACAGCACTGGCATTCATAAGAATATGATGTAAACTTGTTTTTTAAAAGGCATCTTTGGTTTGCGTTAAAACAACTTCAACACACGCAATGTTCTGATTGCACCACAAACGCAGTCGTCATCCTTACCTTTCACAGAGGCACTGAGTTTTATAAATATGAGCATGATAGTGTAGAATAATCATATCCAAGGACCAGTGGTGGGTTTCAAAAAATTTTGGAACCTCTTCTGTAGGTGTGGCCTGCTTTCCGGGTCCACTGGTGGAACCTCTTCTAACCGGTTCGGTAGATTTGATGAACCGGTTCTACCGAATAGGTGCGAACTGGTAGGAACCCACCTCTGCTACAAACTCTATGAAACTGTTCTGAAATATTTGGCCCTGCCAGCTCAAATTACATTATGAATATCACAGGCAAGATTCTCAACAGCTAGGAAAACAAAGTGCAGCCCCCAAGAATATTATGCCATCATAAAAAGACCACCTGGCCACAAAGAAGAGCAAGGGGAAAACCACACCCTCACCAAAACTGGCAGGGCAAGCTGTTGTATATAAACAGAGAGCAAAACCCAAACTCACTAGCGTTGATGTTGCTATCTAGGTACATAATGAAACATTTGCAAGCAAACGACCAAACTCAGCCAGCATCAAGGACTCTAAAGAATAGCAAGCTCACATTAGATTGGAAGCAGCTCTGAGGTGAGGCGTTGAGGCACCAAGATTCTAACTGTTGTGAGAAACAAGCTTAATGCATTATATTTTGCTGTCTGTTAACAAAAGACAAGAGCTATAGAGAAACAAATAAGCATTGGCAATGTGTAAAGAAGGAAGATTGCTATAGTGCAATCTTAATTTGAGGAGGAAAAATTCTATTTCCTCATAAGGACAGTAATTAGAAGCAGGCAGATTGCCATAACATCAGTGGGATTTATTTCCTTATGCTAGTTGCCCTGCAGTAGAAATATTTTACTGAAATTCCTTGACTGGCATTTAGTTTCTTTAAGCCAGCATTATGTAGCATCACATATAGTTCAGCCCTTCAGGGAAACCCATGCTATGATGTTATTGTCGTAGTAACTACAGAAATGGTACAGCTCTGAGGCTTCATGTTTAACAAATGTTTACGGTTTCTCTATCCGCATTTTCCCATTGGTGGCCCAGTCTCTGAAACCTAAAACTCTAAATTCAGCAGTCACTGAAAGCTAATATTTCACTTCACATTCCTATTATTTCATGCTTCTTTCCCCTAAGATGTTTTTTTAAGTGGAATCCAAAGGTTTGGGAGGGTTAATTTTATCTTGTTGGTCCTGTAGTACTTAAAAAAGTTTAGAGGCATGTTTTTCAAACACTCAGAATCAGAATGGAGCTGGAAAATGAAAAATAGTTGCAAATTTCCACCGAATGACCTGGAATTCAGCACTATCCAATATACACCACTACTGGCAACTAATTCACTATTTCTTTCATTTGTACCTCTTTGTCATTATAAGCCATAGAATAACCTACAACCAGTACCAAGGGCCTCTTTAGTAATTTTCTTGAGCAGTTTCCCCAGCTGATTTGTCCTCTTAACCACTAATATTTCATCAGCCCAGCCAGAGGGGGGAAAACTCTCTTATCAAAGAACATTACAATTTAGTTGAAAAGTGACAAAAGCGGGTTTAATATAATTCCATTCAGAACAACTATAAATTCTTTTTTTTAAAAGGCCTAATGCTAATCCTACAAGGCAAAATCACCTGCTTCTCTATTCCATTTCTGAAATGCCAGAGGAGACTTGCAGATGTGTCACAGCTACAGTACACTAAACCTTCCGGAATATCAATTAGTGTAAGTAAGCAAGACCAAAAATGATCAAGAGGAGCAGAGAGAACAGTGGAAAGAAGTGTGATGAGAGGACTGTCAAGCAAAATATTTATTATCAGCAGCCTTTGAGAAACCAATGTCCCTTTGTTCAAAATAAAAATTAGTGAAAAAAGCTGCAGAACATTAAAGGTTTCCAGTAAATGTGTATGCTGTAATTAATAGAGCATGTGGTCCTTTTAACTATTTGCTTTTTAACAAACCAGAAAGCTTCATTTGCATATTTTTCCTACTATTCTTACAAAAGAAGCAGGAAAGATTGATATATGAGAAGGAGAAGGTATGAAATTGACAGTTCTGAACTCCTAGGAATGACCCTACAGTCCTTACAATAAAAAGCTAAGTGAACACACATTGACCACATTCACATGATAATGCAAATAGTATCACATTAGGTAGACTACAGGAACAAGTACAGGAACAATCTGGATTGCCATAACATGAGAACAAATGACTAGAGCTAACCCTTTGTTTTCATGTTATAGTCAGATTTCTACAGGCCAGATCTACTAGCATTCTATGACTTCTAGTGCATATTATTTGGAGGGATACAATTTAGACTCAAATACTTTGGCCACCTAATGAGAAGGAAGGACTCACTGGAGAAGAGCCTAATGCTGGGAAAGACTGAGGGCAAAAGAAGAAGGGGACGACAGAGAATGAGGTGGCTGGATGGTCATCGAAGTAATAGGCGCGAGCTTAAATGGACTCCAGGGGATGGTAGAAGACAGGAAGGCCTGGAGGAACGTTGTCCATGGGGTCACGATGGGTTGGACATGACTTCACAACTAACAACAACTACAACCACAATAATTTAGACTTCCCAGTTCTCACTTCATAAATACTAGATTTGCGAGATAAAGACAAATTCTCCATTTTATGCAAATATAACACTACTCATTTTATGAACAAATAAAGTCCCATTCATCATTTAATGGACACTTGGGATTAACATGCATCCCTCTCTACCTCAAGGTTAAATCAAGGCTTTACTACAAATTTATTTATACAAGGTTACTATACAAGGAGGCCACACCCTTTTTTAGCCATTCCCTCTGGCAAGAACAGCCAAATGGAACACCTTATTCACAGTAAGTCTTAATTCTTTCTTCTTCAAGAGCTGAGGTGGCGCAGTGGTTAAATGCAGCACTGCAGGCTACTGCTAGATCAGCAGTTCAGCGGTTCAAATCTCACCGGCTCAGGGTTGACTCAGCCTTCCATCCTTCCGAGGTGGGTAAAATGAGGACCCAGATTGTTGGGGGCAATATGCTGACTCTCTGTAAACCACTTAGAGAGGGCTGAAAGCCCTATGAAGCGGTATATAAGTCTACTGCTAAGTCTACTGCTATTCAAGTCTTAATTCTTCAAGATTATGCCTTTCTATAATGAATAATTGTGTTAATTCTTGAATAAGATTCTCCAACATAGCATATTTTTTCACTCATTAAAATATTGTCTTTTATACATTATTCTTCTAATATTTTTCAAAAGGCTGATATACTTGATAAACTTTGCATTCAAAATTGTTTGGAAACCATCTGGTTAAATTTCTAATGTTTTGGGGCTTTAAAACCTGATTAATATAAATAATATGTATTATGATTTCATGTGATGGTTCCTAGACTAACCGCAAGAGGAGACACCTTGCTTTTTCATAAAAACTTTTTCACTTGTAACAGCCATGGATTTTATTCCAATTTTAATCATGTTGCCACAGGCTAACTCAAGCTTTTCAGGTCAGAAAGATAAACATTATCACCAGCTAATATCTGCAAGCCCAATATTTTGGAGCAAAAATCAGTTTTAAACATCAGCAAACATAATCACAACTGTCATCTGCTGACTTTTAGCCAAAGTTGCTATGCAGTGAAATGAACTCACAAATCAACTTATATATCTGCTCTCTTTATTTCAATTATACCTAAATGAAACTCCATTGGAAGCCTAGTATGTAAGTTAAGTAGGAAGTGGTACATGAGATAGATATAATACCCTTCTATTAAGGACAATGCTGCTTGATATATTACATGGTGAGTTCAAGTGGCTTACAAAATTAAAAATCCAATAACTCATAGGCCCCCTGCAAATTCCAAGGCAGCAAAAAACACAATCACACAAACCACTATTTATTTATTAAACACATTAATTTATCTTGTATCAGCAGACATTTGTTTCATAGAATTGTCCACCTTTTTGACTTCTTTCACCTTTACAAGTCCTTCATTTATCTTTTTTGCAAAAGCTATAAATGGAGTTTCAAGTGTCTCAGCCAATTTATTGCCAGATCCCCAACCCCTGGGTCGCAGCCCACTACCGGGCTGTGAGCTGTTCAGAACCGGGTCGCCCAAAGCTGCAACCAAGCACATGTGCACATGCACAACCCCACTTGCATGAGCAGTGGTCAAGTACATGCGCACACACTCGATTTGCACAAGCACTTTCCCTCTGCTTCCATGGAACTATCCCCTCTCCCCGCACCCACCAGTCTACAAAGCCAGAAAGGTTGGGGAACTCTGGGCTAAACATTTTCAGCAGTAAATCTAATGGAATTCCTTTCTCTGCAGGTTGTTTTAACAATCCCTTGCTGCCTTCATTCATGATGCTTTTTGAGTTATTGCTATTATAATATAATCCAAAGGTAAAAGTAACTCAACCAAAAGGAAAAGGAAATAAAATTTCCATTGGTTACATTAAAATTCCCATAGTTATGTAGCTACATAGCAGAGGTGGGTTCCTACCAGTTCGGACCTATTCGGTAGAACCGGTTCGTCAAATCTACTGAACCGGTTACAAGAGGTTCCACCAGTGGACCCGGAAAGCAGGCCACACCTACAGAAGAGGTTCCAAAAAATTTTGAAACCCACCACTGGCAAGGATCTTGTAACTTGACAGCTTTAAGACTTGCATGCTTCAATGCCAGAGTTTCTGAATAGCTACTTGGACCAACCTAAGTATTAATTCATAATTTCATATCTGGTCACATGGGCGGCAAGCCACTCCCATCTGGTCACATGGGTGGCAAGCCACTCCCACAAAGGAGGCAACACCCACAGAGTAGGTTCCAACAATTTTTGAAACCCACCACTGCTACATAGGCACAAATACACCTATTACACTTATATATATTTTTTACCAAAAATCTACCAATTGTCTGAAGTCTTTACTAATAAACAAAAAAACATTCCCTGGAAGATCAATTTCATTGGTCTAAGATAAATTTGAGCATCCCTTCCCAAGATGAGCATCCTTCTGTTTACTTGTTCTACTTGATGGAGGCAATCTTGGAGACAACCTGGGAGCCAAAAAAATTTACATCCAAATTATATTTTGAATTGAATCGAGAAGTTTATTGGAACCAATTTAGTACTTGCAGAATCATCTTTATATGGCCTTAATAGCTCTTACCTGCCAAGTGGTAAACCATCACATTCTGCACCAATTAGAGCCACCTTCAAAGGTAGCCCCATGTAAAATGTACTGGAGAAATTTAGCATCAAGGTATGGGGATATGAGTTACCATCCTCAAGGCCTCTTGTCAAGATTGGGCAGCAACTGATGCACCAGCAAAGATTCCTTTGGACATAATCTTTTCCTGCCAATGTAGGAGTTGCCACAAGTCCAGGAGAACTCCCATGTAATACGTCATGCCAATCCATTTAGAGACAAAACAGGAGGTGACCAAGATGGATACATTTTTGGAAGAAGAGTGCCCGCGTCCTTCAAGGGCTGCATTTCAGCTTGTTTATCCCACCCAGAGGACACAATTGCCTGAAGATTCTAAACTTTTAACTAGTGTTAAAAGTCATTAGTTCTTTAAAGAAAACCCTCGTTCCAATCCTTGTAAAATGTTCTCCTGTTATGTTAAAGAAATGAATCAAAGCAAGCTGAAAGTAATGATAAGAAGTGTGCTGGCAACTAGGAGTTCTCAACTTCTTTCTTCCCTGGATTAACTCCAAGGCAAGCAATAACATTATTGTTTTCCTGATAGAAGATGTGTGCGTGTGTGTGTGTTTGTGTGTGTGTGAATGTGTGTGTATGTGTGTGTGAGAGGGAGGGAGGGAGGGAGGGAGGGAGAGAGAGAGAGAGAGAGAGAGAGAGAGAGAGAGAGAGAGAAAGAGAGATGGAATCTTACTAGGATTCTCAAGGGCAAACTAAGTGTTACATCCACAAAAATCTGCTTTTACACATATCCATGTGTACTGTCTGTTTTCTAGCATAAGAGGCAATAAATCTTAGCTCTTCTTACCATAGGGAGCCCCCTCTCCCTATGGTAAGAGAGAGGGAGGGAGAGAGGGAGGGAGAGAGGGAGAGACCCTCTGTATGCCTAGGTAGATGTAATGTAGTCAGCTAGTTTGTGGATGAGAAATCAGAGTGGACTAGAAAATTGGGAAATAAAAACAAAGCCCAGAGGATGGCTATTGCAAAGCCATTTCCATCCCATTCCTGAAAAACAACTCAAACACATCATGAGCTATACTACTGCAATGCAAGCCTAACAGCAGCTTTGACTGCTTGATGCTACTGAACTAAAACGAGTAAATAGATTCCTGCCACCTACTTATCCTCCTGGGTGAAATTATCTGCCTTCCTTCGGAAACCCTGTATTTCTACTTACCACAAGGATTTTCTTACTGTTTAAAAAACCATGAGAATCTCTGCTCAAAGCACCCCCATGGGAGTATTCTGGCTTTCAAGTGCTTCCAGCACCTCCTCTCTTTAACTGTTGCTGAGGCAAATGGAGACCCAAGAAGATCCTTCTCATCATCCTTCAGAAAAGAAGGAAGAGGATATTGAAGCCCAAGAAGCTTGTCTAGCCCAGTTAACCAGGACCAAAGTTACCATAAGGTAAAGGTAAATGTTTCCCTTACATTCAGTGACGTGCGGTGAGGTTTATGGCTGGTGAGGCAGTCCTCTCCCTCGACACCCCACTGACTAAAGCATTTTATTTCGCCCGCCTGTGCTCGCGGCAGAGCTTAGGCAGGCGAAAGAAATGCTTTATTCAGTTGGGTGTCGCGGGAGAGGAGAGAATGCCTGAGCATTGCATTTATTAAAGAAAAAAGAAAAAAGGAAATTTGAAGGAAAAGAGGGAGCGTGGGGTGGAGGTGGGGAGCATCAGAAACAGAAGAGAGGAAGAGAGGAGGAAGAGTGAGCGCGACGCTGCAGTTTTAAACAGAATGACAGAGTTGAAGCCTCTAAAAAATGCGCCCTCTACTATGAGGCAAGAGAATTGCATGCCTCAACTACCTGGGTATTTTTTAGGCTTTTAACCCTCGCTTAACTCTGCTCGAGCGCCTAAAAAGTCAGACTAGATGAGGCATGCAGTTCTCCTGCCTCATAGTAGAGGGCGCTTTTTAGAGGCTTTTTTAAACAGGCAGTCATTCACGGTGTGGCAGCAGCTAGCTTGCCTAACCTCAGCACTCGCCTTTTCCCGTTTATATTTTTTTTTCTTTTTCATGATTGACAGTGGTGAGGCTGTGCCTCCCCTCCTCCCCTGACTGAACGTCACTGCTGTGCACATAAGTGCTAGTCGGTCCCCAACTCTAGGGAGCGGTGCTCATCTCCATTTCAAAGCCAAAGAGCCAGCACTGTCTGAATATGTCTCCATGGTCATGTGGCCGGCATGACTAAATACCCAAAGTGCATGGAACACTGTTCCCTTCCCACCAAAGGTGGTCCCTATTTTTCCACTTGCATTTTTACATGCTTTTGAACTGCTAGGTTGGCAGAAGCTGAGACAAGTAACGGGAGCTCACTCTGTTACACGGCTCTAGGGATTCGACCCGCCAAACTGCCGACTTTTCTGATTGACAAGCTCAGCGTCTTAGCCACTGAGCCACCGTGTCCCTCTAAGGTTATCATAGAGATGCACTAATTCCTTTAGAAACAAACTTTTTGCTCAGAGCTATGACTTGGGCTACTATTTGTGGGTAGTTAGAATTTTGCAGTTTAGATCTGGTTCTCCTCAATGTGCCATTTGGGAGAAATATGAGAATGACTGGAACAATCTCTAGGTTGCCTTCATGGCTAGATGGGCTGTTTTGTGGGTTCACTGAAAAATGTGCGCACGACAAAAGCGCGCTGACAAAAGCGCGCCTTCAACAAACAATGTGAAAACAACGTAATAACCCTAACCCTAACCCTAAACCTAACCCTGAACCTAACCGTAACCCTAACCCTAACCCTAAACCTTACCTTAACCCTAATCGCGCTTTTGTGGGCGTGGTTTTGTCGGCGCACTGTTGTGGATGCGATTTCGACATCATGGTTTTCTCGCCGCGGTTTTGTCGGTGTGCTTTTGTCGTGCGCGCATTTGTCGTGTCACGTGTTTTGTGTAGGGGGGATGGAATCACTTCTTGATTTCCCTATAAGATGCTTGCCAGTCAATGTGCATTTCTCCCCTTTCCCTTTCGTCCCTCTCAAGAAATTTACTAGTAATTCATATCTGCGCTCGAATGCCTTTTATGAGCGAGATTTAAAGCCAGGTTCACAGAGGTGGCAGGCTGGTATATTAATCTAGTGTGCCACACAACCCCATAATAACACAGACATTTCGCAGAACAGTTTCCCTCACATTTGCCAGATTTTCTATGAGTTTACTCAGTGTTCTTATAAATATTTTATATTGGCTTATACCTGCAATACCACTTACAGATATTATTTCCCCTGGGGCTCAGTGGACCATTTAGTTGACATTTATTTGCACACATTTGGCTCACACTAAGTCAAAAGACACCTATGTAAGTCACCTAAACATTTCCTGCTCAATATACAGCATTGCCAAAGATTAGTCTTTCACAGTATCTGAGCACCCTGATGAAAAGCCAACAAGCAAAACAAAAGATCACCCATACTTAAAATTGGGTTTCTGCTCCAGACAGCCGAGGTTTCATTGTAGTTATATTTATTTATTTTTTAAAATGAATGAGATTTCATTCTATATACAGGGATATACAGGAGGAGAGATTGTCTTGTCTGTTTACTCTTAGATGGTTGTGAATTTTCTGAAACTGTTACAAAATAGCAGTTTTATACTCCATATAAGTATAGCAGAGGTGTCAAACTGGCGGCCCGTGGGCCAGATGGGTCACGCATAGGCCACACCCACCCCAGCTCCATGAAGGGAGGGGGGGAAATGTTGTGATTTGTCACGTGGAAGTTTGACACTCATGATAGAGATATATATTTCCCTTTGCAGGATACAGCTTTCACTAAGTAAGATCTCACATTTTGGCACAGAGCATACAAATAATTGCATATAAAATTATGATGATGGATCACAGCTTGGACAGATGTAGACAGTCCTTCTGAGAATTTGTTCCCAACATAGAGAGCAGAGGGTTACAATGGCAAGATAAAAGGGGCCTGAGCCTAATTCAAGAAAGTAACATCAGAAAACATCTCAGATAATTGAATTGAATTGAATTGAATTGAATTTATTAGATTTCTATGCCGCCCGATCCTGAAGGACTCCGGGTGGCTTACAGAAATGAAAAGAAATTAAAGGAATTTAAAAACAAAAAGATAAATTCCTCTTTAGTTCCTACAAAAGTAAAAAGAGGGAAGGATGAAACATGATAAGGACAGAAGCTCTATTATTTATCTTACGTATTTACTTGTTTTAGAGTTTGTGTAGCCACCCACCTCAAACCAGTGGCTCTGGGCAGTGGTGGCACAGTGGTTAGAGTGCAGTACTGCAGGCCACTTCAGCTGACTGCTATCTGCAGTTCGGCGGTTCAAATCTCACCGGCTCAAGGTTGACTCAGCCTTCCATCCTTCCGAGGTGGGTGAAATGAGGACCTAGACTGTGGGGGCAATATGCTGACTCTGTAAACCGCTTAGAGAGGGCTGAAAGCCCTATGAAGCGGTATATAAGTCTAACTGCTATTGCTAACAATCATAGAAACCATGAAAACCATTAAAATGATACAAAAATGGAAAATAGGTGCAATTAGCAGCCAATAAATACTATAGAATATAGAATAACAGAGTTGGAAGGGACCTTGGAGGTCTTCTAGTCCAACCCCCTGCTTAGGCAAGAAATACACCACTTCAGACAAAGGGTTATCTTCTTTAAAACGTCCAGTGTTGGGGCATTCACAACTTCTGGAAACAAGTTGTTCCACTGATTAATTGTTCTGACTGTCAGGAAATTTCTCCTTAGTTCTAAGTTGCTTCCCTCCTTGATTAGTTTCCACTCATTCCTTCTTGTCCTGCCCTCAGATGCTTTGGAGAATAGCTTGACTCCCTCTTCTTTGTGGCAGGCCCTGAATATAATATCATCGAACTATCGTTGAATGATGTCAATATAACCATAGCCATAACAGAACCAGGAAAGGGGGCTCTTCACACACTTGGGACCCAAACTCCAGGCATACATCCAGATCTTCAAGGCCTTCTGAAAGGCCAGCAGGGTCAGTGCATCCTAATCTCTGGAAGGAAAATATTCCAAATGGCTGAGGCTACAGCAGAGGAGGCACGTCACTTGATACTTATGAATTGATAATCCTTGGCTGATGAGGTCTGAGGCATGCTCATCCTGATGAACCAGATTGGATGGTAGAAACAGAATAACAGAGTTGGAAGGGACCTTATACCATGCCAACAAGAAACAACTGGAAAAAGATTGTCCCTCAGGTAAGCCAGTTCAAAGCCATGAAGAGTGTCAGCCCTGGAGGCCATCTTTTTCTTTGCATCTTCAGGGCTGCCATACTTAGTGCGGTGGGAAACTGGGAAGGGGGATTGCATGGAGTGGTAGCAATATCTAGCCATAACAACATTCTTTTCTCTGGGAGTCAAGGATGTTTATCCTGCACCTGGAGTGGGGTGACTAGGAGGCATCTGTTGGGATGGCGGATTGATTGGGCCATGTGATGGACATCTGGGTGCAGGGGGAGGGACTTTGACTTTCTTTCGGGTGGGGAAAACCTGGAAGCTTTCAGATTCAAGTTTTCCCAGATGGGACAACATAACATCTCTAATAAAGTGGAACTTTGAGGAACTTCTAACCTCGGAGTCTTCTTTCATTGCTTGGAACCAGTGGTGGGTTTCAAAAATTGTTCGAACCTACTCTGTGGGTGTGGCCTCCTTTGTGGGAGTGGCTTGCTGCTCACGTGACCGGATGGGAGTGGCTTGCTGCCCATGTGACCAGATATGAAGATGCCGACGACACTTGTCAGAACCACCTTAAATTACCTCACACACAGCACTGGCATTCATAAGAATATGATGTAAACTTGTTTTTTTAAAGGCATCTTTGGTTTGCGTTAAAACAACTTCAACACACGCAATGTTCTGATTGCACCACAAACGCAGTAGTCATCCTTACCTTTCACAGAGGCACTGAGTTTTATAAATAGGAGCATGATAGTCTAGAATAATCATATCCAAGGACCAGTGGTGGGTTTCAAAAAATTTTGGAACCTCTTCTGTAGGTGTGGCCTGCTTTCCGGGTCCACTGGTGGAACCTCTTCTAACCGGTTCGGTAGATTTGATGAACTGGTTCTACCGAATAGGTGCAAACTGGTAGGAACCCACCTCTGCTTGGAACCCTGACAAAGAGCTTTAAACATGATGAGCAGCACCTGGAAATACTTGAAATCAATGCAGCTTCCATAGCAGTAGTGTTACATACACTGATAATAAAAGTAGCTCTGACTTGCATGAGTTCCATTTCCTAGTCTGGTCTATCTTGAAGGGCCAATACAACCTGACCCGTTCAGGACTTAAAAACTGGTCCTTTCTCCTTGATCTTGAGTCTGGAAATGAATAAGTAGCCAATGCAACTAGTTGCATGACCTGGCTGGCAGGTAATATTCTCCTCTCCTTTCAAGTGATTACCACAGCCAGATATGACTTAAAATAATTGTTTTAAAACAGAGGAAAATGAGGAAAATGAAAGCTTCCAATGCTGAAAGAAGCAGGGCAGGTCGTTCAAAAATATCCCCCATAACTTCCATTTTTGTTTTGGTTCTAGTTCTTCCAAATTCTTAATCTTCTATGTATGCTGTGAGGATTTGCATAAGCAATAAAGTCCAGTTCTGTGATGAGGACTTGAAAGATAAGGAGTGAAAAAATGTCATGCCAAGACAACCAACAAAAGCCATTGTTCTTATCTGCCTTGAATCATTGCATTCCCTATATTAGAGAAATGTAGAACAATCAACATGGAAATAAAATAAAACTTTCAGGCTTACTTTATAGATGGACAAGGGCAACAGTAGATCCCTTTCAGATCAGGACTTAAATAGGACTACCAGATTCAGATGCTTGCTAGGTATCAACAGAGAGATGCATAACCCTAACTCTTCACTGTCGTTTCGCAGTCATCCTAATTTTAGCTCAGAACTGGTAGACTCACCAATCTCCTACCAGCTCCTGGCGGGGGTGGGTTCCTACCAGTTCGCACCAGTTCGGTAGAACCGGTTCGTCAAATCTACCGAACTGGTTAGAAGAGGTTCCACCAGAAAGTAGGTCACACCTACAGAAGAGGTTCCAAAAATTGTTGAAACCCACCATTCACACACACACATTCACACATACACACACACACACACAGAGAGAGAGAGAGAGAGAGAGACTCACGCAGAGAGAGAAAGAGAAAAAGAAAGGAAGGAAGAAAGAAAGAAAGAAAGAAAAAAAAGAAAAAAAGAAAGAAAAAGTGTGAGAGATGAAAGAAAATAAGGAAAAAGGGACAGAGAGACAAAAGGAAGGAAAGAGAGAGAGAGAGAGAGAGAGAGAGAACACATGGCCGGCAAGCCACTCCCACCAGGTCACATGGCTGGCAGGCAGGCCACTCCCACAAAGGAGGCCACACCCACAGAGTAGGTTCGAAATTTTTTTGAAACCCACCACTGAGCTCCTGTAACGAATGTGCATTGTTTTAAAATTTTGCAGGCCGTCTGTATTGTTGTCAGCATTGGGCTTGCAACAAGCCAGCTGAAAAATAAGCAAATGAATTATTGTATCACTCATTGACAGCTTCCTTGTGTGAACTAGGCAAGTCCAGTGCAAACCTAGCAGACTCTGTGTAGAGAGGAAGAAAGATGACCTTGACAGAGATAGGAAGGGTCTGTTGCCAAGGGGACAAGGGGTAAAACATTTTGTAAACCCACAACATCCAGACACCTCCCTAATTCACTGAATCCTAAGGAGGAAGAGGCACAACACAATCGGACTTGCAGGATTTTATTATTATAGCCAGGGTCAATAGCCTTCGTGTGAAGTTGATTTCCTAATCTGGTCTCCCTAGTGAGGCTGATACCTTGAAATCAAGTGGGACTCATGCTAAGAGTACAACCAGACCTGTTGTGTTTGGAAGCTTCCCCAGCTCATCTTGATGAGTGAAATACTAAATATCAGCTCTAAATGGCTCCCTTCATGATAGTACTGTTTGTGCCTTTATTTGAATCCAAGGTTACTCAAGAACATTTTATTGCAAGGCTTCACAGCACACACCTAAGTGTGCGGAGGGGTTTTGTTGTTGTTGTTTTTCCAGCCTTACTATCTAAATATGATAGTATTTCATGCCTATTCTAACTAAATAAAAGATGAGGAGGAAGTCGATTAGTTCTCGTAAAAAGATGAGATTCATTTTAATCTGCCATGTATTCCTTGTCAATACAATTATGTACCACAAAATGAGACCAGCACAAATTGTGGAAAATACAACTTGGCAATGAGTAGCCAGGCTTGGCTTCTCTCCTCTTATGGCAGACAATAAAATAGGAATAACAGAGAGGAAGGCAAAGCGTAAATGTGTTGCCTCCAGTTCAGAGATCAGCAACTTCTTTGGGCAGCCTCTTAGGACTTAGCTGTTAGAAATGCCAAAAAAAAACCAGTGCTGCCATTGTCTGGCAATTTATGGCAAGAAGGCTTAACATACCTATTAAAACTTAAAACTAAGTCTCTGCAGCGCATGTGAATGGAAAGGAACCCAAATTCTACCGTCTTCCCATTTTCTCCTATAATTTCATTGCATCCTTGTCCACGTGGCCCTTGACAGCTGACAAAGGAAATGAAAATGAAATGTGCAAATGAAACCAACACACTTTTTACCTCTCCTCTAATTCAACATTTTATCTAATCACATTTTATAAAGGATGAGTTAGCTTGGATGTTGAAGACTGATGACTCATTTAGATTTGTTTTTCAGTTTGTTATCTTCTGGCAGAGACTTTAATTAGTTTATTTTGGCTCGCAGCCAGTTTGAACTGAGAACTGATAAGGAGAGTTCCCTTTCATTTTGTTTCCCTGTCTTCTGTTAACAAGCGAAGGAGGGGGGAACAGAACAGATTGACCTCTGCCGGACAAACCTCCATTTCATTAACTATGGAGCAATTACATGCTGCAAATACGCAACTCGCGCAACAAATGGCTGTCCTGACGGATCAAATGGCTCAAATGCAGAGGTTGGTGCACCCCCAACAGACTCGGAGAAAGTGCCCAGTAGCTATGCCAGAGAAATTTGATGGCAACCAGGACATCTTTGCAGCATTCTTGGGACAATGCCAGATGTTTATTAGCCTGAGGGCAGAGGACTTTCCTACCGACCGGGCAAAGGTAGGATTTCTGATTAGTTTGCTCTCAGGCACAGCTGCCCGGTGGGCCACACCCTTCGTCAGTCAGTCTAGCCCATTGTTGGATGGCTTGCAAGGTTTCTGTCAACACTTTCAGATTATGTTTGAGGATCCCATCAAGGGGGAAACAGCAACTAGGCGACTGAAGGCATTAAGGCAGGGTCGTGGAACTTTGCAGGAGTACGTAAGCGAATTCCGGCTGCTGAGTCAGGACTCAGCATGGAATGAACCAGCACTTACGGACACCTTCCAGGATGGCTTGTCTGATGAGTTACAAGATGAGCTGGCGAGGGTGGACAGGCCACCGACGTTCGACTCGTTAGTCCATTTGTGCCTTCGTATCGATGCTCTGCTGCAGAGGAGGAGGCCCCGCCGTGCATCACAGGGGACAGATAAGATGCTGGTTGCCCAAGAGTCTGCAGTAGCACGGGAGGAGCCC
Source organism: Thamnophis elegans (assembly GCF_009769535.1). Lineage (NCBI taxonomy): Eukaryota > Metazoa > Chordata > Lepidosauria > Squamata > Natricidae > Thamnophis > Thamnophis elegans. The sequence continues at coordinate 11,434,261 of NC_045541.1, read as the reverse complement.
ATGGAGTTGGGTGCGGTTAGACCCCGATTGTCACGCACAGAGATGGAGATGGATGGAGTTTCTTTGATGTACACTTGGAAAAGTGATTTGACTTCTGTAACCCTGATTCGTAGAGACTTTGGAAGAAGTGCTTTGTTTTCGTTTAACTAAATATGATATTCAGGTTTCCTTAAAATACTCCTTTTTTTACCACCTCCCGCCAAGGTTTGAGCTTTATCACCTGTGGAGTTACTTCATGGGAGAGTAGTCCAAGTATATTGCACTCTTAAGTCATATGAGAAGTTCAATGTGTTTCTCAAAGCGTACGTTGGCAATACAGCCTATAATTGTCATTGAATAGCCTCTTCTACCACTTCTTTTTGTTACTTCAAAGATGATGGAAGAAGTTGTCTAGCCTCCATTATATAATTATTGGACTCCAAATTCTATTATCGGTAGTAATATGCCTCCGGGCCTTCCCCCATCCATAGCTGTAGCTCTAATTGAGTTTAGTGAAGAAGTGAATTATGGAGTTGTCAGGAAGAAAGCTGACATCCCAATTTTTCAGATTCTCAAACAACCAGCCATGCAAGCAACTCTGTAGCTGGCACAACATATAAGGGGATCTTGCTATGTGTCAGATTCATTGATTCAACTTCTATGCTTGTCTAAAATATATCATTCTCTCTCATCTATATTCAACTATATGCTATGTACTGCAGAGACTGAACAAAAGCACCATTCCTGCTTTTTTTTTCTGCTGAACCAGCATGATCCTTCAAAGCCAGATCTATCCTCTTCATCACACTGGTTTCCACTAGAGTTGAGATACAACCAATAAACTATAAATGGGGGAGGAGGGGGTATGATAAATAGCTAGAGATTATTTTTTAAAGGAAAATCATGAAAGAATCCAACTGCAGTGGGGCATAATATATTGCAACAAAATAAAAATTGGACCAATCATTTCAAACTACAAACGCTATGGTTAATCAATTAAAAGCATGCTCGTAACAGTTGGGAACATGTTCAGACTTAAAACATTATATGAATGTGGGGAATCTGAACCTCCCAGTGCTAAACTAAATTAATTTTCTCAGTATCCTTCACCATTAATTCTTTTTTTATATCACTGTTAAAAACCTGCCTCGTTTGAATTTGACAATTTCTTTTTTCATTCATATTTATTGAGGGTTTTACATAAAGCATCTCAAAGCTTCATTCTGCCCAACATCCTACTCTCCCAAAAAATAAAACCGACGCTTTTTGGAAGATTATCAAGTAACATGGAGACCTTTTGTATATCTCCACCTTGTAAAGATATGGTTTCTCTGTGGAAGGTTTCACAGTAAATTTTATGAATGAAGCCGAACATGTGTGTCCCAGGATACTGTTGTAGGATCCAATCTGGGTCAGTCACCGAGACCAGAGGTTTGTCTTCAGAGCTTTTGGACTCATGCTGGAGCCCAGTAAATATTACCCTTAAACATATCTAATTCCCATAAAAGAAGGTCATTGTCATCACCACAGCCAAGTGCTAATCCAAAATGAATAACTGTTATCAGTAAGCACAAGGAGTTACAAATACTTGTTCAGAACATTTGCACGCAACCTATTAAAATCAAAGGCAATTAGAAATTGTAGTTCAACATTACAACCAAAATGACTTTACATCACTCTGAGATCCAAACACATAAGAGACTCATTTATTAAATCAGCATTTTGAAGTTTGCTCAAGAGACAGTGAAAACTTACCAAGGCTCGTGTAATGTGCCTCCAGTGACACACCAAATCTAAAAAAAAGTTGTGGTTATAATCTGTCCAGTATTCCTGTATTTCTTCCAAGTGAGGAGGATCTGACCCTCTCAGTTCTAATACAATCACACTACTTCTTTGAAAATCAAATGAAGGTTTAATGAAGTCAAGATTTCAGATACTGCCTTTCTTGTTTTAGCATGCTTGGTGTCAGGTGTCAGGAATGCCTCCTTCTATATCCAAGAAAGAAAAACCTCAACTCCATGTTAATAGAGATAAAGTAAAAATTGTAATTGTAAATTTAATGAATTTATATGCCACACAATCCCGAAGGACTCCGGGTGGCTTACATAAAAACAACTCTAAAAGAATACAAAAAAATTAAAATAGAGAGGAAAAGCAGGATAAAAACACATCATGCACTCAATCTTAGTGGGGCTGGACCTCATTCATGAGGTCAACAGCCCCAGGCCTGCCGGAACAGCCAGGTCTTAGTAGACTTACGGAAGGCCGAGAGAGTGGGGAGGGTCCGGATCTCTGTGGGTAGATTGTTCCATAGAACCGGGGCAGCTACAGAGAAGGCCCTCCCCCGAGGAGCCACCAGACGACATTGTCTGGTCGACGGCACCTGGAGAAGGCCCATTCTGTGTGATCTTATCGGACGCTGGGAGGTATGTGGCAGAAGATGGTCTCGTAGATATCCGGGTCCTAAGCCTTAAAGCCTTTAAGTAGGGCCTTAAAGGTGATAACTAGCACCTTGAAGCGCGTTCGGAGACCGATAGGGAGCCAGTGCAGCTCGTGGAGGATAGGTGTAGCATGGGTGTATCTCGGTACACCCAGTATCACTCGCGCGGCTGCATTCTGGACCAGTTGTAGTCTCCGAACACTTTTCAGGGGCAGCCCCATGTAGAGCGTGTTACAGTAGTCAAGTCTTGAGGTGATGAGGGCGTGAGTGACTATTTGAAGTGCCTCCCGGTCCAGGTAGGGCCGCAACTGGTGCACCGGCGAACCTGGGCAAAAGCTCCCCTGGTCACAGCTGACAAATGATGTTCTAGTGTCAGCTGCAGGTCCAGGAGGACACCCAAGTTGCGGGCCCTCTCTGAGGGGTGTAGAGTTTCAGCCCCCAGGCTTAAAAATGGAGTATCTGGACTATCCTTGGGGAGAAAGTACTTTTACTAGATATGAAGTGAAAACAGCAAAAGGAAAACAAGATCTGAGCCAGAAAGGTGGGAACATATACATATCAAACGTTTACCCAGCACCCTCTCCCCAATTCCTCAACCCAGTGTCCAATCTGCAACTCCCTAAGGTATTATGTGGGGTGCATCTTCAAACAGCCTCATCATGTTGGTATGTGAAATGGTTGGCCTTGACCAAGTCCAAACATCAGCCACCAGCATGCGCAGAAGATGGTGAGAACAAGACTCCTCCAGTACAATATAATTCCCTTCCCCAATACCATGCCCCCCCATTCCTATGGCAGCCAATAGTAAGCAAGCGTAGCAAACAGAGGTGGGTTCCTACCAGTCCACACCTATTCGGTAGAACCGGTTCGTCAAATCTACCGAACCGGTTGGAAGAGGTTCCACCAGTGAACCCGGAAAGCAGGCCACACCTACAGAACAGGGTCCAAATTTTTTTGAAACCCACCACTGGTCCTTGGATATGATTATTCTACACTATCATGCTCATAGTTATAAAACTCAGTGCCTCTGTGAAAGGTAAGGATGACTACTGCATTTGTGGTGCAATCAGAACATTTTGTGTGTTGAAGTTGTTTTAACGCAAACCAAAGATGCCTTTTAAAAAACAAGTTTACATCATATTCTTATGCATGCCAGTGCTGTGTGTGAGGTAATTTAAGGTGGTGCTGACAAGTGTCGTTGGCATCTTCATATCCGGTCACATGGGTGACAAGCCACTCCCATCCGGTCACATGGGCGGCAAGCCACTCCCACAAAGGAGGCCACACCCACAGAGTAGGTTCGAACAATTTTTGAAACCCACCACTGACTATCAATACAGCAGGTTTTTCAGTAACAATATCAGTGGAAACCAGCAATTCCATAGCACTTTAAAAAAAAAACACCTTCGACTATTTCTACATTGTTCTCTTCAACCAAATGAAGGAAGTAGACATACAGTACTAAATCAGACCAAAGAGGGCCTGCTGAGATTCACAACAAGTTCCTTAATATATGATGCAACAGTGTCCTTGAGGGGAGAAGCTGGAAAATACAAAGAGTAATCAGACCTACTATTCTTGCCAACTTTGTTTTGTTGACTTGAGTCCTTATCCTGGCAGAGAAGGATGTTCTGGAAAGGAGAGAGTGTTCTGTCCTTGAAGTATCACAGAATCATCAAACAGCTCAGGATCAATATTAGAAATGGCATGGCACAGGAGAATTATTAGGCAGCCACAGGCCGAGGTGAGCAAGGTCCAGAGAATAAAGGAACAAAATAATATCAGGTTTAGACAAAGCTCAGATTTTCATATAACCCAGAAACAAAACACTGAAAATACAAGGATTATGGGCTTATTCTTAATATCCTGCTAAACACAGCACAAAGATGTTTGCTGTTTTAAAGGGCAGAACCTCTTGGTGTCATCTTCATCTGATTCCTAACCTGTGGCAGAGAAAGTTAAGATTTTTTTGTTATACTGTTCCAGTGTTAGCATTTTCCCCCATCCCTTGTCACATGTCTGGCTAAACAGATGATCTCTGATACCCCATGGGCAACATAGGCAACAATTTTACAAGGGCTACAATTTGCCAGCTCGAGAGCAGAGGTTTGAGAATATTGCAGGTATCTTCCCTCTTCTCTTGGTGGCTGAGCATGGTCTTCTTTTTTTCTTTTTTTTTCCAAACGATGCATTTATTTCCATTTCATTCCATACCATCACATGTATACTGTGCATAACCGGGGCATATAACATTGAATAATAAACACAGCCCTCGCTTTTATAAACAATACCCCCCAAAATACAAACCCAATATACCACCTTGACCCACCATACACCCTCTTTCACCCCCCTCCAACTTTCGTTCTTCCTTCCGACATTCCCCTCTACCTACTTCCCCTCCCCCTCTAACACTCCTCTCTCCCAATACCTTCCCTCCCTTCTTTCTCCTCCTGCCTCCAATCCTCTCTCCCACCCTCTCTACCCCTCTTTCTTCTTTCGCTCTACTCCTCTCTTCGGTGTATTTGTATTATCTATCAATATGTTCAGCTTGTCCTGTTCTTACCCTAACATTAAGAAGCCACAGTATACAAGTGCAATCATGTACTTTAAGATCTATTATATTTCCCCCCTCCCCCCCTCCCCCCCTAAAACCCCACCTCCCTTCCCTCCCCCCGACTTCCCAGAGCCCGTACACGGTATAACTTTTTAACAAACACAGTCTAAAGTATCTTAAAACAACTCAGCTTCTGCTGAGCATGGTCTTCTATGGCCACTTTGCATAAAGGAGGAAGTGAACAGCTGGCTTCCACAGAGCCTTTTGCTGATGTGATGCTTGACTGGCACTTTCTGAAGCATATGTCAGAACTTACTCAGTTGTTTACATGGACTTAGTGCTGTTTGGAAAGCATACTAGACCTGTGTTTTTCAATGAATTTAGCAACCTTTTGAAGTTGTTTTAAGCTAAAGAAAAGAAAAAAGACTTTCCTTCTTAGCCTGCTGAGATTCACAAAAGTCCTGCACTGCATAAAGTTCCATTTATATCGTGAAAGAGAGTTGGCTTCAGCCATTCTTTTGCTGCTGGTTCTGTTCCAGATGAGTATGTTACAGTTTTTCTGCTGCATTTGCTGACGAGAGCTTTTGTATTGCTGCACTTTCTCTTTTTTCCCCTCACTCCTTTGAAGAGATACCAAAATGCCTACTCCAATGACAGCTTGCATTGCTTCAGGTGATGCTGGCCACAGCAATTCTCCGCCATTTCTTTACAAAGACTTGGCATTTGCTGGAGCTGTTCTGCCTGATTTCTCTTTAAGTCTAAGTAACAGATAGGTGGAGCTGAGGCATCTTGCTTCAATTTGCACCTTTCCTCTGCTCCACCAAGCTGTCATCTGGGTAACGTTTAAATCTGGGTGTTTACCTCCCTCCATAACAGTGGTAAACACTTGCTCAGAAATAGTGGATTGGGAAAGAATTTGGAACAACAAATTATAAACAAACACGATCAGCAGCACTTAAGAGCCGAGGTGGCGCAGTGGTTAAATGCAGCACTGCAGGCTACTTCAGCTGAATGCAGTTCTGCAGTTCGGCTGTTCAAATCTCACTGGCTCAGGGTTGACTCAGCCTTCCATCCTTCCGAGGTGGGTAAAATGAGGACCCGGATTGTTGTTGGGGGCAATATGCTGACTCTGTAAACCGCTTAGAGAGGGCTGAAAGCCCTATGAAGCGGTATATAAGTCTAACTGCTATTGCTATTGCTAAAGAAAATATATACAAAATGTTTTATCATTGGCATTTATCACCAACAAGATTGGCTAAAATGTACCCAAACATGAAGCCAACCTGCTGGAAGTGTAAAAAAGTACAAGGGACCTATTATTACATATGGTGGGCCTGCCCGGAAAAACAAAAATATTGGACAAAAATATGGAAATGGGTGCAAGAAATTACAGGAGAACAGATAAAATACAAACCCAAAATCTTTCTACTGGGAATAATCAAAGGGAAATATACAAAGAAAATTAAGTACATATTAACCCATCTGCTAACTACAGCTAGAATAGCATTTGCCCAATGCTGGAAATAAAACAATACCCCCTCGGACAAATTAGTGATAAAAAAAAAACTTTGGATTGTGCAGAGATGGACAAATTAACACTGGAATTAAAAGATAAAGAAGAGTCGGAATATTATGAAATTTGGAACAATTGGTACAAATGGCTTCAAAACAAGAATAAAATTAATTAAGCCAAAAACAATATATATAAATATATATATAGAACTGTGTATAAAGGTGTGTAAATATAAAAGCGAAATATTATATACATGTACAGGTAAGATCACATAACAATGTTGATGTAATGACTATAAAGTGTTGTAGAAGGGGAAAAATAATTAAAAAATCTGCTAATAAAAAAAAGAAATAGGCTGACAAGTCATCAGTGTAAAGAACTTGAAATTGCAGATAATCTAATTTTAGAATGGAAAGTTATAGCTTCTTGAATAATGCTGGGGAGGGGAAGAGTGTTGGACCATGGTCTTATTTGGCTACGAGCAAAATGACAGGAAACTACCCCTAACAACTTTTGTAAAGATTCTTTGCCAAACAAACACCATGAATGACAGCTTTTAAAAAAAAAAACAGCAGGTTTCACCCAAGGCTAAAAATGCAGTCTAAGTGGAATAAAATTGAACCAATCTTCCTGGTCATTAATGTTCTAATTATGCATCTCATTATGTAAAGTTTTATTGCAGAGGAATTCATTAATAACAATTAGTCTGCCACCCAATTCTAATTTACACACACCTGATCTCAATTACAACGCTTCTAATATCAATATTTGGGGGGGGGAAACTTAACCCTTTTGTGCAACATCGTTACAGGGATGATCAATCCGGAGAATATTAGACATCCACAGGAATTATTGGAATCAAAATTCTTAAGCTGGACTGAAGTCTAGCAATACCAATAGCACTTGGACTTAAATACTGCTTCACAGTGCTTTATAGCCCTCTCTAAGGGGGTTATTGTGCTTATAAAGCACGCAAGCCTACAAGATTCCACAAAAGCCATATTTGTATAAACAGGATGCCACCTAACATTCTAGGAACAGAATAAACAGTTCATTTTGCTGTGATGTAGGATCTTATATTTGCAAAGTTCTGTTTCAAAGCTAAGGTGAGTAAGCTAACAAGGAATATGTGTGGTGGTCTCTCATGATCTTTTTTAAACCAAGTTTCCCACAAGAGAAAATTAGTGAAATTGGGATCACAAGAGTTGGAACCATATTTCTCATCTTCCCAATCTTCCAAACTTTGAGAAAGATGGTATACAGTATTGAATTTTTGCCCTATTCACAGCAAACAGTGAGTCCCTTTGATTACCTCTAACCTTAAACTTACTTTTCATTATTTAACAGACATGTGGGAAGTTATCATCCAGCCCTCTCCCAGAAAAATGAAATGTCCTAGGAAATATTGAAAAGGAAGAATATTTCTCTGGATATGAAAAGAAACATGTTTTAAAAGACAGAATAGTTGCCTGTAGCTTCCTGCCCATCCCCACTGTTAATGGGCCATTAAGAAGGCCAAGCTAGTCCCTTTTACATAATAAAGACTTCTCCACTGCAGCCCCAGGGGGGATGGGAGTAAAGGCATGATAATATTGGCCCTTTACTCAACTGATCACATGGCATCTGAGAACTCATCCATACCTGGATTCAAAACACAGCCTAGAGAGTTGCCCCTGCATGGCCCCATGGGAGTCTGACAACCAATCAGAATACATTTCTTACACAGGAACAGGAAAGAGAGAGGTGGGACTGAAGAGGTTATAAAAAGCCTAGCAAGCCCCTCCTTCAGCCCTTCTCTTCTTCTCCACCAACGTTGAAGCATGTGATCACCTTTTCTGTACAGGGCTCAAGCCATGTGGTCCTGTCCAACAATAAACCATCTTTCCAAGCAGCCTCCATGTCTCCAGTGTCTACTTCCCCATTTGGAGCCAAACCCAGAAGGACATTTCTTTCATTAGACAAAAGAGGAGAATGATGATGTATCCCCAAAACCAAGCTTGGTGAGACAGTGGGTGGTGGCAAAGAGGATTTGACCTTGGAAATATTTTAGAAATAAATCAGTAAAGAATTAATAACATTGTGTAAATGCAGAGTAATATATACATTTGGTGCATTGGATATTTTTATCTCATGCTTGAAACAAAACAACTTCCCCATATTGTAGAAATAACTAGAAAAGACCAGCTCTTCTAGTTTGTCTATAAAACAAACTAGCACCTTATGTGTAAGCTTTCTTAGAAACTCACCCTTTTTGATATGGTGAATTTTCAGAGTCTCATTCAGAGTTGCATAAGTCAATTAACAAGTCATACTTATTGGTATAAATGAGACAAACAGGTGTTCCTATGCAGTCAGATGAAGAATTGTGCCTTCTTTACTTAATGCAGTACATTATTAAATTAATCTACTCTGCTTTTTTATCTCCATTAATTCCTATGTGTCATATTTTTCTATTAAATTCCAGTAATTGTAGCAATAAAAGTTGACATGCTGAATATTTTATGACGGATGATTTTACATTGCTTTGACTGCCTTTTTATAAATATAATTATTATTATTTTTTTTATTAAATATTTTTTTAGTTTTCGTTTAAAACTGGTACAACATCTTTCTTAATATATCAATCAATTACAGATAATACAGAAAAGGACAAAAACAACAATCAGAAAGACAAAACAAAACACAGGTGTCTATTATGAAAAAAATAAGAAGTATATCAACTGGTTACAACATGTTTTGGTGCTTCTCTTCCATTGACTCCTATTAATTCAAGTATCTTAACTCGAATATTTGCCATATCAACATCATTATACCTCCGGTTTTAATTATTATAATTATTTAAACATCCTTCATCCTTAGTTATGCTAAGGGATTAGTCCATAACACATGCTGGCAGTTCATTTACTTATTTGTAAAATCCTCTATTATCATCAAATCCTCATATTCTATTTTAACTAAACATCCATAATATTCAATTATATCATATATCCTAACATTTTCCCAATATTGATTAACATTTAATTATATGGGTTTTATTTAGTTTTTTAATAGTGCTAATTATTATAGTTAATACTCTTTATGTATAACCTAAAGGTGTTTTCTCATATCCAATTGTTAGTTATCATATCAACTCCACATTATATACATTACTATTAATATCAATTATTATTCAGCAATATCTGTTACACAAAAAAACAATTATTTTAGCTAAACATCCATAATATTCAATTATATCATATATCATAACATTTTCCCAGTATTAATTAACATTTGATTGTACGGATTCTGTTTAGTTTTTTAATAGTGCTAATTATTATAGTTAATACTCTTTATGTGTAATCTAAAAGTATTTTCTCATATCCAATTGTTAATTATCATATCAACTCCACATTATATACATTGCTATCAATATCAATTATTATTCAACAATATTTGTTACACAGAAAAGCAATTAGGTTTAACTAGTTTTCAATTGTATTCAACAATCTATCAGCCAGTTCCAAATTATATATATTGCTATCCATATCAGTCATTATTCAGCTATATCTATTACAAATTAAAGTAATCCAATCTAGCTAATTTTAAATTATATTGTCCCATCTGTCAGCCTGTGTCCCTCCAGCCACAAGGTTTCCTCCGTCCAGTAACCATTCGTTGAATAAATTTACCAAATGTTTCCATAAGCAAGTCCAAACAAAAATATTTCGGCACCTTTGGATTCTGAATGTCAGTGATGAAATAATAAAGTTGTTCTTGGCTTATAAAGCTTCCCAATTTAACTTTAATTCTCAAGGGTGGATTCTCCATTCCTTCTGCACACTGTCTCTTTAAATGAATTGTCTTTATGGCTTCTCCCCTCTTCTCTTCCTCTGAGATAGACCAGACACCATTTCTCATATTTTCCGTTTGTGTTTCAGGAACATTTAAGCATTCAACGTTCTCAGTTTTAGCTTCATATTTTAGAATCAATTGATCCAGTTTTCTTTCCAATCTTTGGTAAGAATGAAAAAGTCCTCTACACGCAGAGAAAAGAGTCTGAAATAAAGTCTTAGAGGTATCTTGGGACGCCATGATGTGTCGTAGTTAAAATAGAGGCTCTCTTTTTTTTTTTTTTCCCCAGAGGCTTCGAAGCACTTTTTACTTTTTTTTTTTTTTTTTTTAGTCTCTTACTGGCCGTCAATCTTATCTAGTTGTAAACAGGGCTGGATAGTAAAGTAATAAAAATGTCGAATCGTGACGGGCTAATTAGTAGGAGATAAGTTTTACGATCCACTTAGGGAGATTCAGAGGGGGGAGGGTATCGCGGAGTTTCTTGAAGCGTTTAAGAGGTAAAGTAACCACCAGTCATAAATCCATTAGAAAAGCTAATTCGCCGCTGATCTTCTTGTTGTTTGGTTTTCAATTAGCTTAATTTTTAACACGAACAATCTCTCTTGGATAATAAAATCAGCTTACCAGATGATATCACTTCTTCCATTCTTAGGGGCGACCTGCAGTTTCAGTTAGCACGCAGCTAATCCAAAAAGGAATTGGCACGGGGAGTTAATACCCTCCCCCAGAGATTTGCGATTATCTCTGGGGTCCTGGGTCCCTCCCCACCTCCACTGTCGTCTTCGGGACAGCTGGGGTTCAAAGAACCCGTCCAAAAATCCTTTGGTATAGAGGAATTTCAGGAGTAGCCTAAAACTCCATCTTCTCACTGCTAAGCCCCGCCTTCTTCATAAATATATAATTATATAATTATTAATGCCTTCAGAAGCTTGATTCATTAAACTAATAGTTATTTTTAAAAACAGCAAACCTTGCTCATTGATTCCTACCTATAATCTGGGCTGCTTTCTTAAACTAATAATTGGGCATGCTGTCACATCAACAGTTTGACATCTGTGGGGAAAAAGAAAAGGATGTCTTCTTTAATTGTTTAGAAATGTCACTTGATGAATAATCTAGTACATAAACAGACTTCAAATGTTCTTAATGTTTAGCATTCCAATAATAAAAGTGTAGAAGTATTTGATGGAGTCCTTTCCTATAATGAAGATCAAAATTGCATAAGGACTTAATAACATTATTTAAATACAGAACAACACATATATGTAGAGAGGGGGTGGTGGGAATGTCCCCAATTGTTATTTCTGTAGCCTTCAAAGCCCTCTGTGAAATCCAGCCACTATGATACACAAAATGCATCAAACAAGAGCCAAGGTGGCGCAGTGGTTAAAGTGCAGTACTGCAGGCCACTTCAGCTGACTGCTATCTGCAGTTCGGCGGTTCAAATCTCACCGGCTCAAGGTTGACTCAGCCTTCCATCCTTCCGAGGTAGGTGAAATGAGGACCCAGACTGTGGGGGCGATATGCTGACTCTGTAAACCGCTTAGAGAGTGCTGAAAGCCCTATGAAGCGGTATATAAGTCTAACTGCTATTGCTATTGCTAACTATATAAAGCACCCCTAAAGTAGGCTCAATCAATATATGTTTTTTAAAAAGAAAAATATCTACAGTATCTCTGTGCTTTATTTTTTAATTTGAATTGGAAAGACCCATCTTCTGTAATTAGAGGAAGCAGCCATAGTCAGACCTTTGGACTATAGCAATAGCAATAGCAGTTAGACTTATATACCGCTTCATAGGGCTTTCAACCCCCTCTAAGCGGTTTACAGAGTCAGCATATCGCCCCCACAATCTGGGTCCTCATTTTACCCACCTCGGAAGGATGGAAGGCTGAGTCAACCCTGAGCCAGTGAGATTTGAACCGCTGAACTGCTGAACTAGCAGTCAGCCCAAGTAGCCTGCAGTACTGCACTCTAACCACTGTGACACCAAGGCTTGCCACCAACTATCTAGCTCAATATTTTTGCATTACAGGGAGAGAAGCTGTGACCCACTAAATGTGGTTTGAGTCACTCCACCATCCATGGATCACCATCCATAGTCATGTTGATGAGATCTGATGGCTATAGAAATCCACCCCATCTGGAGAGCCTCAGCTTCCCCCACCTGAATTTATAAAAGCCTTCCCTAAGCCTGTCCAAAGAGACAAGGTGGCTCAGTGGCTAAGATACTGAGCTTGTCGGTCAGAAAGGTCGGCAGTTCGGTGGTTTTAATCCTAGTGAAGAGGTGGGTTCCTACCAGTTTGCACCTATTCGGTAGAACCGGTTCGTCAAATCTACCGAACCGGTTAGAAGAGGTTCCACCAGTGGACCCGGAAAGCAGGCCACACCTACAGAAGAGGTTCCAAACTTTTTTTGAAACCCACCACTGGTCCTTGGATATGATTATTCTACACTATCATGCTCATATTTATAAAGCTCAGTGCCTCTGTGAAAGGTAAGGATGACTACTGCGTTTGTGGTGCAATCAGAACATTGCGTGTGTTGAAGTTGTTTTAACGCAAACCAAAGATGCCTTTTAAAAAACAAGTTTACATCATATTCTTATGCATGCAGGTTCTGTGTATGAGGTAATTTAAGGTTGTTCTGACAAGTGTCGTCGGCATCTTCATATCCGGTCACATGGGTGGCAAGCCACTCCCACAAAGGAGGCCACACCCACAGAGTAGGTTCGAACAATTTTTGAAACCCACCATTGTCCTAGTGCCACGTAACAGAGTGAGCTCCCGTTACTTGTCCCCATGTCAGCGTTCCAAATATCATGCAGTTACAATAATCAGCGGTTCCTTTAAGAATCTTTGGCCTGCCACCCAGCTTCTGTCAACTAGCAGTTCAAAAGCATGTAAAAATGCAAGTAGAAAAATAGGAACCACCTTTGGTGGGAAGGTAACAGCGTTCCATGCGCCTTCAGCATTTAGTCATGCCAGACACATGACCATGGAGACATCTTCGGACAGCGCTGGCTCTTCGGCTTTGAAACGAAGATGAGCACCTCCCCCTAGAGTCAGGAATGACTAGTACATATGTGTGAGGGGAACCTTTACCTTTAAGTTTGTCCACATCAAATACCATTTCAGGTGTGAGCATGTGCACCTTCCATAAAGTTTTAAACTGGAATTTGAAATTACCCTTCTGCAAGGGATCCAGATATAAAAGCTTTCTCTAAACCTGTGCATACCAAAAAAAACATGATATGTGTGTTCATGTATGTCCTCCATGAAGTGGAGTGAAGGAGGATTTATCTATGCTGATTGACAGCAGTTCTTGCCCTCTTCTCATCTGATCTCTTGCTGGGGAATCAGTGTTGCCAAACAAACTTTGAATAAGTTCAGTAATTGAATCAAAATAGTGTTGTTTTTTAAATGACAGTAGGCCAGCTCAATTCTTTTTTCCTGCTGCTTTGTGTCAATGACCTTGATCATATGGAATTCTACTCAATTCTCAGTTCTCAAATTCTCTGTATTCTGGGAAGCTTCTGCATTTCTAGAGTGCATTGGCCAACAAGCTATGGGATTGTGTAACTCCAATATCGTCTTCCATATCATTGTGATAATTTGAACAGATTGCCTAACAGGGCTATTATATTTTACATATGACAATATAAAATTAGCAACATTTTATTATTTCCCCCCCCAAAAAAAAAATTTTCTAACTTTTCATTTATTACTTTAATTCATTCTTGATCTCAGTGACAAGATAATATTCCCCAATTGTTAGGGTTTTATTTACAATCCTTATTTTTAGTTTAACAACTCTACTCGGACATTCTAAATCACAGAATATGCACTTAAGAATTAAATAATTATAGAAAGCAAAAAGCAACAGAGCACACCTATTGAAAGCTGTTGTTTTCTTGGTTACTTCAAAAAGCCCTCATAAGCTTTGTCTGGGAGGTGAATCAAGAGAAATGTTCATTCTTGCTTCCTCCCCAACTGAGATAAGGGAATCAATTTTGCTCCATGAAAGATAAAACTATTGGTGCAGAAGATTAATCGAGATCTCTAGCTGCTTTATAGCCATGAGACTTGATGATCAATCCAGACAAAGGTCTTGCACTGTGACACTACCCTAGGATATTGATATGCTGTAGAGGCTTGAGTGCAAATGAGTAATACTTTACACAACAGATCTGTGTGACAAGCAGATAATTCAGCAGGGGCCCTCAGCTGGAGCTCTTTGGGTAATTACAGGTTAATGACAGTGTGTCAATGCTCAAGAAAATGGTAGGTAGCAAAAGCTCTTCTGACAATGCAATCAGCGTATCCAAAGGTCACATGGTGTGCTGCATGGAACTTACTGCTGGGCATGGCTTCCCCTGATCGAGTGTCCTCCTGATATATTGAGGCTACAATTCCCCAAATTGGTTGTGAATTTTAGGTATTGTAGCCTCAACCAATCTTGAGGGCAACTGACTAGGGAATGCTGAGTAAGTATACCTAAAATCAAAATCCAAATAAAACTGCTGCAAGATTATTGTACATGCAAAGATGGAAGAATAATGGAGTGCCCACAGTAGAAGATTAGATTGTAAAAATTGACAGAGCTGGCAAAAACAACAAAGTGGATCACATTGATCAGCAAAAACACAATAAGAAAGATAGATAGATAGATAGATGATAGATAGATAGATAGATAGATAGATAGATAGATAGATAGATAGATAGATAGATATAGATATAGATTGATAGAGATAGATAGATAGATAGATAGATAGATAGATAGATAGATAGATAGATAGATAGATAATGATAGATAGATAGATAGATAGATAGATAGATAGATAGATAGATAGATAGATAGATAGATAGATAGATAGATGATAGATAGATGATAGATAGATATAGATATAGATATAGATATAGATATAGATATAGATATAGATATAGATATAGATATAGATATAGATTGAGAGAGAGAGAGAGATAAGAGATAGATAGATAGATAGATAGATAGATAGATAGATAGATAGATAGATAGATAGATAGATAGATATAGATTGAGAGAGAGAGAGAGAGAGAGAGAGAGAGATAGATAGATAGATAGATAGATAGATAGACAGACAGATAGATATAGATATAGATATAGATATAGATGATATAGATAGAGATAGAGATAGAGATAGAGATAGAGATAGAGATAGAGATAGAGATAGAGATAGAGATAGAGATAGAGATAGAGATAGAGATAGAGATAGAGATAGAGATAGAGATAGAGATAGAGATAGAGATAGAGATAGAGATAGAGATAGATATAGATTGATAGAGACAGAGAGAGAGATGATAGATAGGCTGAACATTTCAACAACTGAATAATCAGAGAAGCCATTGAGATAGAAAAACTTCCACACAGCATGAACAGGCGGGACGATACCTCCTGCCTGCCAGCCATTTGGAAACCTGCCCTTATTGATAAACGAGTCCCAAACATGATGAATGACACCAGGCCCACACTCACAAGAGCCACACAGAATATCACCACCAAACATCCACAAAGAAAACAGACAAAAACACACACTGATGAGGAGGCACGACCGAGGACCAGAAGCCAGACTGCAAATGCACAATTAGCCTCTTTAAACCCCTCCTATCCTTACATGAAACACAAACCCCCAAACAATCAGGACACACCTCCACCCAATCAGGACACACCTCCACCCAATCAGGACACAGCCAAGCTCCCACCCAATCAGTTCAAACCCCCACTGGCAGTTAAAAGGAAGAAACAGCCGATATCTCACATTGCTCCTGGAAGCACCAAGCCTGAAGAAGCCTGAAGATGACGAACGAGACTTCGTCAAAACGTAATTTTACACGGGAGAAAACCCGAATAACTAGAGACCTACATAGATATAGATATAGATATAGATATAGATGATATAGATATAGATATAGATGATATAGATATAGATATAGATATAGATATAGATATAGATATAGATATAGATATAGATATAGATATAGATATAGATATAGATTGAGAGAGAGAGAGAGATGATAGATAGATAGATAGATGATAGATGATAGATAGATAGATAGATAGATAGATAGAGATAGAGATAGAGATAGAGATAGAGATAGAGATAGAGATAGAGATAGAGATAGAGATAGAGATAGAGATAGAGATAGAGATAGAGATAGAGATAGAGATAGAGATTGATAGAGAGAGAGAGAGAGATGATAGATAGATAGATAGATAGATAGATAGATAGATAGATAGATAGATAGATAGATAGATAGAGATAGAGATAGAGATAGAGATAGAGATAGAGATAGATAGATAGATAGAGAGAGAGAGAGAGAGAGAGAGAGAGAGAGAGAGAGAGAGATAGAGATAGAGATAGAGATAGAGATAGAGATAGAGATAGAGATAGAGATAGATATAGATATAGATATAGATATAGATATAGATATAGATATAGATATAGATCACAGGTGGGTTCCTACTGGTTTGGACTGGTTCAGCTGAGTAGGTAGTAACTTGGCTGGCCATATCCCCGAACCAGTTCTATTGACGGTGCCATAGGTGTCGCCATCTTGTTTCTTACTTCTGCACATGCACAGAAGCAATTTTTCAATACTGTGCATGTGAGTGTCGCGCGCATCAAGCGGGTGAGTGCCCAAAGCGCATCCCTGAGTGAACCGGCAGCAACAGAAGCCAGAACCCACCCCTGATATAGATATAGATAGTATATCACAGAATGTAAATATTTAAGTATTTGTTGTTCACAGTTTAGACATTAATGGCTGTGTGTTGCTTTATTTTGAGGGGGCAGCACATTTACACTGTTATACAAGCTGTATGCTCACTACTTTACATTGCAGCCAAGGGTCATTTTTTCAGTGTTATCACGTGAAAAGATATAAAATATTTACAAAATGTAAGGGGATGTACTCACTTCTGTGAGAGACTAAAAAGACTGGAAGCCTTAAACTGACTTTTTGTTGAAAGAAGAAAAGACTGAACTGGTCATTTATTGATTTAGGGATTGAAAAGAGTTAAAGAGGAAGGAGAAAACTTATGATAGCCATCCTCAGTTCTGG
Organism: Thamnophis elegans; assembly: GCF_009769535.1. Lineage (NCBI taxonomy): Eukaryota > Metazoa > Chordata > Lepidosauria > Squamata > Natricidae > Thamnophis > Thamnophis elegans. Next base: position 11,416,844 of record NC_045541.1, on the reverse strand, counting down.
AAGATCAGTTGGTATGTTGAAGCCAATTACTGTCCCTCAACAATCTACCTCACAGGTGTAGAAAGTTAACACCCACCCACCCTCCTAGAATAATGAAATATTTTGAGGAATATTTTTTACAAAGGCAGGATAAAATATTTCCCCTAAAATAAAAATCTTAAGGGAGACAGAAACTCACAACATCAGCTCCCTCCCCCACCCCTCAAACAGCTATTTTGTGCCCATTAAGAATGATTGGGCCAACCTTGGGTACTTGAGAGACCGCCTGCTGCCAATTACCTCCCAAAGACCCATTAGATCACACAGATTAGACCTCCTCCGGGTTCCATCTACTAGCCAATGCCATCTGGCTACTACCCGGGGGAGGGCCTTCTCTGTGGCAGCTCCGGCCCTTTGGAACGAGCTCCCCACAGAGATTCGGACCCTCACCTCTCTCCAGGCCTTCCAAAAAGCTGTTAAAACCTGGCTGTGTCGGCAGGCCTGGGGTCGATGAGTTCCCTTCCCCTCTCGAATCGTGTGGCTGTTGGTTGTTTTAAATTCCCTTGTACTTTTTTGTTGTAGTTCTTTGTGTTTCCCTTCCCCTCCTTGGGTTTGTGCACCGCCCTGAGTCCCGTTGGGAATAGGGCGGCATATAAATAAAATGAACCTCGAACCTATCTACAAAACAAAAGACCTTCAGCTCCAGGGTGATGGGATTAAGACATGACCCTTCAGGATATAATAGGATTAACCCACTACCCACTAGCAGCAGAGCTCCCCACATTATGCAATCTCCAAAGGACATTGCATCACCCTCCAAACTTGAACCAAACTTAGCCCAGACAACCTACAGAGCCAGCTATGACCCCTACAACAGCCAATAGAATACATGTTCTTGCATAGGAACAGGAAATTCAAGTGCAAACCTCCAGAGAGGGTATAAAAGCCACCCACTCTCAATTCCAAACATGTCCTTCTGTGCATCAATAAATGGACCCCCTTTCCAATCAGCCTCTAGCCCCCATTTTGTCTCCAGTACCTTTCTTCCATCTCGGAACTGAACCAGATGGATTTTTTCTTCCAACACAGGATAATTATAGTGAGAAACAATGGAGAAAGGAGAGCTATATTTGCTTCTTGGACTCTTGGAGGTAGTCAGGTATTAATCCAATCTACAAATAAATAGTGTACACAATTAAATCTGCAAAACAAATTCCCTTGCAGGAAATGAATTAAGCTCCTAAACTTAATTTAGGAGTTAAGCTCCTAAACTTAACTGAAGAGAAAGAATAATCAGGTGCAAAAATAGTGCAGCTGAAGAGAGAAGAATTCAGCCTTCTTCTTCTACGTCCGTCACCTACCACACTCTTCCAATGGGAAACTGGTCATAGAGTGGGGAAAAAAACAGGTTGAGTGAATGATTCACATGGACACATTGTAAATTTGGCTGGTTGGAATGTAAGGTGTAAGATCTCAATATAGATAATCCTCACTTAGCAACCACTCACTCAATGACCATTCAAAGTTACAGCCTTGCTGAATGAGGTGACTTACAGCTGGTTTTCAAAGTTGTGGCCATTGCAGCATTCCAGGCAGATCACGATTCAGCCATTTGGCAATATATACAATTACGCACTTGGAACAGTGCACAATTATGATGGCGGTGGCATTTTGCAGGCACAGTTGTGGCCGGGAGGCACTCCAAATGATCACTCATGCCCTCGTCACCTCAAGGCTCGACTACTGTAACGCGCTCTACATGGGGCTGCCCCTGAAGAGTGTTCGGAGACTACAATTGGTCCAGAATGCAGCCGCACGAGTGATACTGGGTGTACCTAGGTACACCCATGTTACACTTATCCTCCGTGAGCTGCACTGGCTTCCTATCAGTCTCCGGACAGGCTTCAAGGTGCTGGTTATCACCTTTAAAGCCCTACATGGCCTAGGACCTGGATATCTCCGTGACCACCTCCTGCAATATACCTCCCAGCGCCCAATAATATTGCACAGGGCGGGCCTTCTCCGGGTACCATTGGCTACGCAGTGCCGTCTGGCGGCTCCTCGGGGGAGAGCCTTCTCTGTTGCTGCCCCGGCCCTTTGGAATGATCTACCCCCTGAGATCCGGACCCTCCCCACGCTCTTGGCCTTCCATAAGTCTGTTAAGACCTGGCTGTTCCGGCAGGCCTGGGGCTGTTGATCTTGATTGAACTTCTGCCGCAGAGTGCATGTTGTGTTTTGTTTTTAAGTCATTCTGTCTTGTGTTTTTAATATTTTTTAATATTTTTAAACTGCTTTTATGTAAGCCGCCCGGAGTCCTTCGGGATTGGGCGGCATACAAATCTATTAAAATTGACAAAATTGAAATTGACATGGTTGCCATTTGCAACCTTCACTGACAGCTTTTGACAAGAAAAGTCAATGGGGAAGCCTCGCAGGAAGTCTGTCACAAGTCTGAGTCGCATGACATCAAACTTATTGACTATGCATTATTTGCTTAACAACTGCAGCCAGAACTGCCATCATAAGCCAGTGCAGTTGTGTGATCTTTCACTTTGTGACCATGTCACTTAGTGATTGAGTCCTTAGTCACTAAACAAGGAGCATCTGTATTAAAAAGGGACATTTTCAAACTTCCTTGATACAGCTGTGTTATCCCTGGGTGTTATGGCTCGGCAGGAGCCTTTGGAGCTGCTATCAGACTCTGACAGCGAGGGGCCCTATGAGTCAGGTCTGGAGGAGGCAGAGGGCCCTGGACAGGGTTCTGACTCCGAGCAGGGCTCAGAGAGACTAGTTGGTCCCCAGGTAATGACTGAGCCTTGGATCAGTGAGAGAGGCTGACACAGAAACCTTCTGTGAGTTGTTTCGGGATGCACGCAGGGGAAGGGCTGACCAATGTAAGGAACAATTGAGGACTCACAGGAGATGATAACGAGCAGCTGTTGCTCGTTAGGATCTCCTCCTGTGGATAAAAGACTGATGGTGCCACGCCCTGGTTGCAGAAGTCAACGTTCCATTTTTGTTCTACTCAAGGTTCTCCATTCGTGTGCAACCAGCAAGAAAAGCACTTGGATAAGTGACTTGATTTATATAATCCTGCTTTGTAGCAGTTTATAAGTTAGGACTTTTGCCAGAGCATTTATCTGTGTTTATTTTGGGCTCGCAGCCAGCAACAGCCAGGACTGATAAAAATATTCCTTTGAACGTTCTGTTTGGCTTTCGTTTTTGAACGGACAAGGTGGGAGTCAGAACAACTGGGTATATATAACCTTAGTTTTTGCAAAATATACTTAGATATTTCATAACCTACAGTTTAGACCAGTGGTAGTCAACCTGGTCCCTACCGCCTACTAGTGGGCATTCCAGCTTTCATGGTGGGCGGTAGGGATTTGCTATAACTCTGCTTTATCAATTTTATAAAGTAAAGTTACTTCCCTACTTTATAAATCACCATTACTGTGGAACCGGTGGGCGGTCAGAAAATTTTACTACTAACAGAGATACAAAAGTGGGTGGTAGGTATAAAAAGGTTGACTACCCCTGGTTTAGACCATGGGAGTCAAACTCGCAGCGTCACGTTGGCATCACATGATGTTTTGTAACGGTTTTTCCCTTCGCGGAGCTGAGGTGGGCATGGCCTGTGTGTCTGGCCCGTGGGCCACCAGTTTGACACCCCTGGTTTAGACTTTGCATCAAATGCATCAAATGCACAGATTTTGTCCAAGTTGAAAAATCATCAATGTAAGGAACATATTTTAACTTTAACACAACTAAGACCCAAAAAAAACCCCTTTAATTGGCTACTAGATTTATCAGTGTTTTGTTCAAACAGACTTCTTCCCCATTTGCTTCACTGACTTCTAATAACATTTGCCTTTCTTTCTGAAATGAAATCATGTTAGCATGACAAACATTAGAATAGGAATGTGTTTTCTAAATTATAAAAATGATTCCTAGGGAGTCTTGGCATGCTCTTTTTAAATAGCTCCTCATTTTCAGCAACAGAATTGCTAATGCTCTTTTCTGTAGAGTTTTGGTGATCATTTTCTTTAAAATGAGGATTTTCAAATATTACATGTAGGTGAAACTGAAGGGCAAAAAAAAAAGGAATAGAACCACAAGAATAACATTAATGCAGATATGCCATTTGAAGAAGGCAAAGGAGCAGAAAGTCTTATAAAAGACATGCACACATCATTTTCAGTGACATATACAGTATATTACAAATCTCTTAGTAACTTTTAAAAATCAGAAGTGGCGGTCCATAAATTCACAGGTCAGGATTTATGTGTTCCCATGTTCTTGCACAATTCCTCGTAATCTTAAGACTTGATTTAGAGTGTCAGTCTGGGTGTGTTACTCTCAACTCTTCCCATAATCATGGAGCTTATTCTGACTGAGCTCACACAGAATAATAGAGTTGGAAGGGACCTTGGAGGTCTCTGCTCAAGCAGGAGACCCTTTACCAGTAATGGATAACCATTTCGTCCTCACGTGCCAAAAACGGAGGTGCGTACCCACACCCATAATGCAATGAGAACATGAGTCCCCCTGTTCTACCCCTTCCTCTTCCCCCCCCCCACACACACATGTGCACGCGACCCCCCTGCACTAATTGAATATGGCTGGTTAGATATGGCTGGATTTACATAATATATTAAATTGTAAATCACATTGTGAATGTACAAATCACAATGGATGGGTTAATATAGTGCATTAAATCAAAGCCATAATATGGCTTAATGCAGTATATTAATCCAGCTCCTGTGCCCTCTCAGCCTAATTTATTCCACTGGCATAGTTCTGGGGATAACGAAGAGCATACTTGGAGCAAGAAACATTGCTGTCTAAGGCAAGAGAGAAGATGGATCATCCATCTATCTATCCACCCATCCATATATCTACCCAATCATATGTACACTGATTGATTAACTGATCACGTGCAATTAAGTTAGTGTTGGCTCTTAAGTCACATATACAGACTTTATATGGATGATTTGTCCTTAACCTGGTCCTTCTGGCCTTTCAATGGTGCATTCGTTGCCTTTGTACTTGATCCCATCTATCTTGGTCACCCATCTTCTCTTTCCTTCTACCTTTCCCAGCATTAGAGCGTTTTCTGGATAGATCACATAATCTGTCCAAAATAGAATAATTTGAGCCTGACCGTGTATGTGTTGAATAAGAACTCTGGATTAATTTGTTCAATGGTGCCAGTGGTGGGTTTCAAAAATTGTTCGAACCTACTCTGTGGGTGTGTCCTCCTTTGTGGGAGTGGCTTGCCACCCATGTGACCGGATGGGAGTGGCTTGCTGCCCATGTGACCGGATATAACGATGCCGACGACACTTGTCAGAACCACCTCAAATTACCTCACACACAGCACTGGCATGCATAAGAATATGATGTAAACTTGTTTTTTAAAAGGCATCTTTGGTTTGCGTTAAAACAACTTCAACACACGCAATGTTCTGATTGCACCACAAACGCAGTAGTCATCCTTACCTTTCACAGAGGCGCTGAGTTTTATAAATATGAGCATGATAATGTAGAATAATCATATCCAAGGACCAGTGGTGGGTTTCAAAAATTTTTGGAACCTCTTCTGCATGATTCTGATATAAGCACATAGTTCGTTCGTTCGTTCGTTTATTGGTTTTGTATGCCGCCCACCCCCGAAGGACTCCGGGCGGCTCACAATGAAACGGGGAAGGGGATAAATAAGACAATACAAACAATATTAAAATACACAACAGTTGCAAATGAAGCAGGGCTGGATACTTCAACAGCCCCCAGCCTGCCGGAACAGCCAGGACTTGGTAGCTTTACGGAAGGCCGGGAGGGTAGTAAGGGTCCATATCTCCACGGGGAGCTTGTTCCAGAGGGACGAAGCAGCAACAGAAAAGGCCCTCCCCCGGGGGGTCGCCAGCCGACATTGGCTGGCAGATGGGACCCGGAGAAGGCCGATCCTGTGTGATCGAATCGGTCTTTGGGAGGTAATTGGCAGGAGGCGGTCTCTCAGGTACCCAGGTCCGATGCCATGCATCCTGTATCTGAATATCTTTTCCAAGGGCCTTTCTTACTATTCTACACAAGGCTAGTTTTATGGCATGTTCCTTGATTGTTGATTCCTTTACTGTTGACAGTCAATCTTAAAAGGGACACACTATTCACTACTTCAATGTCTTCACTGTCAGTTCTAAGGTTGGTTCCTGGGCTTACTGTCATTAGTTTGGCCTTCTTTATATTTAATCTTATTCCCAATTTTTCACAGTGTACCTTGACTTTCATTATTTTTTCATCCAGCAGAGTAGTGTCATCCAGCACAGCAGTTCCTTCCTCCGATTTAAAAAACACACAATATATAGGTTGAGTTAAGTTGAATAAAGTTGACAGCATATAGAACAGCAGTCCCCAACCTTTCCAGTGGGGACAGCAGCAGTGGCTGTGGGGAGAGGAAGAGAATAGAGGACAGATCCATGCAAGCGGTGGGCATGTGCAGGATTGGGCACTCCCACTGTTTGCACAAATGGAATTTCATCTCTTCACCTGCCTGTCATGGCGGCCTCCCTCAGTAACCAAGAAAGAAACCACTCAACTCCATTTTTGCAGAATTAAGAGTATTTTTACTGGTCATGAGTAGATAGCAGGTAGGCAAAGCAAGATCGGAGGCAAAAGCGCGCGTAATCATAGATAACAATATGTGACCCAACCCCCTCCCCATGGTAACCCCAACTCTTAGTCCAATCCGCACACCCCACAGGTGTCATGTGGGAGACATCTTCAAAAAGCATCATCAGGCTGGTATGCCGGACAGTTGGCCTTGGCGGCAAATCCTCTATCTGCACTTGCGTAGTAGATGGTGTGAACAACTCCCTTTTTACAGTCACTCGTGCACTGAATCCTCCCCCACCCAAATACCATGCCCCCCCTCCCCGTTTCAATGGCAGCCGAAAGCAAGCAGCAAAACAGAGGCTGACACTGCTGCTTCTGCAGCCCAATTCCCACTGATCCATGGCCCCGTGGGTTGGGGACCCCTGATACAGAGAACATACTTATATTCAAAAAATATTGGGTTTCTGTCGTGATGGACTCTTGTGACGAGCCGATTGACAGTTAGCTTCCTCCCATAATTGGGGCTTACCAGGGGTTGTAAAAATCTAATAGATACCTTTCACCCTGGCTTCACTGATAACGGATAACAGCTTGTGGCCTAATGGCTAAGAAGTCTGCCAAGTATGTAATATAGCCCAGGTTCAAATCCCAGTAAGGGTATGGCTACCTGATGAGAGCTAAATAGCTTGAAATAGATCTACACACACACACACACACACACACACACATAAACTAGATTGGAAGAATATGAATATTGTGATACTATTCCTTTGTTGATCTGGAACCAGCTTTTTTGGTCAGGTTGTATTTAATCTGTGGCTTCCTGAGCTGTGCATGAAAATGAGTTGGACAGTACCTAAAGTTGATAAGTAAAAAATAAATATATAAATAGGTTTCACAATGAGATCTTCTGAGTACAACCAATTCCATTTTACTAAACACATTCCACAGCTTGACACCAGTAATGCAAAAGGCCTTTCTATAATCTATGAAGTGTTATTGATTTCCTTTTGGTATTCTTTGGCTTTCTCTATGATCCAGCATGCATCATCAATAATGTTGATTATTCCTTGGTCTTTGCTAAAACATCTGACATCTGCCTTAAAATGGAAAGAGGATTTTGCTAGCATGTGAAACTAAGGATACTGTACTGTACAAATAATTTGCACACTCTGTTAAGTTTCCTTTTTGTTACTGGAACATTGACTGACTTATCTCTTTGCTACTGTGACATTCTCCCAAGTTTTCAGGTATAATCTGGTTATGAATCCATGCAGTGACGTGCGGTGAGGTTTATGGCTGGTGAGGCAGTCTTCTCCCCCGACATCCCACTGTCTAAAGCACTTTCTTTCTTTCGCCCGCCTGAGTTCTGACAGGCGGGTGAAAGAAAGCGCCAGCCCGCCACTGGCTTTCTTTTGCCTGCCTCTATGTCTGCTCGAGTGATCATAAAATCAGACTAAATGAGGCACGTGGTTCTCCCACTTCTTCCTGTAGAGGGCTCTTTTTTAGAGGCTTTTTTAAACAGTTAAGCACTAAGCAGAGTCATCCACTGTGACTCTGGCAGCAACTACCTCAGCCTTTTTCCTTTTACATTTTTTCTTTTCAGGATGACAGTGGTGAGACTCTGCCTCCCCTGACTGCACGTCACTGAATCCATGTGACCTCCTTAGAAAAACACAAGAGTGGTTTATAAATTGACACTTTGCCATTGTCATTAAAGTGTTTGTCTATCTTCAGCTGCCCAATATAGATACCTGCTGACTTTTGCTGGGCAGCTGAGATGAACTTCATGCCAGGATGACCCTGCTGGGAATATGTATTCTTGGGTGCACAATTCCAGTGTTGTTCCCATATTACCACTACCACCACCACCACCACCACGAGAAGCAGAGTAGACTTAGGAGGGAATACACATATATGCACCTATGTATTTATAGACCAACCAGATAAGGCAGTAGGATCTTCTACACTAGTGACAGAACAAGAACTCTGTTGGACCAGCTTTGTTTCCCAGCACCTTATAGGTCTGTCCATCCCATCTTTGTCATTTCAGACCAGCATTTTCCTTAATGATAAAAGCAATGTCAGCCTGTTCTCTGTAGGATCCTCTTTTTTTCCTCTTTTTGAAAATGCAATCCACATACTGGATATCATGTCTGTCTAAGGACTCATATTCAGATCTATGAGTGTAAATACCTACACAGCTGGAATGTCCTACATACAGCCAGTCCTCAACTTAGGATCAGTCATTTCATGATTATTTGAAATTATGATGGATTGGGAAAGGGTGCTTTACAATTCCATAAAGTACTCCCGGCCATCATAAAATGGCACACTGCTCCACCTGCAGTCATGTGATTGTAATGTGGGTGTTTGGCAAACTGTCCGCACTTATGACAAGTTGCCAATTGTTTATCACCATGTGATTTGCAATCTTCTCTGGCTTCCCTATAAAATCAGTGGGGAAGCCAGCAGGGAAGGTTGCAAGCTACTGCCTCCTGCCAAAGGATTTCTCCTTCCCTTCATGCAGGAATTTGGGGGTGAAGGTGAGGGGTGGATCCTTTGTTGGGCTATAAAAACAACACTTGGCTTTTTCCAGATCCCAGATTCATTTCTGCAGCTCACTACCGTATTAGGGGGAGGGGAACTCCTGAGGTGGGTTGAAGAAAGAAAACTTGGATCCTGAAGATCTGAAGTTTGTTTCTCCGGTCCACCATAGAAGTTCCTTTCCACAAACCTATTTGCTGGGCCTGGGTCTTCAAGTTCCAAGGTTTCTAAGGCATGGAGAGGAGGGGAAATCCTGTAGTAGATCGTGAAATGAAGTTTGAACTTAGAAAGTCTGAGTTCTGTTCCTGCATCCCACCACAGGAGTTCCTGTCCATCCATGGAGTGGAGCTGTCTGATCTCCCTCAGTAGTCAGCTGTTTTGCTTTATCCACTTAGTAACTTACATGGTCCCTTAACAATCACAACAGGGAGAGCCAGGGTTGCAGTCATTAAGTGAAGTGTCCACATGGGCATCTTAACAGTCAATTAACACAACAACTGAGATTCTAGTTCCTGTTGTGGTTATAAGTTGAGGGCATTTCCTTGCCCAAAGACAATAATTTTAAAACCTTACGAAGAACCTCTGAGAAGCTGAAGTCTTTCTTTACAATATGAAAACATTGTCATTGTTTTCAATGTCACGTTTGTATTCTTTTATTATTTTGGTTGGGACTGGCTAGTTGGTTCCATAAGAAGTACATTGTTGGCAGATGTTGCCATGTATCACATTGGAAGAGGACTAAGATATACACACTCCTTATATTGTGAGTGGTATATTCTCACCAGAGGTGGGTTCCTACCAGTTCGCATCTATTCGGTAGAACCAGTTCGTCAAATCTACCGAACCGGTTAGAAGAGGTTCTACCAGTGGACCCGGAAAGCAGGCCACACCTACAGAAGAGGTTCCAAAAATTTTTGAAACCCACCACTGGTCCTTGGATATGATTATTCTACACTATCATGCTCATATTTATAAAACACAGTGCCTCTGTGAAAGGTAAGGATGACTACTGCGTTTGTGGTGCAATCAGAACATTGCGTGGGTTGAAGTTGTTTTAACGCAAACCAAAGATGCCTTTTAAAAAACAAGTTTACATCATATTCTTATGCATGCCAGTGCTGTGTGTGAGGTAATTTAAGGTGGTTCTGACAAGTGTCGTCGACATCTTCATATCCAGTCACATGGGCGGCAAGCCACTCCCATCCGATCACATGGGCGGCAAGCCACTCCCATCCAATCACATGGGTGGCAAGCCACTCCCACAAAGGAGGCCACACCCACAGAGTAGGTTCGAACAATTTTTGAAACCCACCACTGATTCTCACTCATGATAAGACTCCATGCATCTGATTGAATATCTTCCACAAAAGCTTAATCGATACATTCGTTTGTCTTTAAGGCCCCACCAGATTTATTGCAGCTTGTACTTTAACATATCATGTGGCAACAGACTTCAGTTACCTTTGATACTATTAGCAATCTTTTATGCTTCTCTCTCTTTTTATGAGCATGCACTCTAAGGAAAAAAAATGTTCTTGATGTATATTCATAATATCTATCTATTGATTGATCGGTCAGCCTACCCACCTAGCTATCAAAATCTACATATCTCCACTGCAAACCAACAGAGTCAAGGAAACCAGCAGAGTGAATATAAATTACTTTACAAACCATCCCCAAGTGTCACTTCAGTGAAATAATTAAGAGACTATTCACTTTTTTAATAACACTGCAGCATAAATGTATTTTTCCTGGAGCTTCACCGAAGACTCATCTCTTCTTCCCTATTGATTTCCCCGTCATGGAGTTTTCTGCTCCCAGCTGGCTTTGGTGTTTATTCTGTAATAGAGTAAATAGCTGCTTATATGCATGACAGACTTTAACGGTCTAACATCATTAATGTCATTCTGAAGCATTTACTAGTATTGAAGTGGTGGTGGGGAGAAGCATTCCTCAGAAGCATGAAAAGGCATATCAGCAGCAAGTGAGGTGGGTTTATCTTTCTCCCAGATGAGAATTTACTAGTTGGGGAATGAGGGAAAGCAAAGAAAAATTCCCAGTAATTACTTTCAACAGCAACATCATGAAATAATTAGGTGATCAATAATAAACATGCTTCTTTTGTGACTATTCTTTTACTAAGGGCAACTGTGAGCCTAATAAGTCATCTCCACTACTGCAGCAGGTTTTACAAATCAGGCGAAACTGCCCTGCCTTACATTTTAGCTTCTCAGATACAGTGCAAATTTTAGATTTGCATAGTTTCAGCATTTTTCGGTCTTTGCACCTTGAAATTCCTTGTGGAATTACACAGTCAGAGGCATTCTAAATAGTTAATGACCCTTTTTTTATCTACAAGTGCAGCTTTTTGTGTCATGCATTACCACAGTGACTGACCAAGCTGTAGTACAATTAAATGAGCAGCATGTTAAAATAAACACATTTCTAGCAGAAAATATTAAGGGTACCTTCCAGTGATATCAAGTTTCAAGTTTAATTTTATTTATAGGCCGCCCAATCCTGGAAGACTCTGGGCGGCTTACAGAGAGGGGAAAGAAAAGAAAATTAAAAAAAATAAAAATAAGATAGACAAGTTAAAAAACAGCACAGATACATTCATTTCAGTTGGGGCTGGACCTCAACAATGAAGTCAACAGCCCCAGGCCTGCCGGAATAGCCAGGTCTTGACAGCTTTTCTGAAGGCCGTGAGAGTGGGTGAGGTCCGGATTTCTGAGGGCAGTTCATTCCAAAGGGTCGGGGCAGCCACAGAGAAGGCTCTCCTCCGGGGAGCCGCCAGCCGACATTGGCTGAAGGCATCTGAAGGAGGCCCACCCTGTGGGATCTTACCAGCCGCTGGGAGGAGTGTGGCAGTAGGCGGTCTCGCAGGTATGCTGGTCCTAAGCCATGTAGGGCTTTAAAGGTAATATTTTAGGAATATTTTGGTGGGGTGAGTGGGCTTGGTAGCCTTAGTTGTTCATTATGTTCTTCTGGTCAATTTCTTACCACATCCTGGGCTTCCATGTATCCCACTAACCTACCCTTTACAACTAAGACAGTGGATGGCATAAAGGTTGACCAGAATGGGACACTGGGGAAGAAGCATGGCTAGCAAACATGGCGCCCCCTTAAGTGCAATTGCTCTTAATCATAGTCTAGCAATAATGCCCCATTGTTTTGTATTGCGGTATTCTATTCTGTTTTTTTCCATGTTCAACACCACAACGATAGTCATCATCATCATCACCATCATCATCATCACCATTATCATCACATGTAAATTTGTGTCTCCATTTTTGTAGAATAGCTCAAGGTAGCAGACATACATCTTATTGTTTTTTTTTCCATCAGAAATGTTTTTAATTTCACATCAAACCTTTTAGAAGCTTTAATTTTTCTAGAGAAAGTTTCCTGGAATGCTTTTATTGCTATAGCAAATTTCTATTAGCTTAGCTCCACAAAGCACTTTGAAAACAGGATGACCACAATAGAGAATGGGAAATGAGGCTGATTTTAACCCAAGAGTGATGGGTTGAAATTTATTTAAATATATTTGTAAGAATTACCTAAGAAAATTACAAAGGAGAAAGACAAAAATAATTAGCAAAAATCTTCTGCCCAACAAACTTGGTATTTCTAGTCTTCTGCAAGTAGCATTCCTGTTGCCTTCAGTCAAAAGACATGAAACCAGTGGTGGGATTCAGTCAGTTCGCACCACTTCAGGAGAACCGGTTGTTAACTTTCTGAGCAGTTTGGTGAACTGGTTGTTGGAAGAAATCATTAGGGCAGAGAAACAGTTGTTAAATTATTTGAATCCCACCACTGCATGAAACTATTATGTTATTTCCTCTTTTTTCCAAGAAAGGGCATAATGCTGAAAAAATTCAATGGAAATGTAGGAAGTTAATGAAAATTATAATGATGTGGAAAATCACAAATGATGTGTAAGGGTTGTTTATTTTAATTTTGAATATTTGGGGGAAAATGCATGTCATACCATTTTTATCAAAAACCAGCAGATGGCAGACACAGAGCCCACATCTATGTTTTGAATTATCATGAAACTGGAGGAGGCGAAGAATCTTTCTGTCAATTCAATATTAGGCATTTGGGTCTGGAAGAAAATGTGGGAGAAGCAGATGGGCCCAACCTAGGAAAAACAAATCCTGGCAAGATATTCAAAGTACAGCAAATCTCTTTTTTCAAACTGGAAAAGACTTCCCTAAAAAGCAAGAAAGAAGGTAGAAGACATTATAACCAGGCAGGCATAGCAATAGCAATAGTAGTTAGACTTATATACCGCTTCATAGGGCTTTCAGCCCTCTCTAAGCGGTTTACAGAGTCAGCATATTGCCCCCAACAACAATCCGGGTCCTCATTTTACCCACCTCGGAAGGATGGAAGGCTGAGTCAACCTTGAGCCGGTGAGATTTGAACAGCCGAACTGCAGAGCTGCAGTCAGCTGAAGTAGCTTGCAGTGCTGCATTTAACCACTGCGCCACCTCTGCTCACTATAATAATTGCTGAATTATATTTGAAGCCAGCATTATCAGATATCTGCTGAAGCCCATAATATCACAGGATTCGTATTGACAACTCCTACCATTGTTGCTCATCCTTCTTGTTATTGATTTTTATCCACTCTCCCAAACAAGCCATCAATGAAAAAGAGGAAAGAGGAACTAGGGCAGTAACTTCCCCATGAAAAGTTTCTATGGAGATCCTCAATCATCCAGGTCATGGTTTTCCAAAAGGCAACTGGACTTGGATGAGAAATAAAACATTTTCAAAGAAAAAAATATCAAGAAAGTCCAGTTCCCTTTTGGAAAAAAACGCCTTTGGGTTCCCCATGAAAAGGCTGGCCCCAGAGGCAATACCAACAGACACGAATGGGTTCTCCTCAATGTCCATCAAAATCTATGCAACCAGCTTCTCACTGTTCCATGAGTCAACTTCTAACAAAAAATGCTCATGGAGCGTAAAGACCAATGATCAGAGAGGAGGGGCCACAACTCACAGTAGACAATTGGAGTGGAGAAATCTGGTTATATTGCAGTAAAATCAGAGATAGCACTACTTGAGCTGGCACAAGTCAGAAAAAAACACTTAGAATACCTAGCAGAAAATGATAAGTGGAAAGTGGAAATCCTGCTTGATAGAAAGACGGATAGAGGAAGTCTAGAAATCACAGTTTATAACAAGGCCACCAACACCCAAACATTCTGAATTTCAACAGCAACCATCCACTGTCACACAAAAAGAGTTGCATCAGAACACTATATGGTAGGGTGAGAACAGGGGTGGGTTTCAACCGGTTCGCGGCGGTCCCCGCGAACCGGTTGGTCGGCGAACCCGGAAGTAAGTAACTTCCGGGAACGGCGAAGAGCCCAGCCGCCCGCCCACGTTCCTTACCCGGTTTTGACGAGTTCTGCGCTTCCACGCATGTGCAGGACTCATACAGCGCCTGCGCGATCCTCCAGGAGCAGCTGGAGCATCGCACAGACGCTAGTATGCATGTGTGCGCTGCGCACGTGCATGAGGACGCCGCTGGCCCCGTTCCAACCGAACCGGTTGGAACGGGGCGAGAAACCCACCCCTGGATGAGAACCCACTGTAGTACCTAGCAAGCTAAACAGCTGGAGAGAAGATACCTACATGAACAATTCAAGCAGAATGGGTACCCACAATCATTCATTAGAAGATATCTGCACAACATGGTGGGGAGAGAAGGGCAGAAACAAGGTGGAAGACCAATCACAAGGCAACCCCCTGCCATATATCAAAAACACTTCGGAAGCTGCAGAACACAACTTCCAAAATCTGCAAGACTGTTGCAGCAGATTGTGGTTTGTAATCTACTTACGAAAGACCAGGACTTGAGACCACGAAGGTGAGAGAAACAGGTTTATTGGATGCATCGAGTTCAGCGTGTTCACACACCAAAATCTGAACTGCCTGGGCTCTGCCCAGGATCCTACTTTTATGCCGTGTTCCACACTGTGCATTCTCAAGGCGTTTCCATACACGAGACAAGCATGACATTTCAAAAAGCAGAAGTTCATTTGGAATGTTACAGCAAAGTACATAGGAGAAATACAAAAAAGAGAAGTTCCTCCTATAATGTCTTAAGCTGTCAGCAGTTTTACCTCTGTTCTATCTCTCACCCACGCCTGGCTTCCTGTGCCCCTCCTTTACAGGGTCTTGCCACACTGTTCAGCCCTATTTTTAATACTTATGAGGAAGTTAGGGAGAAGGTTCACTCCTAGCTAAAAGTCAACTTTGGGACTCCAGGGCACTAGAATGAAAAGCCAAACTAATATGAATTTATAAGGTCCATTCTATTAATGTTGATTTTTCTTTATTTTATTTATATGCCGCCCTTTTCCCCCGAAGGGGACTCAGACCACCTAACCTGGCCAGCCACTGGTGGGTTTACCTGTGCAACCCCTGCTGCATCAAGACAGCATCGCACGCTGCCCAGAGGAGACCATATGAGGACAAATAGTGCCTTGTAAAGATCACTTGGGGGCGGGAGATGTCAAATTATTTGAATCCCACCACTGTATGTGACCCATTTTTGTCAAAACTTAATTAGCAGCAGGATTTTTGAAAAGATATACCTACAGTATAATCTTTCAGGCCAGTCATGAGAACAGAGGTATTCATAGGTAAGTATGAGGGGGTGTTCCCCTCTTTCTGTGTATTATGATATTTTTCCCCTTAGATGCAGCATTCTCTTCTACCTCTTGGAGGGAGGGAAGGAGGGAGGGAGATGAAAAAATATTTTCTGTACAAAATAATCAGGTGACATATCAATTTTCACAGGCAAACCCTGTAATAAAATATAGGAGAAGAAAAAATAAAAGATCAGTTTTTCTTTTGCTCTGATTCTCTCTACAGAACAAGGGCAAGTAAATTGCTCAGTGTTTAGTCATTAATCAGTGAAATCACCCAGACCTATGACTTGGTGAAGCCAAATATTGTATTTTCCATCAGAATACAGACAGAGATATTATTCACACATCTACCCACCTTACACAGGGATATAAAGACCCGAGACCCCAGGGCCACAAGTCACCCTCCAAAGTTGTGGCTTTGTCCCCACCAATCTTTTTCTAATGATACCCTGATGTGTAATTTTTAACTAACCAAAAGGAGAAAAATGTTTAATACATGCAATGTTGGTATTGATTTAATTTAAATCAAATGTAGTTTTTTTGTCCAGCCTGATCTCCTTGTAGGACTGTGGCTTCTCAGTACAACACTCACAGCTCCAGTATAGTGCTCACCTCCCCAAAAATAGAAAATATGCATTTCTGGATTAGAAGAACTGCTCTCAAACTTAGAAAATATTCCCGTATTTGGAGAAATCCCATAGACTTTTTTTAAAAAGAGAAAAAAAGCAGCTTTGACATGTCTCCTTTGGAAATACCACCTGGAGCATGATTTGAAATGGTTAATTTCTGGGATTAGTTTGAGGTGGGTGGCTCAAATCACTAAGGCTTGTTCTACAGCCCATGTCTTTTTTTAAAAAAAAACTGCTTCCTTTTATATGAATGAATGCAGGAACAGACTTGATGGGAGGGGTAGGAATCTCTTTGACACATTTTCCTCCAAATGAAATATTGCCGCTATCTTGTTCTGTGACTCAGTGGCTCGGGGGGGGGGGGGGGGGGGGGACCTAAAAATCATACCAATTTCCAAGCAGACTCAAAGGTGACGTACCCCAGTCCATGTTTGTGATCAACCACTCATGTCATGATGAACCTTTAATCTTTACAGCACAGTCTAATTTAGAAACATTTCTATGAGGCTTTCAGAACATTCTTTACTTCATTCTAATTAAGAGATTCTTCACTCAAGCATAGTTCTCTCTCATTACCCAACCTTATTTACAATACATTTTGGGGTTCATTTTTTTAAAAAAATACTTGAGAAAGGTAACATCCTACAGTTATTTGCAGCTGGTACTGACTTCATAAAGGTAGTTCTCGTTGAATTAACACTTTCTTTGACGGGAATGCAAAGGAAAAATAGAATAAATAGAATAGAATAGAATGGAATGGAATGGAATGGAATGGATTAGAATAGAATAGAATAGAATAGAATGGAATGGAATGGAATGGATTAGAATGGAATGGAATGGAATAGAATAGAATAGAATAGAATAGAATAGAATAGAAAGGGACCTTGGAGGTCTTCTAGTCCAATCCCCTGCTTAGGTAGGAAACCCTATACTATTTTAGACAAATGGTTGTCCAATCTCTTCTTAAAAACTTGCAGTGTCTCAACTTCTGGAGGCAAATTGTTCCACTGATTCATTTCTCTGTCAGGAAATTTCTTTTTAGGCTCCTGCTCTCCTTGATTCGTTTCCATCCATTACTTCTTGTTCTGCCCTCAATGCTGATTCTAACAGTGCTGATTGACGAGACCTAAGACTGGTCCTTGTAGTTATGGACGTCACAGCATCCCTGTGGTCACATGATCATGATTCAGGTGCTTGGCAACTGATTTGCAATGATAATAGTTGCGGTATCCCGGGGTTATGACTTTCTCTGCCAGCATCCCACAAGCAAAGTCAATGGGCAACCCAACAGGAGATTGCAAAGGATTACCATATGACATCACTCTGGAATGACTGCAACTGGAAGTGCCAGAATTGCCCTCGTAGAGGCAGCCGCGTGATGTCACGCTTTACAACCATGTCACTTAGGGATGGAATGGCCAGCCCCAATTACCACTGTAAAGCGAGGGCTACCAGTATTTAGCATTAAAATGTCATCTCGTTTACTCTTTCAGCGTTCATGCCCTGCCAACTTTCCCTTTGCCTGTTCCAGGCCACTGGGACCAAACATCCCCACACACCCCGCCATCTATGGGCTGTGCCAATTTTCAGGACAACATGAAAGGCTTGCAGAAAAGTATTGAAGAGGAAAGAGCTTCCTTGTAGCAGTAGACGAGCTCATTAAAAGTGACAACTCCTGAAAATGCTGCAGTGCTCTCATCTCAACAAGCCATCCTTTATACTAAGCTTCCTTATGTTGCCTGGAAACAAAGCAGAACAATAGTTGCCTCTGCTTTCCCTCTGGACTAGGAGGCACAACCGAATGCCACAACTGCATTGATTTGATGAGATTGATTTGCAAAACCTTACTAAAACCATCTCTCTGTCCTCATCCTTTTTCCCGTAGTGGTGGTTGAGCATAACAACAACAACAACAGCAAAGACAGCCTATGTTGAGCCCACATTTACCCAGCATCATTTTTTTGTATCTGTCTTTTATAAGATGCTGCTTTCAGCTTTGGCTTAAAATCTTTGCAAATACCTCCCAATTATTAGCTGGCCTTTCAGAGGCTCCCCTGCAAAATAAGCGTGGCCGTTTGTGAGTCCTTGTTGGGATTATGAAGGTGACTTTAATCGCCCCCCGTTGATGGAGAGATAAAATTTACATTAAGTGTGCCTTGGTTTATCCATTTGAATTCCATGAATTGCAAGGGTTCAGTCTTTTCATTTGGGAAGAGAGCTCTGAATTGCTCTGTGAAAAAAGCGGAAGTTAATCTGTGCTTCTTTCACTCTGAAACATTCTACTGCAAATGTAATTCTCCTGGGTCATATTTTGCATTTGTCTAGTCCCAGTTATTTATTTAGCGAATGCATATGCTGCCCATTTCATGCTACAAAGCAACTCTGGGCTGCTTACAATTAAAATAATAAATATTAAAGTTTTACAATATTAACAGCAATAAATACAAACCATAAAAATCGATGATAAGAACAGCGCAGAGATGGCATCTACCCTATTAGTCCATCAGCCACCTCCAACATAGAGCAGCCCTATCAGGACCCTAAGCCACCCAGCAGAGTCAGATTTAACCCCTTTGAACAGATTTGGCCTCTTTGAAATGCCAAAAGGATGTGGGCAGACCACACCTCAGCCACCAAAATGCTCCAAAGAATGGGAGCCAGAGTAAAAAGATTCTCCTCCTAAAACCTTTTGACCAAGGAAGTCCACAGCATACTTCTTGTGCTGGATTGAGTGAGGTGGGCTAATTCCATTGGGACAAGTGGGTTTGCCAGATAACCTGGTCCCATGCCTATGTTCTATGCTTAATTTATAGCTGCAAAATAGTGCTTGCATGTGTTAAGCTGGGTTTGCATAACATATTAAAATGATTAACTCGAGTGTGGCTACATGAGCTAGGAAACCTTCCCAATGTGATATAGAATAGAATAGAATTTTATTATTTGTATGCCGCCCTTCTCCGGGAGGACTCAGGGCGGCGAACAATTCAAGGGGGGAAAAGGGGAACATAAAAAACGAAATACAAATAATAAAAGTAAACAACAGTCGCACAACCATACATGTCGAGAGGGGAGGGAACTCATCACCCCCAGGCCTGCCGGCAAAGCCAGGTTTTGACGGCTTTTCAGAAGGCCTGGCGAGAGGTGAGGGTCCGAATCCCTGCGGGGAGTTCATTCCAGAGGGCCGGAGCTGCCACAGAGAAGGCCCTCCCCCGGGTAATAGCCAGATGGCATTGGCTGGTAGATGGCACCCGGAGGAGGCCAACCCTGTGAGATCTAATGGGTCTGTGGGAGGTAATTGGCAGCAGGCGGTCTCTCAAGTACAAGATATGCTGATGGTAGGTTGTGCAAGTCCAGGCAATCATCTTAATGGTGTATAGCTGTCCAAGCACGGCTTTTATATCGTAAATGTAGCAACAGTGTAGGACATTTGTTGACCTCAGTCACAATGAAAAGTATCATTTGGAGGGAGGTGATGCTATAACGGAGAAGATATTGTGGGAGGGATCACTGCTCAACAATGGAGCAAATGCTTTCTGAATAAAAGTTCCTTCATCCCATTTGAAATATTCAATGTAAATGACCGGTTGGCAGAGTATGAAAGTCTTTGAAGGATGTTTTCAATAAAGTGTTAGCTCAGAGGTCCATAACATCACACACCCCTCATTTCCCCAAAAAAATTAGATGAACTTTCCTAAGGCACTCTGAACGTTGCAACTAATGTTTAACAACAGATAAGCAATAAATATTGAATATGGGGATCTGATAAATATCCCATAATGGCCCCCAAAGAGTGAATTGTTAAGCCTTTATTGTTCCACATGATGAGACAACAAGAAAGAGTGTTAGTTTTTCCTGATGAATGAACTATGTTTAGCACAGATATTTTCTTCTGCTAACTAGGAATTTCGGGAATTGTAGTCCCTGCACTACTGAAAGACATTAGGTTTGGACAGAATAGTGTACAAGGTTCAGATCTTTTCAATACCTAATTCTGAGCCATACTAACTGTAATTTTGGGAAACAATATACAGAAAAGGCATGGAACCCCGCTTCACACTAATGCTGTGGTGGTTTCAAATGTTTTTCTCAAAAGTTAAATAATGTAAATAAGACATTTCTCATTCTTCCTGTGAGGGGTGTGTGTGTATGTGTGTGTGTGTGGTGGGTTTCAAAAAATTTTGGAACCTCTTCTTTAGGTGTGACCTGCTTTGTGGGAGTGACTTGCCGGTCATGTGACCAGGTGGGTGTGGCTTGCCAGTCATGTGACTGAGTGGGAGTGGCTTGCCAGTCATGTGACCAGGTGGGGGTGGTCAAGATGATGTCACTGAATTCTTTGCCCCAATGGATGAGCTACAAAAAGATATAAAAAGGGAAATTTATTATTTTGTGCACTTACTACTTAAATAAGATTAAAATAAGTACACAAAACAATAAAAGTGCTACTTACAGAAGGAAGATGACTGTCCTTGCCGGTCTTCAATATCACTGACTCCAATGAATGGCCTGCACAAAGAAGAGACACCAGAAATGAACTCTTTCATTGCATCCTCTGCATTAGGATGAAACCAGCACACAAAATAATAGAAAAGGAAGATTACTGTCCTTTTGTGTGTTGAAGTCACCCACTGACCACCTTGCTCCAATGAATGGCCTACATAAAGAGATACAGAAAGGAAGACTTTAATTGCTTGCACTACTATATTAAGGATGAAACAAGCACACAAAGCAATAAAACAGCTACTTACATAGGAAAGATGACTTTCCTAGCGGTCATACTCTGTTGCCTCTTCATCCTGTTAAATAATACTATGCCAAATAAATAAAACAATTTTGGACTCCATTGTGGTTGTAAGCTGAGGACTACACTACAGGTAACAGAAGGGACCTCTGTTTTCACCCAACAATGTACAGTCTTTTCAGGGAGGATGTCTCCCAACAAACAAGAAAGATATAGTTTTTCATCTAAGAAGTTAGCTCAAGAATGAATGTCATAGGTAGATTCACAGAGCAATACAGATTTCTTTTTCTGAAATTTATTCCTCAGTTCAAAAAACAGGAATATATGAATTAGGTTCAGTACTTAGGATAGACCAAGTAGCTATTCAAGAGTTAGTGGTGTCATGGTTAAAAGCAATGGTAAAGCAAGATATGGATTTAAAACCAGTAATATTTTGTTGTGTATTTCAAAGGGAATACAATACATATTTAATTTTACACATGTTAACAGCTGCTGGAATTGTGTTTGCACAACAGTGGAAAAACAAAGATATGAAAACGAATAAATATTAGAATGTGCAGGAATGAATAAATTGACAATTAAAATCAAGACGGCTCCGAATACTTTTTCAAGTGGGATTTGTTTTATCAATTGCTAACTAACAGAAACAGCAATTAGAAATCTAAAAGCATGAAAGAAAACACCAATTATGTAAGGAAAGGTCACTAAAATGTATAAGGAAATATTATTACTACTTGTTCATTATTAATGTGTAGATAACTGCGGGACATTACACACCCACATACAAAAACTATGACAGTGCCAGGAAAATTCCAAAAATAACAATTTTCCCCCAAAAGACTGCAGATGAAACCAGTTTTTTTTTCCCTAACGCTACGGACAGGAAAGGCAAAGCCACTGGAATAAAAACCATCAAGGCATTGTGGGAAATTATAAAGGACAGTGCCAGGAAGCTCACAGAACCAGGAACCACAATTACCTAAACAACCAGGTATCACTCAGAAACACACAAAATCTGCCAAAGCTGCCTTCCACCAACCTGGCCTACCCATAGAAAAGCAAATATATATATATACATGTATATGTTATACATTTTATGTGTCTCAAAGTGGCTGCTTTTCTATGGGCAGGCCAGGTTGGTGCAAGGCAGCTTTGCCAGATTTTGTGTTTATTTCTGTAGTGAATTCATTACAGAAACACACAAATCTCCCAAAGTACATGCAAATAAACCATTAAAAAATATTATAAAATTTATGTATTATATAAATAAAATTTAAAAAAAAACATTAAAAGCATAAAGGAAAAAAAACGGGTCACTTACCAGCAGGCAGAATCAGCAGCTCTCCTATGCGATGGATGCAAGGAGCAGGGAGCCGACCAGGCAACAGGTAAGGTAAGGTGGCCTGGCTGGCAGGCTTAGAAGCAGCGGGGGCCTCTGTGTGTCTCATTTTTGGCCTCCAGTGCCACTCTACCATCTAAAAACGGGCCCATGCAACCTGTTTTTGGCCTCCTCAACCTCCAGAGGGTGGGCAGGGGCTGGCGGGAGGTAGGTGGGGCAATGTGGGCGGGGCAGCCTCATGGTCCCACACGGGCCAGATTAATGGCTTCGGCAGGAGAGAAGAACAGAGGGAAGGAAGGAGAGAAGGAAGGAGAGAAGGAGAGAAGAAAGGAGGGAAGGAAGGAGGGAATGAAGGAGAGAAGGAAGGGGGAAGGAAGGAGGGAAGGAAGGAGGAAAGGAAGGAGAGAAGGAGAGAAGAAAGGAGGGATGGAAGGAGGGAAGGAAGGAGGCAAGGAAGGAGGCAAGGAGAGAAGGAGAGAAGAAAGGAGGGAGGGAAAGGGGAAGGAGGGAGGAAAGGAAGAAGCGAAGGAAGGAGACAAGGAGAGAAGAAAGGAGGGAAGGAAGGAGGGAAGGAAGGAGAGAAGGAAGGGGGAAGGAAGGAGGGAAGGAAGGAGGGAAGGAAGGAGAGAAGGAGAGAAGAAAGGAGGGATGGAAGGAGGGAAGGAAGGAAGGAGGGAAGGAGAGAAGGAGAGAAGAAAGGAGGGAGGGAAGGGGGAAGGAGGGAGGAAAGGAAGAAGCGAAGGAGACAAGGAGAGAAGAAAGGAGGGAAGGAAGGAGGGAAGGAAGGAAGAAGAAGTAGGATTGTTGTAAAATAAGATGGGTTTATGGGATGGTAAGAAAGCTACTTCTTTTATGTTGTCAACTGTAGGGGTGAAAAATTGTTACAAATACATATTATTAATAACAGTTATGAGATCATATAATTGTGAATGTATATATGAGAAATAAAAATTTTAAAAAATGGCTTCGGCAGGCCGTATCTGGCCCACAGGCCATAGTTGGAGGACCCCTGGTTTAGCCCCATTTTACAACCTTTCTAGCCAAAGTTGCTGAGTGAATCTGGCTTCCCCATTGACTTTGCTTGCAAAATGCGATGACATGACCCCAGGACTACATGACTACCATAAATACATGCCACTTGCCAAGTGTCTGAATTTTATCAGGTAACCACAAGGATTCTGCAATGGTCATACGTGTGAAAAATGATACACCCCCTTTTTTTTAAGTGCGAGCAAACAGTCACTATACAAATGGTCGTAGGTCAAGGAGTCTGCCTATATTCCAATCAGGATCCACACAGTTTTAGTCTCAGTCTAAAATTTAAAAAAAAGGCGACTTCTCCCCTTTCACAACAAGAAGAGGAGGTTGAAAAAACAGCTGCCCATCAAAATGCGGTGGGGAAAAAACAAAAGGCAGCTGCTGGAAATCCTGTTCCATTTATTATTGTCCCACCACATTGTGAGTGTTGAATACTAGCGCGGGAAGTAAGGTCTCCCTTTTTGATTGGTTCTTGGGCGGAGCCGGTTTAACCCTCTCCCCGATTGGTTGAGCTACTCGACGCCCTATTGGCTCATTGTTCAAACTAGGGGGTATAAATGTTTGGCGCGAACCACGCCACGTTGAATCGTAGTTACTATGAGCTGAATAAAGGTTACTGCTTTGCTACACCTCTTGTCGCGTCCTCTCCTTTCGCTCCAAGATGCAAAACTGGCGACGAAGGTGGGATTAGATTCCCGCGACCACGGAGGAGAACAAGCCAGCTTGCCACCGCGTCTGAAGCAGCACGAATCCGCTCCTCAGGTTGAGAACTCCGGCAGCGAACGCAAAATTTTCTTGCCGTCTTCTTCCCTCTCTGGCTTCATACCACAATGGCATCATCGCTTCCTCCCTTCGCGCCGTTTGGATCCGCCGGAGAATCATGGGATGGTTTCATGGAGCGTTTCGAGTGTTACCTAATCGCATCGAAGAACCGGGCACAGACTGACGAGGAGAAATGCAGTTTCTTCTTGTCCTGCTGTGAGCCTTCCATGTTTGCCTCTGCGAGAGCTCTGGCCACCCCGAGGCCAGCCTACAAACTTGGGTGGGACGAGCTGATGTCCAGGCTGAGGGACCATTACGCCCCCTCACCTTCTCTGATCGCACGTCGTTTTACTTTTCGCCGCCGAGTGCAGAAGCCCAACGAATCCATCAGCCAGTTTCTAGAGGCTTTGCGCACAGTGGCCGCTCAGTGCGATTTTGCAGACCTGGAGGAGAACCTCGTGGAGCAGTTTGTATGCGGGGTCCGCGACGTGCAATTGCGCAGCCGTATGCTCCGGAACCACAAAATTACCTTGGTGCAAGCCGTGGAGACCGCACGAGCAGCAGAGCTCTCCGAACAATCCACGGCCGACATCGAACGCCTCCAGCTGAAAACCCCCGCGCAAACTGCTGCAGCCCCTTCCACCCAGACGAACCTCGTCGACGACCCCTCTCCTTCGGAAGATGAGGAGGAGGAAACCGTCGGACAAATGAGGACGCAACCAAAGCGGAGGCCACACCAGCAACCACCGACGCCCGCTCAGCCAGTCTCAAACGCTCCTTGCCGCGGATGCGGCGGTCGCCATAGCCGCGCATCCTGCCCGTTTCGTTCTGCCGTCTGCCGCCGTTGCCGAGGAGAAGGACACCTCGCCAGGGTCTGCCGGGCTCTCGTGCCAGCCCCATCGTTTATGCAGCCCAGCGACCAGCGCCAGGCACTGAAAGGCCGCCAACAACCACGTTCTGCAAGGCGAGCTGAGGACTGCCATTTAACCCACCAGCTCTCCAGCGCCGACTGCGTGGTCTACCAGGCTTCTCACGTTCCCGCCGGCCATCGCAAAATTAGCACCGTCGTCCGTCTCGAAGGTCAGCTTTGCCGAATGGAGGTGGACTCTGGGTCTTCCCGTTCCCTTCTATCTTGGGCTTTGTTTTCCCGCCTTTGCCCCAGGGTTCCCCAGAGTAAATTGCGTCCCGCTGGGGTTTCCCTTCTAGATTACCAGGGAAATGGGATTCCCACGGCAGGAATATTCCACATCCGGGTGGAATACGGAGATTTTAAAGGAAAACTTCCAGTTTTAATTGTTAGGAATGACCTGCCCGCTCTCCTTGGGTTGGATTGGTTCCCCGCTTTGGGTCTCACCATAGAAGGGGTGCACAGGGTAGTTCCCCGCACCGTAGATAGTGTGTTAGACGAGTTTGCAGATGTGTTCGATGGGAGATTGGGCTGTTATAAGGGCACCCCCATTTCCCTTTGCCTCGATCCCCAGGTCGCGCCCATTAGGCTGAAGGCACGTAGGGTCCCCCTTGCATTGAGAGCAAAGGTAGACGCTGAACTTGATAAGCTTATAGAGCAGGGGGTAATCGAGCCCGTAGATCATGCCCGTTGGGAAACTCCCATAGTCCTCCCGGTCAAACCCGACGGATCGGTGAGAATATGTGCCGACTACAAGTCGACCATCAATTTGGCCCTGCAGGCAAATCCATATCCCGTTCCCGTTCTACTCCACTCCTTAGGGCAAGGCCGTATTTTCGCCAAGCTAGATATGGCACAGGCCTACCAGCAGCTCCCCGTAGACGATGACGCGGCTACAGCCCAGACCATCGTCACCCACCGCGGGGCTTTCCGTTGCCGCCGTCTCCAATTCGGCGTTTCGGTTGCCCCGGGGATTTTTCAGAGCCTTATGGAGCGGTTACTCCACGGGCTCCCCGGCGTCGTTCCTTACTTTGACGACGTCTTGGTCGCAGCCCCTAGCCACTCGGAACTCCTGAAAATACTGCGGGAGGTTCTTACACGTTTTAGGGAGGCAGGACTGAAACTAAAGCGCAGCAAATGCGAAATTGCTGTTCCCCAAGTAGAATTTTTGGGATTTCTCATCGATGCACAAGGCATCCACCCCACTCCCTCCAAAGTTGCCGCCATTAAAAACGCACCTGCACCCACCTCTAGGGCGGAATTGCAGGCGTTCCTGGGGCTGTTAAATTTTTACGCCCCTTTTATTCCCCACAAGGCCTCGCTAGCTGAACCGCTACATCGACTGCTTGACCGGTCAGCGGCCTGGAAATGGGGTAGCCGTGAAGCGCACGCGTTCGCGGCTATAAAAGAGATTTTAACTTCGTCGGCAGTCCTGATTCAATACAGCGATAAGATGCCCCTAGTCTTGACATGCGACGCCTCTCCCTATGGTATAGGGGCGGTCCTGAGCCATGCCCTCCCGAATGGCTCAGAGGCCCCCATAGCTTTCTACTCCCGGACACTTTCTTCAACGGAGCGGAACTACAGCCAAATCGATAAAGAAGCCCTGGCTGCAGTGTCCGGCATTAAGCGATTCCATGACTACCTTTATGGTAGGAATTTCACCCTTGTCACGGATCACAAGCCGCTCCTGGGGCTACTAGCAGGCGACAAGCCAACCCCCCCCATTTTGTCTCCCCGCATGACACGCTGGACTGAGTTTCTAACGGCGTATTCGTATACGCTGTTATACCGTCCGGGTAAGCAGCTAGGGCACGCAGACGCCCTGAGCCGTTGCCCCTTGCCACAGACGGACACAGCCCACGTGCCTTCTCTCTCTATTTTGTCCATTGCTGAATCTGACCTCCCCGTCTCTGCTGCGGATGTCGCAGCTTGTACAAAGGCTGACCCCGTCTTATCCCAAGTAGCTTCATGGGTTTTGAGGGGGTGGCCCGCGGAAAAGGTAGCGGAAGGATTCCGACCGTTTAAAGCACGACAAGCCGAACTTGCCCTTCACGGGGGTTGTCTTGTCTGGGGGGATAGGGTAGTGATCCCCACAGCCCTGCGGGCACGAATCCTGCCCGCACTTCATAAAAACCATCCAGGCATAGCGCGAATGAAAGCTTTAGCCCGCAGCTATGTGTGGTGGCCCTTGCTAGATTCGGAAATTGCAGATTATGTAGGTCGATGCAGGATATGTCAAAACTCTAGGCCGAATCCTCCCACAGCCGCCCCCCGGGAGTGGGAAATTCCTAGAGGCCCATGGTCCCGTTTACACATTGACTTCGCTGGCCCCTTCCACGGCCGAACTTTTATGATAGTAGTCGATGCTTACTCCAAGTGGGTGGAGCTGGTAATCATGACCTCCACCACAGCAGAGAGTACAGTGAGGGCCCTTCGTAAGATGTTCGCCACACATGGGCTACCGGATGTGATAGTCTCAGATAATGGGCCCCAGTTTACCTCTACCATGTTCCAAGAATTTCTGGCCGAACAAGGAATTAGACACGCAGCCACAGCCCCTTATCACCCAGCCAGTAATGGCCGGGCGGAGCGCGCAGTTCGCTCAGCCAAAGAAGCCTTGGGCCGCATGGACCAGGGCGACTGGCAGGAAAGAGTGGCGGCGTATCTCTTGAGCCAGCACTCTACACCCTGCCCAACGACTAATAAAAGTCCTGCGGAGCTCTTAATGGGAAGGAGATTGCGAACCCCCCTAGATAGGCTACATCCACTTTACGCAGGGGATCTGCCGAGCAACCTAGGGGCCCTTCCTTCCCATACGTTTAAGTTAGGGGATCCCGTATGGGCCCGTTCTTTTTCTGGGGATCCACGGTGGGTTCCTGCAACCATCACAGCTCTGACTGGCCCCTGTTCCTTCAGGGCCGGTCTGGCCGACGGAACACAATGGAGGCGCCACCTGGACCAGTTAAGGCGACGCCTCCCCGCGGAAGCAGACGGCCCGAGCCTCTCAGACACTCGCTCTCAGCGTGAGCCACCCTTGATGACCTTTTCCCCAACGGACTGTTTCCATTCGGGGAACGGGGGACAAGCCGGCTTCTCGGACAGACGTGCCTCATCCGGCTATTCCTTTCCTCGAAGCCCTTATCGAGACTCTGAATCTACATCCCAACCAGATTGCAGGGGGCCACTGTCGGACACTCCTATTGCCACGGAGACGCCACCTTGGACAAATGGACATTGGGCACGGGGCCCCGGGCCAGCACCATCTCTTGGGGCCGCGCCGCAGACTCACCGCCCCGCCACGGACACGCCTCCGCCGGCGGTTTCCCCCCCGACGAAAACCGCCGGGGAATTACGAAGGTCGGGTTGAGAGCGTCACCGTCCCACCTATCTACAAGACTATGTTTGCCCTTCCTAAGGGTACCGTGACTAGGGGGGGAGGGGTGTTGAATACTAGCGCGGGAAGTAAGGTCTCCCTTTTTGATTGGTTCTTGGGCGGAGCCGGTTTAACCCTCTCCCCGATTGGTTGAGCTACTCGACGCCCTATTGGCTCATTGTTCAAACTAGGGGGTATAAATGTTTGGCGCGAACCACGCCACATTGAATCGTAGTTACTATGAGCTGAATAAAGGTTACTGCTTTGCTACACCTCTTGTCGCGTCCTCTCCTTTCGCTCCAAGATGCAAAAGTGAGGAAGGACTTGGTTATGATGAAAGAAATGTCCTTCTGGGTTCAGCTCCAAGTGGGGAAGAAGACACTGGAGACATGGAGGCTGCTTGGAAAGATGGTTTATTGGTGGACAGGACCACATGGCTTGAGCCCTGAACAGAAAAGGTGATCACATGCTTCAATGTTGGTGGAGAAGAAGAGAAGGGCTGAGGGAGGGGCTTGCTAGGCTTTTTATAACCTGTTCAGTCCCACCTCTCTGTTTCCTGTTCCTGTGTAAGAAATGTATTCTGATTGGTTGTCAGACTCCCATAGGGCCATGCAGGGGCAACTCTCTGGGCTGCGTTTTGAATCCAGGTTTAGTTGAATTCTCAGATGCCATGTGGTCAGTTGAGTAAAAGGCCAATATTATCATGCTTTCCTGTAGCTGGTGGAGAAGTCTTTATTATGTAAAAGTGGACTAGCTTGGCCTTAATGGCCCATTAACAGTGGGGATGGGCAGGAAGCTACAGGCAACTATTCTGTCTTTTAAAACATGTTTCTTTCTTTTCATATCCAGAGAAATATTCTCCCTTTTCAATATTTCCTAGGATATTTCATTTTTCTGGGAGAGGGCTGGATGATAACTTCCCACAGTTATAAGCAGCTACTTTTAAAAAAATAGTCTGGTTCATCTTACCATGACTCTGAATATACCAATTAAGTAAAATAAATAAGCCTTGTTGATATGCGGGACCACAGTTGCTATAATTTCTACTGAATTTGGTAGTTTTAGAATTTTGGTCCCAGAATTCATGGAAGCTACTAAATTAGGAAAAGCTCAACCAGGATAACTTTCTGAATATTTGTAGGGCAAGGTTGGCATTTTTGATGATCCTCACACTGGGATCTTAATTGTTGCTTTGACATTAGGCAACAAAAGCAAGAGGCTTGAAGGTTGACAATCACAAAGCTTAGATATTGAAAGTGTGGGCTGTAGCAGTATCTAATTGCCTCCAAGAGCTTTCCACCAGTTATATAACTGGAAACACAAGGAACATTTACCAGAATTCAAGTCGCTGCCCGGCACAACTAACCCACTGAATCTTCAACATTCAGACTTGGAATGAAATACAGCATAAATCTGAAGCACTCCAATCCCAAGATAGATCTTGAGGAACTCATTTGATGCCCTGTGTCATCTAATCAGTGGTGGGTTTCAAAAATTGTTCGAACCTACTCTGTGGGTGTGGCCTCCTTTGTGGGAGTGGCTTGCCACCCATGTGACCAGATATGAAGATGCCGACGACACTTGTCAGAACCACCTTAAATTACCTCACACACAGCGCTGGCATGCAGAAGAATGTGATGTAAACTTGTTTTTTAAAAGGCATCTTTGGTTTGCGTTAAAACAACTTCAACACACGCAATGTTCTGATTGCACCACAAACGCAGTAGTCATCCTTACCTTTCACAGAGGCACTGAGTTTTATAAATATGAACATGATAGTGTAGAATTATCATATCCAAGGACCAGTGGTGGGTTTCAAAAAAATTTGGAACCTCTTCTGTAGGTGTGGCCTGCTTTCCGGGTCCACTGGTGGAACCTCTTCTAACCGGTTCGGTAGATTTGACGAACCGGTTCT
The DNA here is from genome assembly GCF_009769535.1 of Thamnophis elegans. Taxonomy (NCBI): domain Eukaryota; kingdom Metazoa; phylum Chordata; class Lepidosauria; order Squamata; family Natricidae; genus Thamnophis; species Thamnophis elegans. The sequence goes on along the minus strand of NC_045541.1, from coordinate 11,386,328 downwards.
ACCGAATAGGTGCGAACTGGTAGGAACCCACCTCTGCATCTAATTCACCAGCCAGTTCTCTACAGATGCTTTTTTCCTACACAGCCCACCCCACTGAATTCAAATCAGGTGACAAGGACTCCTTCAGGTCTTCCTTCATTATCCAGAATCTAGTTATGGACTCTTCGGCCTAGCAATATGGAGCAGAACGCACCGCCCCTCCTCAAATCCCAAATGTTTTCCTTTCCAATAACCTCAAATGGCAATCCCAATGAGAATGAAGCAAAACCAGAAGACTGAGGGAAAGGTCTACTAGGTGGTAGTTTGAAAAGCAGAAGGTGGAACAGTGATGGAATGAGATAGCTGCTAGAAGGGAATAAGTAGATGTAACCTTGAATAGGAACAGTCATCGTACGATGGGCACATTTTATTTTGTTGCTACTCTCCCCCAAAAGACAGAAGAGGAACCAAATAAGAGAACTGTCTTTAAAGGAGAGGTAGAGGAAAAATAATGGCTGCCTCTAGTAAATAGAGACAATGAAAAACATAGCAACACCTATATTTCTTGTACAACGCAATGGATGCATAAAGCACCTTTTGTGATGCTCAGGGTATTTCCAAATTATTTCTGGGTAATGAGTTAGGGATTGGTGTTGCAGCAGCCGCTGGGTCATTTTGCATGAAATAGAGCATTGACAGGTCTGGACAGTAAACCTGCCTTTGCTGAAAAGAGATATTACTTCTAAGACTACATTCATTTCCACTTTTCCTGAGAAAGGGCTGTAGGATTTTATCTGGGGTAGACAGCTTGGTTTAGCCTGCAGGCAAGCACATCTGTCCACACCCGTATCGTTTAAGTTACTGCTTGGGCTGTAACGGGAAACAGGTAGGAATTCTGAAATAGGAAGTCAGAAACTCAGCCAATTTTTTTATTTTATGTTATTCCACGTAAAACTAAAAAAACAACTCTGTTTCTGCATCAGCAGAGTTCAATTTGTTTATTTTTTTTTTAAAAAAAAAAAACAACATTATGCCTTTGTTTTCCCTATTTCCTGAAATATTTCTTCATGGCTTGTTGAGTTGATGGTTCATACTGGGATTCAGCTTCAGGTTATTGGTTCTCACCCATCCATCCCATTACGGCATCCAGACACCAATCAAATCCTTGCAGCACCTCACTTGATGTCAAGGGAAAAATAGGGTTGAATGTCATCCTGGTGTTTGGAATTGGATGCCACCAGGATACATGAAGCTGAATCCCAGGTAGTTGACTAGGATGGGATTGTATCCCCATTGAATCAAATAAGCAGTTTTATCTCTATCATTGGAGGTACAAATTGCACCAGTGGTTCAGATAGCATTTAGTCAGCAGCTGTTACATTTCCTGGACCGGAATGGCTCATGCTCTATAACTTCTATTTGGATTATTGCCATAGATTGCAGGCAACCAGAGGTGGGTTCCTACCAGTTCGCACCTATTCGGTAGAACCGGTTCGTCAAATCTACCGAATTGGTTAGAAGAGCTTCCACCAGTGGACCTGGAAAGCAGGCCACACCTACAGAAGAGGTTGCAAAAAATTTTGAAACCCACCACTGGTCCTTGGATATGATTATTCTACACTATCATGCTCCTATTTATAAAACTCAGTGCCTCTGTGAAAGGTAAGGATGACTACTGCGTTTGTGGTGCAATCAGAACATTGCGTGTGTTGAAGTTGTTTTAACGCAAACCAAAGATGCCTTTTAAAAAACAAGTTTACATCATATTCTTATGCATGCCAGTGCTGTGTGTGAGGTAATTTAAGGTGGTTCTGACACGTGTCGTCAGCATCTTCATATCTGGTCACACGGGCGGCAAGCCACTCCCATCTGGTCACATGAGCAGCAAGCCACTCCCACAAAGGAGGCCACACCCACAGAGTAGGTTCAAACAATTTTTGAAACCCACCACTGCAGGCAACTCAGAAGTTGCAATAGTGTAAAATACAGCAGTGAGGTTGTAATCCACAACAGTCTTAATGTTGGAAGTGTGTGTTCAGAGGCGCTGATTCTTCAGCACTCCACAACTTACTGACTTATAAGAGACAGAGAAATATACATAGAGAAATTGGGAATGAAGGCAAATATATGTGCCGCAGAATAATGTTGCAGGATCCAATCTAGGTTGGTCACCACAGGTGAAGCAGAACTGCTTAACTCATTCTGTGCATCAGTCTTCATGCAAAAAGAAACTGTAGCCTACCAAAATCTACCAAAACATAACTTCAAAAAATAGACTAGAAATAAAAGTTAAAATAAGCAAAAAAAAAAGGTAAAAGAGCACCTGTCTGATCTTGATGAAAACAAATCAAGGAGAGATTCAAGCTAGAAATAAGGAAAAATTTTCTGATAGTGAGAACAATCAACCAATGGAACAGAAGTTGCCTTCAGAAGCTGTGGGAGCATCATCACTGGGAGCTTTCAAGAAGAGACTGGACTTCCATTTGTCAGAAATGGTGTAGGCTCTCCTGCTTGGACAGGGGGTTGGACTAGAAGACCTACAAGGTCCCTTCCAACTCTGTTAATCTGTTTAGTCTTCCGAGCTTTCAGACTCGTGCAGGAGCCCATCCTCAGGGAACTTCTCTCTAGCAGAATGTGTTGAGAAATTGGGATTTACTCAGAGGTGGATTCCTACCAGTTCGCACCTATTCGGTAGAACCGGTTTGTCAAATCTACCGAACCGGTTAGAAGAGGTTCCACCAGTGGACCCGGAAAGCAGGCCACACCTACAGAAGAGGTTCCAAAAAATTTTGAAACCCACCACTGGCTTGGGGATAGTGGTCATGTGACTGAGTGTGCATGAGTGATGCCAAGTTGGCCATACCTGCCCCGTCACATGACTGCCAAGCCACGCCCAAAAAATAGGGCACACCCACAGAATAAGTTCTAAAAAAATTGAAACCCACCACTGGATTTACTGCATCACTTCTTTGTTCTTCTTTAAATCAATTCTTTGATATTGCTAATCTGATGGCCTTCCATCTCCATTCCTAAGCATGCACATGGAGATAAACCCTTTTGCTCTCCATTTTATCAACCAAATGGCTTCTCTCCTCCATGCACATGCAGTGCCTGCATGCTGATGGTATTTATCAGCTCTTTGAGGTAGTCCAGATAAAAAGCACAACCAGGACTATTAATACTACTTTTATTGCAAAGTTACAGTAACAATAACAGAAACTTGTAAATCTTAACATCCATGTCTCTTTTCTTATTTCTTCTCTCTTCAAAACTAGGGAAGGTCCCTCCTGAAGTGCTTTCTCTATCCCCAGCTCTCCTTTGGATTCACATTTCATTTATCAGTGCATTGTCTAAATTGTGACTCTTCTTTTTATTTCCTATGGTCATTCCAGAGGTGGGTTCCTACCAGTTCGCACCTATTCGGTAGAACCGGTTCGTCAAATCTACCGAACCGGTTAGAAGAGGTTCCATCAGTGGACCCGGAAAGCAGGCCACACCTACAGAAGAGGTTCCAAAAAATTTTGAAACCCACCACTGCCACACACACACACAGACAGACTGACAGACTGCAGACTGACACAGAGAGACAGAGAGAGAGACAGAGAGAGAGACAGAGAGAGACAGAGACAGAGAGAGAGAGAGAGAAAGGAAGAAATAAATAAATAAAGAAAGAAAGAAAAAAAGAAAAAAGAAAGAAAAAGAGTGAGAGATGAAAGAAAAAAAGAAAAAAGGGACAGAGAGACAAAAGGAAGGAAAGAGAGAGAGAGAGAGAGAGAGAAAGAAAACACATGGCCGGCAAGCCACTCCCACCAGGTCACATGGCTGGCAAGCCACTCCCACAAGGGAGGCCACACTCACAGAGTAGGTTCCCAAAATTTTTGAAACCCACCACTGGGTCATTCCCTCATATCATTACTATATCAAATATAATTAATAGGAATGCTATTTTATTGCCAAGACCAAAAAAGGGAACTTGGGAAAGCGCAAAAAAAAAAAAGAAGAACCTGATCCCAGCTGAATCTGAATACAATTTTTCATCTTATCATGGCCTAAATTTACTGGTGATCCCATAGGTGGGTTTCTACTGGTCTGGGCAAACCGGTAGTAGTAATTTGGCCTGGGTTGTAGAACCAACAGAGACCCAGTCTGACCACGCCCCCCGAAACCGGTTCCCCAGTCTCCGTTGCAGTTGCTGGCATGTTTTTATTAGCTTTTCATGGTCTTTGCGTATGTGCATCTGGAATGCACGCGAGCGAAGCGAGCAGCATGATGACCGCAAAATGAACCGGTAGCAGTGCCAGTAGGAACCCATCTCTGGGTGATCCTATAGTACAGGGATATCAAACTCACATCATCACGGCCGCGTCATGTGATGTATCAAGACTTTTTTCCCCTTTGCCAAATTGGGTGTGGGAGTGGCCAGCGTGTGACTCATCTGGCCCGCAGGTTGGGAGTTTGACAGCCTGCTACAGTATAATACCAACCCATCATGTATTTCTGCTACAGACCTATTATCATAGATAGCTGTTCTGACCGCTCTCCATATGGTGAGTCATGCCGACACAAGATTACTGCTAGCCAATTTATTCACAGTAATTAACATACAGACAAGACTTTGGCAGCAACCCAGACTTCCACAGATAAGAAATACACTTCTCCGTGTAAGAGCTTCTCCGGCTTTAGTATAACGGTTGTGTCCTGCAAAAGGTCTCCTCCCAAAGTCTCTTCTTATATACTCTCTTGGGAGGAGCCTAATCACAACCACCTGGCCCCAATTATCTTCTATATCTCCGTAGTTGCAGCCGGCGCTTATCTGCCCATCTTTGCCTGGCGTCCGGGACCAACTTCCTTAGCTCCTCCCCATTGCTCCAGGGCCTGACATCCTCACCACTGCTCCAGGGCCTGACGTCAGGGACAAACTCACTTTGGCTTTCACTGCTGTTCCATGCCTCAAGTGCCTCCTGGTGGCCAACCAGCCTCTCTGGTCCCTGCTCGGAGTCTGAACCCTGTCCAGGGTCCTCCACATTTTCCAGAGCCGACTCATAGGTCCCTCGCTATCGGAGTCTGTTTGCAGCTCCAACGGCTCCTGCTAGGCCACAACAGATAGCATAATCATTTTATTCTTTCTTTTCCTTCCCCGTGGATAAGTCCAATTTTCTACAGAATATTCTTTGCTGTTTCCTAAATTGGCTTCAAGAATCACTGACCTCATTGAGAGCACTCTCTTCCAAGTCCACATTGGGTTCACTACAGCTTTGCCAATTCTTTGACAATTTTTTAATGCTCTGCAAAGGGTGTGTTCTTGCTGCCCTTTTTTCGATCTGCTTGGTTGTCAGGGAGAGTCTTGAAACAGGTATTTAGCCAACCTATCAGAAAGTCAGCGTTCAAAAATGGTTTAACCTGAGAAATCTATTGTCTCCCGAGCTTTATAGTTTGGTGGGTTGTTGCTTTGTTAAATGAGGCAGATTGCGATTTTAAGAATGCGTGCACCTCTCATGTACACTTTGCCCAGCATGAGGGTGGAGGAGGAGGAAGAGTAAGAGGAGGAGGGGGAGGAAGGATTCCCACTGGAATATAAAACACCTTCTCTTAATCATTCCACATTCTGTTTGCTTGTTTTTGGAGCAGCCGAATGACCTGTGTATATTCCTTAGCAGTGCTGCCATTGTTTCAGAGAATTTAAGAGTCATTAATAGCTTCAACTTAGGAAATTGGGGGGGGGGAGCCAGGGCAGGCTGTGGGGTCATTGTTAGCACTCAGAGACAGAAATAAAACTGTTCAGAGTTGTGTAGGGAAAGGGATATAAAACAAGAGTCAAGGACAAGCAGAAGAGAGATTGCAGTAAGTAAGTGCTTATAGGTACAATTAGCAGCATCAATATCTTGAAGGACATTCAGGAAACAGCTGCGTAATGCTGCATTTCTTCAGTAATGGGACCCTTAACAAAAACTTCCTCCCCCAGGCCTTATTATACCATTTATACTAAAATGAGGTCAGCTTAGCCACAGCCAATGTCATGAGAACAAGACACATTCAGAGCTGATTTTTGAATGGCCACCTAAGCCCTATAAGGAGATGCCCATCATTACAAATAAGCCATTTCTGAAGCAATAAACAGGGCTTCGGACAATAGATTTGGAAACCGTAAGAGACTGGGAACCTGCTGGGTTTATTTTGCAGCTTCCTTCAGAATGAAGATCAGAACGAGTAATCGAAGGGTTTTCAATTCAATATCAAAAGGCGAACAGCTTCCCTTTGCACCATCACCTTACAAAACCATCCTCTTATGAAATGCATTCTCCTTCTGGCTCTTTCTGCAGCTTAGAAAAGCAAAATACAGTATGTGTGCTTTAAGAGCCGCCGGTTTGGATTCGTAGATGCATCTCTAAGCACGCCTTTTGCAGCAGAGTTGGACTGCATCAGCATCCAGAGAGTAGTTGGAAGGAAACGGGAGGGATTAAAGAGCTACTAGCCTTCCCCTCATTCCAGTCTCTGCAGGGAGTGTATTTCAAGCAGATGCGGTGACAGAATGGGATGTGGCATGAAGGGAAAGAAGACAGGGTTAATGTATGGCAAATCTCTCTCTCCTATCTTCAAATATTCATTGGTGCTGCGGCTTAGCCACAGGCGCTATTTGAAATACAGCTATCAATAAACTTTTTTATCTCTGCCGATATGAGAGATGAAATGAAATGATGATAATGGATCCGGGAAAGGGGAACAACATGCAACCAGAATGAAAGGAACTTTAACTCATCTAAACAATTAAAGAAGCAAGAGGTTTTTCGACTGTACAGCAGCCGTACCAATATCCCATTACCCTTTAATATTTGCAGGAGTCATGCTGAAGCGGGAATTGCCTTATTATAGGCAAAAACAGCTTGTTTCCACTGTATTTATGTGTGTCTGGCGTGTGAAAAGAGAGAGAGAGAAAAATATGCATTCGGGCGCCGAAGCTTGGACAGGGTGCATCTTTTAAAAATTCTTTCAAAATAAATAACGGAAGCATTCATGCTGGTAACTGTCATTTACATTTTTAAAGGGCTGCAAAATTAAGCCGATGTAATGTTGAAGAATGTTAGCATTTAACAGTGCAAGAGAACTGTGCTGTGAGATGTTTTTGAGGAAAGTGGCTTTTTTTCCCCTCCACAGGCTTATATTGAGGTCTAGAAAAAAAAAGACAATAACAGCATCTAGGATGTCTCAAAGGCATCCTTTGGGAGGGGGGCTGCCTTAGCCATTATGAAAGTATGCAAGGAAAGATAATCATCAGAGCATTTAGAGATAATGAATTATATATTCAAATAAGCTAGTGCGACCCCAGCTTTTCTTTAAAAATGCAAAGGGAATAGCAACAGTGTATTTATTTCCCTACAGTTAGAGCTTTATTTAACAATAACGCAGCATACACAGGCAGAGAGGGCAAGAGAGAGATTCATTTCCTTCTTTTAAAAGGGATATCAATATTATTCAATGTCTTTTTTTCTTTTTAATCCTTTTATTTGCACACCGCTAAAGCTCTTTTATTCACCAGCTTTAACTGGGTGAAACAGTGCGTCATAGGGCAAAACTTTGTCAACAGAGGCTGATGCACCGAATGCCAGGATCTATTACTCCTGAAGGAATGAAATTTGGAGAAACTTGGGCTGCTTCAGGAGTGCCAGCCTGCAGAGAGAGAGAGAGGGAGGGAGGGAGGGAGGGAGGGAGGAAGGAAGGAAGGAAGGAAGGAAGGTTGATTTCTGATTTCCTTGGAGTGCATGGTGTGTTTTTAAATCTATCTTTTCTTTCCTTCTATTCTTTTTGATTTGTATTGTTAGCCGCCCGGAGTCCCACGGGATTGGGCGGCATACAAATGCTATTAAACTTTGAAACTTTGAAACTTTGATGCTCACTGCCAGCTTCCCACAAAGAAATTCCGTGGCACGACAAAACCGCGGTCCACTAAAGCGCGCCCGATTAACGCGCCGCGCTGACATCATCAGCAACGCGACAACAGCGACCGTGGAGAAAAAAGGGCGCTTTAAAAAGCGCTTTGAAAGCAAGCCGATTCACGTTAAGGTAAGGGTTAAGTTTAGGGTTAGGGTTAGGGTTAGGTTAAGGTTAGGGTTAGGGTTAGGGTTAGGTTAAGCGTTAGGGTTAGGTTTAGGGTTAGGTTAAGGGTTAGCGTTAGGTTTAGGGTTAGGTTAAGGGTTAGGTTTAGGGATAGGTTTAGGGTTAGGTTAAGGGTTAGGTTTAGGGTTAGGTTTAGGGTTAGGTTTCGTGGGGTTAGGTTTAGGTTTAGGGGTTAATTTTAACTTTAGTGCTCACAGCGTGCTTTTTTTGTCGCACTGTGATGACGTCAGGTACGCGGTTTCGTCGAGCGCCCTTTAGTCGACCGCGGTTTGTGGTGGAACCAGAAATTCAATGGGGAAGCCAGAAATCATACCCACTCCAAATGATTTTTCTGCATACCTGTGGTCCTTCTGTTTCTGTTTAGAGAAGGAGAATGCAACAGGGAAGAAGAAACCCCTGTACACCCTTCCTTGTCCATGCTTGTACTGTGGCCCACACACCGCATGCCTTTCCGGAGCCATGCGGCACCTGTTACATGCTGCCATGCACTTTCTGTCTCACTCCATCATAAAGCGTGCTTTCCCTGACTCACAGGGCATTTCTTGTGCATCCCCGTGCACTCCTCCAAACCCACATCACTCCCTGTGTGCCTTCCCCAACACATTTAGCACAGTACTGTCTTGCAGCACTGCTCCCATGCACACCCTTCCTGCACATATGGCTTAACCTTGTGCGTCTTCCCCAAGCTTCATTGATGCCCTCTTCAAACCATGTTGTCCCTCTTTATCATTTTTTTTTCAGTCTTCTACAAAATCTTTCCTCACAACTGTAATAATAAATTATAAAATGAACAGTATAATTGAGTCCCGATCTACCTGGCTTCATACAGAATAAGCATGGAATGCAATATGCTTATAAAATTTGCAAAAGTGACAAGTAGAATTAACTATATTAATATTAAGCTATGACAGACCTGGAAGTTTTCATAGGATGTGCTACCCACTGGTAAATGTTTGAAAATTAGTGCAAAATATTCCAGTCCTTACATTTTGACTTTTTTTTTTCAAAACGGCAGCTGAAAGTATCATCAAGACAGCAAACACATAATCAAACCCTCCAGTCCAGGGATATCAAACCTCTGGCTTGGAGGCCAGATGCCTGCGCACGCCTGGTTTACGAAGGGGGGAAAGTCCGGATACATCTTATGACGTGACTCCACGAATTCGACACCCCTGCTCCAGTGATGGGTTTCAAAAATTTTTAGAACCTATTCTGTAGGTGTGGCCTGTTTTGTGGGAGTGGCTTGGTGGGCATGTGACCAGATGGGCACGGTTCAATTTGGAAAATGTGGTGAAAGTCACTTAACAACGCTCTTACTTAGCAATCAAAATTTTACTCAATTGTGATCATAAGTTCTCTCTTTTTCTTTCTTTCTTTCTTTCTTTCTTATGTCTCTCTCTCTATTTCTTTCTTTCTTTCCACCCTTCCTTTCTCTTTCCCTTCCTTCCTTCCTTCCTTTGTTCTTCCTTTTTTCTTTCTTGTGTCTCTCTTTCCCACTTTTTTTCTTTCTCTATTCTTCTTTCTCTTTCTTTCTCTTCCCCCCCTCTCTATCACATCCCTTCCAGTTGGTGAAAAATTATGTTTTGCCAACTGGGAGGCTGGCAAATAAGCCACACTATCCATTTAAAGTTAACCCTATCACCCTATGCACATTTAACTGGAGTGAGTGGGTTGGGGTGATTTTCATGGGGGCAGAAGAGGGACTCGGCACTTGGCACTGAAGGCTTCACTCCTGAGAGGGAGGAAAAACGCCCCCCTCCCCCATTGGAAACCAGGCAGCTGTCAAAGAGAAGGGAGCACGCGCCGCACGGGTTTCTTCAAACAGCCTAATCCTCCGCTCCAGCAAAGAAAGTGGGTAGTTGAGGCACGCATTTCATTTCATTTCATTTCATTAAGTTTGTATGCCGCCCTGTTCCCGAGAGACTCAGGGCGGCTAAGCCTGGTGTGGACAGGTGGGGCAAGAGAGTGAGCAAGTGGTGATTGGACAGGCAGGGACAGCAAACAGGGGGGGCAGCCCAGGGGAGCAACTGTTCCACTAGGGGGCCTCCGGAAGCCCCGGTACGGGAAGGCACGCTAAATTCTTTGAACTGGTACGCGTGTACTGGTGCGTACCGGCTGAAACCCACTTCTGCCCTGCTCTAGTCTTTTTGACATGCCCTGCAGCTGCCATCTTTTGCCCATCCCTGAAACAATGGCCTGGCTTTCTTGCTCTTTCTGGATTTCACCTACCATCTTTCTTGTTCATCCCTGAAGCTGGAGCAAGGAAATTCATATTAAAATACACATTCATTCTTGGTATTTCATACTCTCCTGGAATTAAATTATAAGTGAATAAATAAATAATAACTGAGCAGAGGGCTACAAATTAGGAAAAAAATAACATGAATCTCAAACTTTGTATATGTTCTATGTACAGGGGGGGGAAGTGCTCGATTCTAAAGTTTTAAAATTTTACTTAGCTCCTAAATGTTTAATAACAACAGTAAAACAAAAATACAGATACCCAACCTGGTATGATTCAGTGGCACAGAAGATAATTAGAAAACAAGAGTCTTGACAATTTGGCATTTAATCATACATTTTTAACAAAATCATTTTAATCTCATATTATTCACTGCTTAGCCTAATGCAAATCTGGCATCAGAGTGCACATTTACTAATGAGCCCAAGACACTGGGTTTTTTTCAGCTGCTGATTCTCAACAGATTTGCATAAAACAAGGATAAATGAAACTTCAGTAATTAGAACTGGCTTGAAAGATGAAAATGTACCAAACCAGTATATACACTTTTTAACAGATTGCTACAGCAGATTATAGCACTAAAATGAAAGCATAAACGGTCTATTCCCTAGCATTCTTGTCCCCAAACTTTTGGTTTCTAAGTGTTTGTGATTTGAATGGTGAGAAAAGCAGTGTCCTATTGCCATGGTTGAACACCAGCTGTCTGCCCATCAGAAAGTTGTGGTTTATTCAAATTATTTACAGATTGCCCTTTAGTGCAAAAACTTCCAGATTAGTCTATGGAAATTATGAACCTGAAAGCTCCTCATAAAACATTGCAACCCAAATGTCACAATAATAAAATTAACCAAGCACAAAAAAACTGGCTAAAGCAATGAAAGGAAGTGCTATACAGGTAGTCCTCGATTTACGGGCACAACTAACCCCAAAATTCTTGTTGCTGAGCGAGACATTTAATTGACTTTTGCCCCATTTTATAACTTTTCTTGCCATGGTTGTTAAGTGAATCACTGCAGTTTTAGATTAGTGTTCTGACCCCCCTCGTTCCACACCAAAGCACACTCCGAGCCAGAGATAAATTATGGCATTTAATAACAGACAGACAGGTCCTTGGCAGCAAACCAGCACAGACAAGCTTGGGCAGCAATAAACACAGATAAGGCTTGGCAGCATCCAGCCTGCCAAGCTCATACAAAGTTCTCCGACATTCGATTCTGTGTTAACTACTGCAAAGAGGAGGGTGTGCACAAGCAGTCTTTTTTATAGTCTGGAGAGGAGCCCAATGACCACCAGCTGAGCGCAATTACCTCCTGTAATTGCGTAATTGTTCCTGATGCCTAGTAGCTCTTCAATGGCATGCATCCAGGAACAACTCACTGCTGGCTTCTGGCTCACTCTCCCTTGTCTCCTCCCCACTGGTCCAAGGCTCAGGTGCCTCCTGGTGGCCAACCAGCCTCTCTGCGCCCTGCTCAGAGTTGGAACCCTGGCCAGGGTCCTCCGCATCCTCCAGAGCCGACTCATCGGGCCCCTTGCTGTCGAAGTCTGGTGTCAGCTCCACCTGCTCCTGCTGGGCCACAACAGTTAGTAACACATTTAAGTGAATCTGGCTTTCTTATTGATTTTGATTGTCAGGAGGTTGCAAAAGGGGATCCCATGTGCGTGCACATGCACATAAAGCAGCCTCTGGTCATGCAGTCCAGCAAAGCAAAGGAACAGGGAAATGAGTCCACGAATCAAGGAACAAACAATGATTCCACAAAGCAAAGAAAAAGCCAGTAGTCCTGAAACTCCAAATGTCTGTACTGGCACACCAAACTCTACAAATTCAACATTAGTTCCTAACAAACACCCCTCCCCACAGCACTTCCTTAAACTTCAGTCCCCAGGTGTCCCTTGTGAAGAGGATGTCAGGCCTGCAATTATATTCCTTTAGAATTTTGGCCTGCCACACTTTCTCTTATTTCATTACGCTGTTTCATTAGCATAGTTGATGAGAGGGGGAATAGAAGGAGTAGGATTGCGGAATGTATTGTTGTCATTCTTTTCTAGAAGCTCAAGGTCATCTTTTGTCTCCGTACTTTTACACCTGACCGGAGGCAGCTGGGTGTAGATGCCAGCATGGAAGAAGAAGATTGGACCATGTGATGGACTGTGAGTGTGGGGACAAGATCATGAACTTTTAACTGGGTGGGATTCTGATGTCATTTCCAGAATTGGGATTAACATAGATGTGCTAAGATGTCTGCTTCATTAAATTGGAACTTTAAGGATTGTTTTTGCCTTGGACTCTGATTTAATTCTACGTGATACTTGGAACACTGACAGAGGAGCGGGGTGCTCCCCTCCCAAGTTGTCGGGTTGGTCTGCACTATTCCCACCTTCTTCACACTCTCTGTGCCCGGGGGATCAAGAGATGGTGGTCCTTGCTCATCCCCTGAGCTCCATCGCTCCTCATTTCCACTGCTTGGCCCCTGTCGGTTATCCTGCCCCTGTACCTCTCTGTTAACAAGCCGTCCCAATTCTAAGGGGCCTTGGGCTGCCTCATCCTGCTCCTCCCCTCATTCCTCCGAAGCCAACGAAGCCGATCATTTGATCTCTGTCAGCTCCTGCTCATCCTCCTTTGCAGATTCGGCTCTGATGGGCATGACAGATTGTAAGTTTGTGAAAAGTATTTTATTTGCTTATAATCTAGAGATATGCCAAATTATCATAAGTACACCAAAAAAAAGGGCGAGGGACTGGGAACAGATGAAAAATATAAAAGCATCAGGCTAGAAAGCAGACCACTTAACCATGGGTGACTTTCAATGGCCAGTCATTGTCACTCAGCCCAGCCCACCTCACAAGGTAGTTGTTGTGGGGGGGGAAGCGTGTGTTAGAGACTTTGGGAGCTTTGAATTATTTGTAAAGTAATAAATATGGAATACAAATTAAATTGAATAATTAAATAAATCTCAAGAAAACAAAATAATAGAGATAATTCTGATAATTTGGTCTAAATTATAATATTAAACAGTAATTGTGTTCGGAATTGTAAGTTCTCAAGCAAAAACTCTGAATCCAAGTTAAAATATAAGCAAAGTCATTAATACATTGGGAGATGGAGGAGAGGGGAGGCAGAAAGAGAGGGGGGAGGGAAGGCAGGAGAAAAGTGACTGCTTTTGTGAATAGATTCCCCAATATTTTTTTCCTGAACGTGTATTTCTACAACAAAACTTGGAATCTGTAATTCAATTTATCATCTAAAATTCAACAGACTTTTAATTACAATTGCATTACATTTGCTATAGTGTTGATGTTTGCATTGTCTATCTCAAGTTGTTTTGGGGGGGGGGGGGAGAATATTCAATCATTTAAAATAGTTTAACCAAAACCATGGTATAATGCATGGGTGTGGAAGGTATCATTACACAGTTTAAACATTAGGTGGCCCTGTACTTGATGGAGAAAGAAATATCCTATGGGAATTACCGTAAAGAGAGCCCATAAAATTCTTTTTTTTATTATTGAAAATTTTTGAAAACAAAAAACTTTTACAAATATTTACCTCCCCTCCCCCACCCTCCCCACCCAAACCCCCCAACCTCCCCCCCCCGACTTTCCAGAACAAATACAGGGTATAAATCTTAACAAAGATGTTCTAAAATAAACTTAAAGAAAGTTAGTATCATCTTTCATTTGAGCTTTAACTCCTCTTTTGTTAGGCTAACTCTAAACAAATTACCGTATATACTCGAGTATAGGCCGACCCGAATATAAGCCGAGGCACCTAATTTTACCACAAAAAACTGGAAAAGTTATTGACTCGAGTATAAGCCTAGGGTGGGAAATGCAGCAGCTACCGATAAATTTCAAAAATAAAATAGATACCAATAATGCCATTGCCCATTGAATAACATATACAGCCTGCCTGTGCCCATTAAATACAGTAGCCATTGTAAAATTTGCTCTGCATAACAAATTATTATCACACAATACCGGTGTATTCAATGAAATACTTCACTCACCTCATGATGCTGATGTCCCGCTGTGATGATGATGTCCCGCCTCCTATGACACACGGCACAGTGATTCCTATCATTGGATCACTGTACCAGAGGAGGTGGGACATCACTATGTGGCTGCTTGCCATAACAAGGAGGAGGTGGGACATCGTTGCAGAGCGGCAGGAGGGGGAGGAAGGGGAATCGTAAGACAGCCCTGCGTTACATTAGAACGTGAGGAGGGGGGATGGTGCGGTGCACGCTGCGCGGCAAACTGACACAGAGGGAGGGGAAACTCACAGGGGCGCTGGGCCATTCACGAGCGTCACCCAGCGGCATGGCCCCGCCCCTTTTTCTCCTCCATTTCGGGCAAATTTTTCACTGACTCGAGTATAAGCCGAGGTGGCTTTTTCAGCCCAAAAAGTGGGCTGAAAACTAGCTTATACTTGAGTATATACAGTATATCATTCCTTGCTTCTTCAGTCATAAACTATCTGGAATTTCTTAGTCCCATATTTATTTTGAATATAATCAATCCATCTTCTCCACTCCAGTTATATCTCTCGTTTGAATGGTCCTTGAGATATGCAGATATTTTAGCCATCTCGGCTAGGTTTGTTACTTTTAATGTCCATTCTTGAATAGTAGGCAAATCTTCCTTCTTCCAGTATTGCGCCACCAACAGTCTTGCTGCCCTTATTAAATACAGAATCAAGTTAGTCTCTATAACAGTAAATCAGTAGTTATACCTAACAGGAATAACTGAGGGGTAAACTTTATCCTTTTTTTTAAGAACATTTTGCATAATCCACCATATTTTTATCCAAAATGCTTTAACCTTTTTACAAGAGAGGAGAGAGAGCATAAAATTCTTGTTTTCCTCCTGGCTGATGGGTTTTTCAATCGTCCATGATATCTCAGGAAGCTCAATTGGACATCTTCATTTTTTAAAAAAAAAAAAACTAGTCATATTTCCCGAAACAAAATTAAGGTTCTTTTGAATTGTCAATGATTGTCTCAGAAACAGAATCTACACCAATACTTCATAGACTCCAAGCTAAGGTGACAAGAAAACACAACATGAAAACAAAAGGACGCATTCAGTAAAGAGAGTTTCCCTATAGCATCACTGAAAGAGAAGCAGGTTTTTACAAAGATGCAAAAAAAAAGGACAAATTTACAAAGCCATCAACTGCTTAGATTGTATTTGCCACAATTTATAAATAGGCATTGGATTATTTCATTCATCAGCAAGGTCAGCCTGGAGAACGTAACTTGCACTGCAGTTGCTAAGCTGCTTCAGGAACAATTAATGGGAATCGAACTGTCGGATCTGTGTGCACTGGGGTATGAAACCTGACCCTGAGACCCTGAAGTCAGCCACAGATGGATTAAGGGTTTTTTTTTTTTCCAGCTTCTTTATTAATTAACTTGATTTAAAAATATCTGCATAAATCCAACAGCATAAATGGCTATAATATTCACTAGGAATTATTTTTTCCAAAGGATTTCTTTTCTTTAAAAAAAAAAAAAAAGCTGTTCCAGTATTTTTGGAAGTGTCCTTGACATCAGTGGAAGGTCAAATTCCAAGGGGTTCCATCTTCTGTGGAACTTGCCTTCAAAACAAAATAAATCCTGTACCAAATTGACACTTGGTGCATTAAGCTCGGTGGTGGGTTTCAAAAAAATTCCAACCTACTCTGTGGGTGTGGCCTCCTTTGTGGAGTGCTTGCCAGCCATGTGACCTGGTGGGAGTGGCTTACCAGCCATGTGTTCTCTCTCTCTCTCTCTCTCTCTCTCTCTCTCTCTCTCTCTCTCTCTCTCTCTTTCCTTCCTTTTGTCTCTCTGTCCCTTTTTCCTTTTTTTCTTTCATCTCTCTCTCACACTTTTTCTTTCTTTTTTCTTTTTTTATTCTTCTTCCTTTCTTTCTCTTTCTCTGTCTGTATGTGTGTGTGTGTCAGTGGTGGGTTTCAAAAAACTTTGGAACCTCTTCTGTAGTGTGGCCTGCTTCCGGGTCCACTGGTGGAACCTCTTCTAACCGGTTCGGTAGATTTAACGAACCGGTTCTACCAAATAGGTGCGAACTGGTAGGAACCCCACCTCTGATTAAGCTCCCTTTTGCTGGCTTTTATGTTGATTTTAAGATTGTTTTACTGTGGGGGTGTCAAACTCAATTTCATTGAGGACCACATCAGGGTTGTGTTTGTCCTCGCAGGGTTGGGGGGCGTGGCGGTGGGGGCGTGGCCAGGGTGGGCATGACAGCACAGCCTCCTGTAGCACTCTGCCAGCCAAACAGGGGGCAGGGGTTAATTACCAAATGTGGGCTTTGCCTTTGTGACATCCAGCTCAGAGGTGGGGTTCCTACCAGTTCAACCCTATTCGTCAAATCTACCGAACCGGTTTCACACCTATTCGTCAAATCTACCGAACCGGTTAGAAGAGGTTCCACCAGTGGACCCGGAAAGCAGGCCACACCTACAGGAGAGGTTGCAAAAAATTTTGAAACCTACCACTGGTCCTTGGATATCATTATTCTACACTATCATGCTCATATTTATAAAACTCAGTGCCTCTGTGAAAGGTAAGGATGACTACTGCATTTCTGGTGCAATCAGAACATTGAGTGTGTTTGAAGTTGTTTTAACGCAAACCAAAGATGCCTTTTAAAAAACAAGTTTACATCATATTCTTCTGCATGCCAGTGCTGTGTGTGAGGTAATTTAAGGTGGTTCTGACAAGTGTCGTTGGCATCTTCATATCTGGTCACATGGGTGGCAAGCCACTCCCATCTGGTCACATGGGTGGCAAGCCACTCCCACAAAGGAGGCCACACCCACAGAGTAGGTTCGAACAATTTTTGAACCCACCACTGATCCAGATCCAGTGAGCAAGGGTGTGAACTGCATAGAATATATATATTTGTTTAGTTATGAAGAAATATCCCCAATGTCAGATGTAGACTAAATGTAGACTGACTTTTAGTTACACATCATCCCAGCAAACAACAAATTTTGAAGTCCAGGTAAAGAGGATTCATTTTAGGACGAGTAACCACAGTTTGCATGTTGGGAATGCTGGGAAACGCTGTATTTTAAAGAACATTTGCCCTTCTCTGTCTGAGGCTGTAGAGACCTGGCACCAATCAAAACACTTTTTGTGAAGCAAACTGATCAACACTGACAGGGTAAGTCACTAGTATATGAAAATAAGAGCAAACTCCATTTCTTTCTAGTATTGATGATGTTACCTAGTTTGATAATGAAACACCTGCAAGACAACCATTGATGAAAGAAATGTCCTTCTGGGTTCGGCTCCAAGTGGGGAAAAAAACACTGGAGACATGGAGGCTGCTTGGAAAGATGGTTTATTGGTGGACAGGACCACGTGCCTTGAGCCCTGAACAGAAAAGGTGATCACATGCTTCAATGTTGGTGGAGAAGAAGAGAAGGGCTGAGGGAGGGGCTTGCTAGGCTTTTTATAACCTGTTTAGTCCCACCTCTCTGTTTCCTGTTCCTGTGTAGAAATGTATTCTGATTGATTATCAGACTCCCATGGGGCCATGCAGGGGCAACTCTCTAGGGTGTGTTTGAATCCAGGTTTGGTTGAGTTTCTCAGATGCCATGTGGTCAGTTGAGTAAAAGTATTATCATGCTTTAATCCCATCCCCCTGGAGCTGAAGTGGAGAAGTCTTATTATGTAAAGTGGACTAGCTGTGGCCTTCTTAATGGCCCATTGACAAAGTGGGATGGGCAGGAAGCTACAGGCAGCTATTCTGTCTTTTAACACATGTTCTTCTTTTCACATCCAGAGAAATATTCTGCCTTTCAATGTTTCCTAGGATGTTTCATTTTTCTGGGAGAGGGCTGGTTGATAACTTCTACAACATCAAGCTCAGAGAGCACCAAGGATCCCACATTCAACCCTGAGCTACAATATTCTCTTCTATCGATAAGCACTTTTTTGGTTAGAGTTATATGAGATGGCTCCCAGTGGATTTCATTCCAAATTTTGAAATGATTTCTGTAAATAAGGAAGGTAGAATTATAATGGCGGAGTCTTTGATCCTTCAGACATTAAAAAAATACAAAGCTAAGGGATAAACAAATTAAAAAATTGAAAAAGAAAAGGATCAGGAAAGAAAAAGAGTGAAAGTGTAAGAAAGAAAGAGGAAAAGAAGGAAAATCAAAAAAGAATGACTTCCAACTTTCTTTGGTACAGATATAAGTAAAAAATATATCACTTACTCTAAGATTATGCATGCAGTATATACCTGTTATAGGATCATTCAAGTCACAATTGTGAAGACAGAAGCTGCATGTTGTTGTTGTTGTTGTTGTTGTTGTTGTTATTATTATTATTATTATTATTATTATTATTATTATTATTATTATTAGCCATGTCTGTCTCAAAAAAGTACCATTATATACATAAATGGAGTCATTCTTGTAGTTCTAAAGATTGCTTTCCATACTCATTTAGGATCTGCATTGAGAGCTTCCACCCAGTCCTATTGACAATACTTAAGAGGAGTCAAAAAGTTTAGTGTGATTATTTACCACCCTGTTTCCTATCCATCTTCCCTGACTTCCAGGTCAGAAATTGAGTTTTTGTTCTTTGCTTTCAAGCTTTAGACTTAAACCCCCTGCAATCAATCTCTTCCATACCTTTTCATCAACAGCAATCAAAAACTCAAGAGATTACCAGCTACCTTCAGGCAATCCACTAAAATCCAGAGCAGAAAAGCAGCTACCTCGTCGTTCCATTTCTTTCACTTTAGCCTTTAATTTTCCACACCCAGGTAGTGACATGTAATCATTGGGCCATTTCAGACTCTGAATCCTGGCCAAAAACCATTTTCAGTTTTGATATTGTGGAATTATTTGAAGCCAAAACAAGTTTATGGTTTGAGCCTGATCCCTGTACCCTTCCTGAAGTATAGTCAACAGACCTAAACAATTCTACCAGGGGTGGGTTTCTCGCCCCATTCCAACCGGTTCGGTTGGAACGGGGCCGGCGGCGTCCTCGTGCACGCGCGTGGCGCACGCATGCGTACTAGCGTCTGTGCAATGCTCCAGCTGCTCTTGGAGGATCGCGCAGGCGCTGTATGCGTCCTGCGCATGTGTGGAAGCACAGAACTCGTCAAAACCGGGTGTACGGAGCGCAGGCGGGCGGGCGGGTGGGCCAGTCACCGTTCCCAGAAGTTACTTACTTCCGGGTTCGCCGACCAAACGGTTTGCAGGGACCGCCGCCAACCGGTTGAAACCCACCCCTGAATTCTACATACTGGTATTAGTGGCTGAGATAATGAATGAAACTAGAACTGGATTCAAGTCATCTCCCACCATAGAAACACAGTTTTTCAATCCAATCTACTTCAGCTGGTTGTTGCTGTAGAAAATGGAATGAAGGACCATCCCTGCATAAACTGCCTTGAAAAACAGGATAAAAGGCAGGATTCAGAAAATGGGATGAAATGGCTATAATGGGGGATGGGGCAAACTAAGCCATTAGTGGGTAGCTATCAGTGGTGGGTTTCAAAAATTGTTTGAAACCTACTCTGTGGGTGTGGCCTCCTTTGTGGGAGTGGCTTGCCGCCCATGTGACCGGATGGGAGTGGCTTGCCACCCATGTGACCGGATATGAAGATGTCGACGACACTTGTTCAGAACCACCTTAAATTACCTCACATACAGCACTGGCATGCATAAGAATAGGCTGTAAACTTGTTTTTTAAAAGGCATCTTTGGTTTGCGTTAAAACAACTTCAACACACGCCAATGTTCTGATTGCACCACAAATGCAGTAGTCATCCTTACCTTTCACAGAGGCACTGAGTTTTATAAATATGAGCATGATATGTAGAATAATCATATCCAAGGACCAGTGGGGGTTTTAAAAAATTTTGGAACCTCTTCTGTATGTGTGGCCTGCTTTCCGGGTCCACTGGTGGAACCTCTTCTAACCGGTTCGGTAGATTTGACGAACCGGTTCTACCGAATAGGTGCGAACTGGTAGGAACCCACCTCTGGTAGCTATGGAGCTAGACAGAGAAGGCTTCCCCCAGTGGGCATGCGGGGATGAGGATGGAGTCATCTCAAACTGTGAGATGGATTGAAAATAAATTTGATTAACAACAACAACGATGATGATGATATCTGGATAGTGGGCATGACAATACCTGGAGGCAACAAAATAAAAGAGAAAGAACTAGGGAAGATCACAATATATAAGATCTGCAAGTAGAAATAGAATGACTGTGGTAGAATCAAGCGAAGGTAGTCCCATTGGTTCACCGAGAAATGCGCGATAGACAAATGTGCGCGACGAAACAGCGACGGACAAATGAGCGCCGTCAAAATCGCTAATTGATTTTCGACAAAAGCACACCGACAAATGCGCGCCGACAAAATTGCGTCATCAACAGCCCAGTGAGTGTGCTGGGCCTTTAACATAGTGGGACATGTATACGTACATTATAACCCTAACCCTAAAATTTTTCGATTTTATTGTGCTTGTCATCGTGCTTTTGGCGCGATTTTGACATCGCGAATTGTGGGCACGATTTTGATGTCATGTTTTAATCACTGCTATTTTGTCAGCGCGCATATGTCTATCGCAATTGTTGGGTCACGAGTCCCATTAGTCATAGTCATAGTCTCCTTGGATACAATCCAGGGGTGGGTTTCTCGCCCCGTTCCAACCGGTTCGGTTGAAACGGGGCCTGGCGGCGTCCTCGGTGCACGTGCGGCGGCGCACGCATGCGTACTAGCGTCTGTGCGATGCTCCAGCTGCTCCTGGAGGATCGCGCAGGCACTGTATGCGTCCTGCGCATGCGTGGAAGCGCAGAATCGTCAAAAAACCGGGTAAGGAGCGCGGGCGGGCGTGTCGGCCCTTCGCCGTTCCCGGAAGTTACTTACTTCCGTGTTCGCCGCCAACCGGTTTCGCAGGGGACCGCCGCGAACCGGTTGAAACCCACCCCTGATACAATCCGAAAACAACTGGAGCACCCTTGAACGTCATCAGCATTGACAAATTCGCCATCAGTCAATGCAAAAGGCAGCTTTACTCAGAACAGCTTACAACCTGCGGACGATATCTGTAATACCATCAAACATTCACATCTGCCTTTCCCAGGTCCTTGGAGAGGATTTGATAGATAGACAAACTGCCAAATCCAGTCTGAACATCTGTCTATGTGATAAATCATCATCATCCATAATGGAGTGGAATGTAACACCTCTAGCTCAGTTTTCCAGGCTGTGAGCAATAGTTCCCTTAAGTTTACACACTTATGCTTCTGGCTGACATTGCTACATGCTCTTAGCAGGTTAGTGCTGATGCCCCTTTACCCACCTAATGTATGAATGTCCTTGGGGAAAGAGGGGAAGAGATGCTGCCTATCAAAAATCAGACAAGAGAGGTAGGATCCTGCAGTTGTTAAGGGTCAGAGAAAGAAACTTATAAGTGACTTATGACCATTTTTCATACTTACGACCATTGCACCATCCCCATGGCCACGTGATCGAAATTCAGACCCTTGGCAACTGACTCGTATTTATGACGATTGCAGAATCCCCGGGGTCATGTGATCCCCTTTTGTAACCTTCTGACAAGCAAAGTCAACGGGGAAGCCAGAGTCATTTAACAACCATGCTACTCATTTAACAACTTGCAGTGATTCACTTAGCAACGGTGGCAAGAAATGGGCCAAAAGTCACTTAGCAAATGTTTCACTTAGCAACTGGGGCTCAGTTGTGGTCATAAGTCGAGGACTACCTGTATTGAGGAGGAAAAATCAGAGTTACATCTTCTGATCCCATCAGATCCAGCAGGTGAGGCATGTTATGGATCCCACACACTAAAGAATATCATCTGACAGGCCTCTTGGAACATCATCCCACCCCAGAAATTAAGATTGTCCCCCTAGGCTTTTTGTTTTTAGGAAGAAACATGGCTGTGTCATCATGTCGGGGGATGCAGTAATAGAGGCCTTTTCAGAGGGTTGCACTGAATGGGATGTCTTCCTGTACGGTATTCACCTGCTGTTGTTATTCTGTACTTAGTTGAGCTTTTAATGGTGTTTTAACATGATTGTATGCTAGTTTCAGGCATGCCTCCATCAATAACCAAGAAAGAAAACTCTCAATTCCATTGTTCGTGGAAATTAAAATATTTTTACTGGTTATGAAAAGATAGCACCGTAAGAAAAGCAAGATCTGAGCCAGAAAGGCGCCAACAAGTACATATCAAATGATTACCCAGCCACCTCCCTCAACGACCCCACCCCAGTGTCCAATCTGCAACTCCCGAAGGTGTCGTGTGGGTTGCCTCTCCAAAAGGAATCATCAGGTTGGTATGCAAGATGGTTGGCCTTGACCAGGCCCAAACACCGGCCACCAGCATGTGCAGAAGATGGTGAGAAGAAAACTCCCTTTTCATTATCTCCTCCAGTTCCATATAATTCCCATCCCAAATACCATGCCCCACTCTCCCCACTTCTATGGCAGCTGATAGCAAGCAAGTGAAGCAAGGCTGACAGCTTGTTGCATTTATTTATATTTTATTTTGTTGTTTTAATTGCTGTATGTAAGTGAAATGAGCAGCTACATAAACGAGATAGATAGATATATAGATGATAGATAGATAGATAGATAGATAGATAGATAGATAGATAGATAGATAGATAGATATATAGATATATAGATAGATAGATATAGATAGATAGATAGATAGATAGATAGATAGATAGATAGATAGATAGATATAGATAGATAGATAGTAGATAGATAGATAGATAGTAGATAGATAGATGATAGATAGTAAAATCTTTATTATGGTCAAAGACCAGCAATACACATTAGTTTTTACACTATATTAAAAAATACTAATTAAAATATAATTAAAAGTATTGACATTAAAAGTGGATAATAACATAATGGTTCAAGATGTTACAGGTATGTCCAGATAATTGGTACAAGATGGTACTATATTCTGTGATAGATAGATAGATAGATAGATAGATAGATGATAGATAGATAGATAGATAGATAGATAGATGATAGATAGTAAAATCTTTATTATGGCCAAAGACCAGCAATACACATTAGTTTTTACACTATATTAAAAAATACTAACATTATATAATTAAAAAGTATTGACATTAAAAGTGGATAATAACAGTGGATAAAAAGTGGATAATGGTCCAAAGATTGTTACAGGTATGTCCAGATAATAGGTACATGATAGTACTATACTTCTGTGATAGATGATGATAGATAGATAGATATATAGATAGATAGATAGATAGATAGATAGATAGATAGATAGATAGATATACAGACAGACAGACAGACAGATAGATAGATAGATAGATAGATAGATAGATAGATAGATAGATAGATAGATAGATAGATAGATAGATAGAATAGATAGATGTAGGTAGTTAGATAGGCAGGCAGACAGATAGATAGATGATAGATAGATAGATAGATAGATAGATAGATAGATAGATAGATAGATAGATAGATGATAGATTAGATAGATGACAGCTAGCTAGACAGACAGACAGACAGACAGACATAGTAAAGAGGATTGATGTAAGTAGTTAGATGTACATCACATATACTGGGCTTTTGCATATAAAGGTAGTCAGGAACCCACCTAAATAGCATAAACCTTTCCAAAGGGAGAAGTTGCAAAACTTCTAACCGGCTAAGGATAATATTTTAAACTGTTGAGGAAAAAAAACCATGATTATTTCATTTATATGAGTAACTTTGAATAAGGTAGCTGATGTCCAAATTTCCATCTCACAATGGATAGGAGCTCAGATAATTCAGTAACAAATACGTGTTTCTGACCATTTCTTTAGCCCCTCTCAAATCCTAGGAGAAATGAAAACCGAGTAAAAAGCTTAGTTACCCAGATCCTCTTCAACAGCTACTTTCCAGTGGTTGAATTCCATCTTGAAATGTTTATGGTGCCAAGGATCCAAAGGAGATTAGTTTAAGCCAGTAGCTTAAGAAAACATCAGTATGCAGGTCTTTCGAGAGGCTATCCCTAACTCCCAGCACAACAAAGCTTTTAAAATGTACTGGACCATCCTAAATATAATTTAACTTTGTACTATTAATATTTAGTAGTCAGTAGCTTCAAGGTACAGGTGCATATACTATTTCAGCAACTTTAACTTAAATGCAGTCAGGATAAATTACCACCTAAAGAAGCATAGGCCTAGTGCAGGCTGTCAAAACTTCTGGCCTGCGGGCTGGATGAGTCATGGGCTGGCCACGCCCACACCAGGGACGTGCAGTCAGGGGAGGCAGAGCCTCACCACTGTCATCATGAAAAGAAAAGAAAATGTAAAGGAAAAGGCAAGAGCTGGGGTCAGGCTGAGCTAGTTGCTGCCAGAGTCACCGTGGATGACTCTGCTAACTGTTTAAAAAAGCCTCTAAAAAAGCGCCCTCTACAGGAAGAGGCGGGAGAACAACGTGCCTCATCTAATCTGACTTTAGGCGTTTTATGATCACTCAAGCAGAGTTAAGCAAGGGTTAAAAGCCTAAAAATTCCTGACGTAGATGAGGCACGTCATTCTCCTGTTTCCTCCTGTAGAGGGTGCTTTTTAGAGGCTTTTTTAAACAGTTAAGCCGAGTCATCCCGGTGACTCTGGCAGCAACTAGCTCAGCCTGACCTCAGCTCTTGCCTTTTTCCTTTTACATTTTTTTTCTTTTCATGATGACAGGCAAGAGCAGAGTTGAAATCCTCTCTGAAACAGCTGGAAAAGGTACGTGTGGGTCGGAGGGAGGGGGAGGAATTCAAACTTCATCCTCAAGTGTAGACCCCTCCCCAAGTGTAGCTTGATTGCAGGCAGAGCCACGTTGCCTTTCAAACAACACACACACAGCTGGATAAACTATATAAGCCCAGCTTCACTGATTACAAGTTTGAAAAGGCAACGTGGCTCCGCCTGCAATCAAAGGCTCAGATCGACTCCAATCCCACTTCTGTGTTTGGTTTGTGTTTGTTTGAGAGAGAGTGAGTGAAAAAGAGAGAGGGAAGGAGTGTGTATGTCTGTTTGAGAGAGGGGGGAGGGGGAGAGAGGGAGGAAGGAGGGGGAGGGGAAAGAAAAGAATGAAGGAAACTTTTTTCGCAAAGGAGAAAACAAATGCCTGTCACTTTAAATCGGAACTGAGCATGCCTTGCTGTGGAATTCTGGGAGTTGAGTCCACAAGTCTAAAAAAAATTGAAATCCACCACTGTGTCAGTGCCTCACCAGCCATAAACCTCACTGCATGTCACGGCCACACCTGGTTAAGAGAAAGGGGGAAAAGTCCGATAATCACGTGACAATGCCATGAGGTTTGAACACCCTGGCCTAGTGCTCCTTTGAACTCTTTTTTCCCTGCAGACTTTATTTATGTATTCCAGGTAGTGAGACATGGAAAAACAATCCTAAGGCATTTGACTGTCACAGCTTGCTCCATATTATATCCAATGGAGTTAATCTATCATCTTTGTCCACGCCTCATATTTCTCCATAACTTTTTTAAATTTATAATACAGTAAGTTTCTCTCCAAACATAAGAGAAGATCTGAAGCCACATTCTTTCCAAAATTTGTTGAAAAGGTCAGTATATGGGACCATAGCTATTGCCTTTACTTGCTGGTCAGTATAAGGAAATGAGTAATAACTTTTGGTTAGGAGCATAGATACAGTTGATACTGAACAAGAGGGGAGTCAATATGTAGCTTTGCTTAAAAAAAAAATTTGCAGTAGGAATTACCGTAGATGAAGGAATCCAATCCAATCAGATATATTTGCCTTGGAGATTGTATCTAACTTGCAGAGATGTTGTCTATATGAACTTAATTAGAAGTAACACCCATCTCTCAATAGAAAATTGTTCAGCTTTTTCTACTCAGCTTGTCTCTGGGAATTGAGTTAAATGCGGACTTTAAATTTTAAAGATGACATAAATGATCCTTATGAAATACGGCAGTATTTCTTAACTCAGTAATGCAAAAATAGACATTGATCTATTCTTGATCTCTTTCTCCTGAGCCCAACCAGTTCCTTTGCTAAAAGAGTATTAACTTATTCTATCCAATCTAAAATGTTCCCATGGAGATGACTCACATAAGATTATTCTGATACATGGGTGCAGCTGGTTGAATCAGTTCCAATCCCCTTTTTATGGGGGAGATCAACAGTGGAATGTCCTTAACCTTAGAAAATTACAGATTACAATCTAGGCACAGTAGGATGCAACATTCCATTCAGAGATAGGTTGTTCCTGGTTTGGTCAAACTGGTAATGGCAGCAGCAGGAGGCTCTGCCCACCCGCCCAGATGCTTCTGTACATGTGCAGAAGCCTTGCGCATGAGCACGAGCGAACCGGTAGCACCGGAATTTGAAACCCACCTCTGATTCCAGTCAACAATAAATTTTGGTTGAACTAAAATCAGGTAAATCAAATCCATTGCTTTTCCCATTTTTCATTGCCACAATTTTATTTTTTACTAAGCTTATATCCTTCCTTTATGTTGTTAGATCGGCACGAATGCAGCAGGCGAGAGTCACTAGTGATTTCAACACTTTTTATCTCCAGCAAAATGTGACTGCGCTTTGCCAGCTGGTCTGCCGGAGCTCGCCCTTTAAGGAGCTCCAGGCAGACCAGCCAGCCAATGACAGCAGTTCAAATTCCCCGCGGTTGGGACAGCCAATCCACGGCAAGTACGACAACTTATGTAGATTCTAGTCAATCTGCAGCGAGCATGAAAATTGATGTAAATTTCTGACGTATGTCAGTACGTAACCCCCTCCCCTCCTAGAATGAACAGTGTCCAATCCCCTGCCTACGTATGTGATGTAGTCCTCCAGGTGGGCAAGGCACGCTGGCTGCCTACTGAACCTGTGCAGTTCACTTGTCCCCGGGATCTCGGCTGTGCATTCACTTGTCCCCTGGAATCTGCTGTTCCTCCGGCTGCCTGGGAAGGAACCTTCTGGAGCTCCTT
Source organism: Thamnophis elegans (assembly GCF_009769535.1). NCBI lineage: Eukaryota > Metazoa > Chordata > Lepidosauria > Squamata > Natricidae > Thamnophis > Thamnophis elegans. The sequence goes on along the minus strand of NC_045541.1, from coordinate 11,358,998 downwards.
GGCCCGCGAGTCACATTCCGTCCTGGTTCCTTCGGCTTCCGAGACTGGAATATAAGGTTGTGGCTCGGGTTAGCATGTAGTTCCACTGTTGGGCCACTGGGTAGGCCTGGTTCATGCTCATCTGCTTCCCCCGGTGGTTGAGTGTGCTCCTCAGGGTGGAGACCTCAGGTTCTGCGAGAGTTGCTCTGGCCCTCCGGTTGCGGTCCAGTCACCCTGGTTCCTCAGCTCGTGTCCCCCAGGCGGTGTCTGAGTTGGTTGATATGCCTCCTCCAGATTCACCCGTCCTCCAGCTCAATGTGGTATGACTTAGGGCCAGGACAGCCATGATTCGGCCCTCCAGCCAGGTCGGGTACCCCTGCATAGTTGTGTGTGAATACCAGGTCCTGTATGTTGAATGCCCGTGTGGGCCGTGCGGAGTTCAGAGGGGTCTCAGGAAGGTAGTCGGTGAGAGTCGCTAGTGATTCAGTACTTTTTATTTCCATCAAAGTGTGACTGTGCTCTGCCGGCTGGTCTGCCGGAGCTCACCCTTTAAGGAGATCCAGGCAGACCAACCAGCCAATGACAGCAGTTCAAATTCCCTGTGGTTGGGACAGCCAATCCGTGCCGAGTATGACAACTTATATAGATTCCAGCCAATCTGCAGTGAGCATGAAAACTGATGTAGATTTCTGACGTACGTACGTACATACGTATGTAACATATTTTGTGTAATACAAAATGCTGCCTTCTTCTATTTTTCCCTCAACAACAACAAACTTTAAGGTAAGCTGGCTGAGAGAGAGTCACTGGTCCAAAGTCACCCACCAGTTTCTTTGCCCGAGGAAGGGCTATAATTCATGCTTTCTCAGTTTCTAGTAAAGCATATTAACTACTACAGCAAACTGGCACTCAGTACAATCAATGCTGTATTTCCCCCAATTTATTTATTTTGTTGTTGTTCACCAAAAATAAAATGTAACATCAAACCAAAAAACAATTGGCTTTTTTCTATTTTAAATGGGTAACAGAGAATCTGTTTGGTGCAGTGGTTATGGCATCAGATTAGAAACCAGAAGTTCTAGTTTTGTCTTAGGCACAAAACCAGTTAGGTGACCTTGAGCCAGTCAGTTTCAATCAGCCCTAGAAAGGAAGCAAAGGCAAAACACTTTTGAAAATCTTCTGGAAAAGGAATTAGTCCAGGCAGTCACCAGGAATAAAAAAATATTACTCAAAGTCACCAAAAACAAAACACATGGACCAATAAAACATTAAAGTCATTCTTATACCTATTCTTAAATAACATCTAAACTATGGGTGGGTTCCTGCTAGTTCTAACTTCTTCTATAGAAGAGGTTCCACAATCTACAGTGCCGTTTAGAACCAGTTCTGGCTCCCTCCCCCCACCCGCCCATCCGCACATCATCAAGATGAAGAGCGAGAGGAGGAATTCTGGGAGTTGAAGTCCACAAGTCTTAAAGCTGTCAAGTTTGAACACCCCTGGGGTTTTTTTTCCTAAAGGGTTAGGGGTTCAAGGGTCTTGTAACTTGACAGCTTCAAATGCCAGAGTTTCTGAGCCAACATTTTGGTTGCTAAGCAAGAGCGTTGTTAAGTGAGTTTCACCACATTTTACAAGTTGGTCACGCCCACCCAGTCACATGACTGCCAAGCCACTCGCACTCGGTCACATGGCTGGCAAGCCACTCCCACAAAGCAGGCCACACCTACAGAAGAGGTTGAAACCCACCACTGATCTAGGACTTACTCTCTGATCTTTTGGAATTTCTCCAATGTGTAACAGTTGACCAGATGAATGAAACAAATGAGTAAATAAATTTCACTCTTGGTTTTCAAACAGTGGAATATGATCTCTTGGTAGTTCAGATCTTCAGCTATCTAATCTGCTACAGTACTCTGCATTGACAGACTTAGGACAGATGTTTTTCCCAATCTTTCCTATATTGTCAGATATATATTATTCAAAAATTGCTCTTCTCATACCTTGAGTCACTGCTAATGCTATACTAATGGTATATTTGGCTTCTTCCTCCCACCTCCTTAGTTGCTTATCAATAGAGACAATACGAGGGAGGTAAAACTGAATCAGTCAAGAGATTCTTGTTTAACTGGATAATACTGCAGATCATAATTACAGCTGACTAGGACAAAGCATAATTTTAATAAGATAGCAATAGCAATAGCAATGGCAGTTAGACTTATATACCGCTTCATAGTGCTTTCATCCCTCTCTAAGCAGTTTACAGAGTCAGCATATCGCCCCCCACAGTCTGGGTCCTCATTTCACCCACCTCGGAAGGATGGAAGGCTGAGTCAACCTTGAGCCGGTGAGATTTGAACCGCTGAATTGCAGATAGCAGTCAGCTGAAGTGGCCTGCAGTACTGCACCCTAACCACTGTGCCACCTCTGATGAACACCTATTAACAGCCTTATAAGTAATCGTGTTTAACTCAGCTGTCACACAATAAAATAGCTGGTGCTTGTTGTCCTATAAATCCAATTCTCTCTGCCTTTAGATTTAAAAATCTAAACAGACCAATGTCATTAGCCAGCCTTTAAAGGTCTAAGAAATGTATTTGTTGTAAATCTTTGTATTCTGTATTTTTTTTCCTCTTGTTTTAAACTATAAACTGATCCAAAATGTTTATAATTTGAGAACAGATATAATTCAAATATCTAAATCATCCTCAGAGAACCTCCTGCTAGCTTGCTCTCTGGTATTCCAACTCTTCAACTCCAGTATTAATATGGGTTCAACACTTTAGACCTCTGAATCCATAAACATGATACCTATCATCATCAACAATCATCATAGCCCATCATGGACTAGATTTAGGGAAGGATGGGTCAGCAACTACAAAAAATTACCATTTTAAACTTTATCCTACTGGAGTTAAGCAGGAAAGGGACAGGGTTTTGATCTTCCTTAGGTTCTGTTCATTTAATATAAATGAGTAGTGTGCATGTGTGCACCAAGTGTTAGATTCAAGACATATTCTTTCTGACTTTATTTCATTCCGTCTCTGCTGCCTCCTCTTGTTTGGTCTTCCTCCCACTCATTTTGCATCACACCTTTGCATTTCTCTCCCTTTTTTTTCTCTCCCTTTAATGCTGGCATATGAATCTTCCCCGCAATGGAAAAGCTGAGGCTTAAAGCAGATTAACAGTCTTGGCAACTAAGAGTTACCAGTTTCCTCATTAAAATGATAGAGCAAGCTAACCTTGTCTAGACTTGTGTCAATCCAATAAAGTTGATCGGCTTAAGACATCAAAGCTACATGATCCTGTCCTTCAAAGCCATTCTGTCTTCCCCCTACATCTAGGAAGATAAGCAGGGTAGGGCCTTCTTAAAAGAGCCGAGGTGGCACAGTGGTTAGGGTGCAGTACTGCAGGCCACTTCAGCTGACTGTTATCTGCAGTTCAGCGGTTCTAATCTCACCGGCTCAAGGTTGACTCAGCCTTCCATCCTTCAGAGGTCAGTGAAATGAGGACCCAGACTGTGGGGGCGATATGCTGACTCTGTAAACCGCTTAGAGAGGGCTGAAAGCCCTATGAAGCGGTATATAAGTCTAACTGCTATTGCTATTGCTATTCTTAGTACTTGGACCACTTGGGAATCCCAGGGCTGTATGGTCTCTTGGGAGTCAAAAAGAATGTTCCAAATGAATGAAAACATTTTCTCACAAAAAAAAGAAAAGAAAACAGCAACCAAACCAATCCACCTCTACGGATGTGCCCATGAATGACACTCAACTTGAAGGAGATTTTAATTTGAAACAGAACTTATTACTCTTCTGGAAACAAAGGCAAATCCAGACTGTGAAAAAGGAGCTTATTATTTGCTCTAGAACAGAAAGATCAAACTGTGACTGGCTACCTCATTAAACAAGAGATTAAAAGAAATTAACACAGCAGCCTCTTTATCTCTCTAAGATTTGCTGAAAGGTGAGAAATAATGTATTTTCATCTTCCTCAATACCAGAAGTTCCTTTTTTTTTACTAGAAGCAAAATGATAATTTGTAAGAACTTTTTACTATACACACACACACACACACACACACACACACACAAGTATATACCGTATATACTCGAGTATAGGCCGACCCGAATATAAGCCGAGGCACCTAATTTTACCACAAAAAACTGGAAAAGTTATTGACTCGAGTATAAGCCTAGGGTGGGAAATGCAGCAGCTACCGGTAAATTTCAAAATAAAAATAGATACCAATAATGTTTTTGAATATTTATTTCAAAGAAAAACAGTAAACTAGCGGTGTATTCAATGAAATACTTCACTCACCTCATGATGCTGATGTCCCGCTGTGATGATGATGTCCCGTGCAGCCGCGGGGAGCGATGTCCCGCCTCCTATGACACACGGCACAGTGATTCCTATCATTGGATCACTGTACCAGAGGAGGTGGGACATCGCTATGTGGCTGCTTGCCATAACAAGGAGGAGGTGGGACATCGTTGCAGAGCGGCAGGAGGGGAGGAAGGGGAATCGTAAGACAGCCCTGCATTACATTAGAACGTGAGGAGGGGGGATGGTGCGGTGCGCGCTGCGCGGCAAACTGACACAGAGGGAGGGGAAACTCACAGGGGCACTGGGCCATTCACGAGTGTCACCCAGCGGCATGGCCCCGCCCCTTTTTCTCCTCCATTTCGGGCAATTTTTCACTGACTCGAGTATAAGCCGAGGCGGCTTTTTTCAGCCCAAAAGTGGGCTGAAAACTAGGCTTATACTCGAGTATATACAGTATATATATGTGTGTGTGTGTGTTGTATTTGAGCTGATAAATAAATAAAGGGAGACTAATGTAGATCTATTTCGAGCTATTTAGCTGTCATCAGCTAGCCATACCCTTACTGGGATTAGAACCTGTGCTATATTACATATTAGGCAGTTGTGTTAACCACTAAGCCACAAGGTTCTCCTCCTTTATCAGCTAAGCCAGGGAAATAGGTATGTATTTAGTGTCACAACCCCTGGTATGCCCAAATATGGGAGGACGCATACTGTTTCCTTTCTCTGTCTATCGGCTCATCACAAGAGACCATCCAGCCAGAAAGCCAGTATTTTTTCTGTTGCCTTTGTTACATATACACATACATACATACATACATACATACACACACACACACACACATATATACATACATACATATAGTACTATCTAATGTCAGTAAAATCAGGCCTATAAGGCCTGAATTCCATCCTTCTCTACAGGGAATTATTTATTTTCTTATTTATCTATCCAACAAGACCCTTGAATGGTTTAATTATGAGTCTGCCTCCGAGCCTGCGAAAGCCTCAATCCCCAGGTGCAACACAGTAATTCAGAACAGATTACCATTTAACCAATGTGAAGGAGACACTTCTAAACCCATTTAATTTCAATTTCAGCTGCCTTAACATAATTCCATCTCTGATCTCTTTCTTTGAAGCTCCAGCAAAATTGCACAGACTAGCTTTGTTACACCTGTGGCCAAAATTAAACCAACATTCCTTATTTATGTCAGGAGGTAGCAACATGGCACTCACAGATGCCAAAGCACTTTGTAATATCCCTGGATGGTACCTGCAGATCTTTAAAATTAAATATGTTTTTAAAAAACCTCAAATCATGACCTTTGAAAAGGTTCCAAAGTGCCTTACATTTATTTATTTGTTTATTTATTTATTTATTTATTTATTTATTTATTTATTTATTTATTACATTTATATTGCCACCTATTTGCCCATAGTGACTCAAGACAGCTTACAGAATACAAAACCACATCTAAAACACACTAAAACTAATTTTAAAAAAATCAAATGAATTAATGTCACAAAATCACCACCCCACCTCCCGCCCCAGCAACAGCCGATCACAAGAGCCATTTAATGGGCTCCATCCCTCTCTGGGTTCCCCAGGCCCGCTGGCAGAACCGGGTCTTCAGTGCCTTCCGGAAGAGTATTAGGGCCGTTCTAATCTCTGTGGGAATGATGTCTTGTGCAATGTCAACATTCTTGCCAGAAATTAGACAAGTATTAAACAGGGTTCCTATTCTTCCACAATACTAAATGCCGTACTTTATTTACTTTATGCTGTGACACAGTGGTGGGATTCAACCAGTTTGCACCGATTCGAGAGATGCTAACTTTCTAAGCAGTTCAGAGAACTGGCTGTTGGAAGAAATCTCCTTTTGTTTTCTTCCACTTTATAGGGCTAATCCTGTAAGGAAGGCAGGAAGGAAACATTCTGGTGTTGTTTCTAGCCTAATCTTTATTGACCTGCTTACAGAAAATGCCTCTCCGGTTAACCCTTATTACATTGTAACAGCTAAGGCGAAGCTCCCATTGACCTGAGTGACGTTGAATTGGCCATGCCCACCCAGTCACATGACTACTGAGCCCCACCTACCCAAATGGTCATTGGGACAGAGAACCGGTTGTTAAATTATTTGAATCCCACTACTGCTGTGACACCAAATAAGCTTTGCAAAATTTTAACTGAGTAACACCATCAATATGCAGCAAGTACCAAAATTGTGAGCTGCATATTGCACCGCGTCTACTGCCGTGAACTCAAAGTTAGAGTTGCAAAAGAAACTGGAACTGGTGGAGTTAGCGCTTTAGTAATACTTACTATAAAGAATAAAAGTAAATTACCGTATATACTCGAGTATAGGCCGACCGAATATAAGCCGAGGCACCTAATTTTACCACAAAAAACTGGAAAAGTATTGACTCGAGTATAAGCCTAGGGTGGGAAATGCAGCAGCTACCGGTAAATTTCAAAAATAAAATAGATACCAATAATGTTTTTGAATATTTATTTCAAAGAAAACAGTAAACTAGCGGTGTATTCAATGAAATACTTCACTCACCTCATGATGCTGATGTCCCGCTGTGATGATGATGTCCCGTGCAGCCGCGGGGAGCGATGTCCCGCCTCCTATGACACACGGCACAGTGATTCCTATCATTGGATCACTGTACCAGGGGAGGTGGGACATCGCTATGTGGCTGCTTGCCATAACAAGGAGGAGGTGGGACATCGTTGCAGAGCGGCAGGAGGGGGAGGAAGGGGAATCGTAAGACAGCCCTGCATTACATTAGAACGTGAGGAGGGGGGATGGTGCGGTGCGCGCTGCGCGGCAAACTGACACAGAGGGAGGGGAAACTCACAGGGGCACTGGGCCATTCATGAGTGTCACCCAGCGGCATGGCCCCGCCCCTTTTTCTCCTCCATTTCGGGCAAATTTTTCACTGACTCGAGTATAAGCCGAGGCGGCTTTTTTCAGCCCAAAAAGTGGGCTGAAAAACTAGGCTTATACTCGAGTATATACAGTAGTATCTTTCTCAAGGACTAAGATAAAGTGAAATAAATATTTCACTTTTAGCCAAGTTTTGCTTTAGCCAAGGATCAGCAAATAAGAATTGTATCTGATAGGGGACAGCTGAAGTACAAAGACCAATTTCTTTTAAACCATTTGATATGAACTGGTACATAACATTTAGCTGAAGCAAGCTACCACATACTGTGGGTTTTAAACGTTACAAGAGAGCTGGACAGATACGCAAGTCCTAAACCTACTCTAAAGTATCTACAGGTCACCTGCATATAATTTTGAATGTTTGACCTGACATTCCTGAAAAGCTCTATCAGAATTGTATGAAAAACACAACTATTGCAGGCCCAACTAGCAAAGGAAATCTCAATACCATATTGGTTGGAAACATGCAGAAGAGGCCTTCATCCCACAGTGGATAGATAATGGCTAGAATGATGATGATGAGAACAGAACTGGTTTATGGTGGCTTGTTTATGTTCCAGATCGCATCTAAGATTGTCATTAACAAGGCCTGCATTGTTAACAAAGGTCTCCAACCCCAAGTCCATGACATGCCAGAAACCAGGCCACACAAACAAGTGTGGGAAGTTATCATCCAGCCCCCTCCCAGAAAAATGAAATATCCTAGGAAATATTGAAAAGGCAGAATATTTCTCTGGATATGAAAAGAAACATGTTTTAAAAGACAGAATAGTGCCTGTAGCTTCCTGTCCATCCCCACTGTTAATGGGCCATTAATAAGGCCAAGCTAGTCCCTTTTACATAATAAAGACTTCTCCACTGCAGCCCCAGGGGGGATGGGAGTAAAGGCATGATAATATTGGCCCTTTACTCAACTGACTACATTCCATCTGAGAACTCAACTAAACCTGGATTCAAAACACAGCCCAGAGAGTTGCCCCTGCATGGCCCTATGGGAGTCTGACAACCAATCAGAATACATTTCTTACACAGGAACAGGAAACAGAGAGGTGGGACTGAACAGGTTATAAAAAGCCTAGCAAGCCCCTCCCTCAGCCCTTCTCTTCTTCTCCAACAACATTGAAGCATGTGATCACCTTTTCTGTTCAGGGCTCAAGCCATGTGCTCCTGTCCACCATTAAAACCATCTTTCCAAGCAGCCTCCATGTCTCCAGTGTCTTTTTCCCCACTTGGAGCTGAACCCAGAAGGACATTTCTTTCATCACAAGCAAAGCCCAATCCATCGGATGCAGGCAGTACGCAAAACCACACCCCCTTCAATCCATGGAAAAACCTCTCTCCGTGGAACAGGTCCCTAGTACCCAAAGGGTTGCAGGATGCTGCTCTATAAAATACAAATTATCTGTCAAATCAGACTAGACCCAGTATAATGTTATAAAAATTTCCATGTTGGTTTTTTGACGGCATAAATAATTTGCTCCTGAGTTCTTTTCAGATGTTTTTGTTTGCTCCCAGTTTAGTCTACAGTAATGGCACTTCCTGGTGTACTAAACTAAGCCTGGTCAGATCTTGACTAGTGGTGAGTAGATATTGGCATCTGTTATGATTATTGTTAAGCACTCCTGTTTCTTTCTGCTCTCTGCACTCCCTAGCTGCTGACTTTCCAATGGATTAAATCAGGCTGGGAGGCTGGGGGGGGGGGTTGTTTCGGCCTGTGAGCCGATAACTCACCTCACTCGCTGCGATTGGAGTTAACGGCGCGATCTGGAGGCTCTTAAGCAGCCACAAAGTGGCTAAAAGGAAAAAAAAAACGTCTGAAGTTCGTTTTAAATTTAGAAATTTACAATTAGCTGAAAAGTCAAATCTGGGATAATTCTGTTGATCTGATCAGTAGATTGTAGGAGAGATTGGTAGTCACATCTAATGGGCTCAGACTGAGTTGACAAACTGAAAGCAGTGGAGCCAAGGAGACATGGCCAAGTCTCTTCTAAAAAAACAACTCAGTCACTGGGCAGATGAACAGAAGTTAAACCCCACGCTTGGATTCTCCAAGCAGCGCACAGGAGAACCAGCCTGGTCAGATGTTGACTATTGGTGAGTAGATCTTGCCATCTGCTATGATTATTCTATAGACATGATTGTCATTAAAAATTGGCACTTAAGAGTCTCTCTTTGGCCCAAAACAGAATGAAGTAACACCTCGGGCAAATGATATGGAATAGCATAATACATAGCAAATTAATTGTCCTTTGATGCTGTTGTGATAGGTCTACTCTGCCACACAGAGAGAAAGAATGGGGTCTTCTGCTGAAGATCCCCTAATTGTCAGCCATGAATATTTCTTGTCTGAATTGGCAAGGCATCATTTTCTTCTCTTCCTTTGACAGCAAGATGGCTTAGCCTCCCTTGGCCATACATGAAGAAGGAGAGCCAGAAGAAAATACAAAACGTACGCCATGCAAAGTTCTAGGAATCAAAGTTTATCAGCATGGTGGTGATACAACTTCATAGGACCATCCCGAGTATCAAAAAAAACAAAACGAGACACTGTGCTGAAATGAGTAAATTGACACTTGAAATTAAAGAACAAGAGGACGAGCAATTTTATAAGATATGGGACTTGTTTTATCAGTGGCTGGGGGAAAAAACTTGGAAATGAAAAATGTTTTACTCATGTTTTAACTGAAGGAGTTAAATGATAACACAATTATTCTGTGAAATAGATTAATAACGATACAATGAAAAACTGATACATCTGTGAATTGAATACTTTAGAATTTTTTGCTTTGAAAAGGATTTATGTATACTTGATAGAGGATTGGTGATATAATGTATAACCTTAAGAACATATTACAATGATATCTTGTTGTTGATAAATAATCTTAATAAGGGAATAATTAAAATTGGTATATATATGTAGCAACTATTTAGAATATTTTGTTGAAAAATGAAGGAATAAGATTTCTGTTTGAATGTATGAGGTACAAGGATAACAATGAACATAAGCATACCTGATAGTTGATTGGTGGAATTATGCATAATTGAAAATAGTCATATATAAATATAAATGGTTGGTAATTTTTTTTTCTTTCACATTGGGATTATATAAAGGTATACTGTTATCAAATAGACAATCAAGAATGTAAGGGAATTATGATTTATTGGGAAAAAAATAATACTAATTGTAATTGAACAGACACTGTACAATGAAAGTGAGGTATTTAGTTATACTAGATGAAAAATCTGTGATAGTAAATGTTATTCGAGAATATGGATGTTAAAACACCTGTAACCAAACGACATGCTGTATGTGATGATGTTTTTTTCTTTTTCTTTTTGTTTTGGTTTTTTTATTGTTGTGTGTATGTGTTGTCTGTGTAATAAAAATAAAAATTTATATTAAAAAAAAAGAAAAAAATGAGACTATTGCTTCAGGCAGCTGATTCTGGGATAAAGGGTATGGTGTTGCTTAAATGACTAGTGCTTAAATTTATAATATTTTTGCTGTATTAAACTTATTCCTAGAGGAGGACTCAGGAGATTTTTATATCTTAGACACAGCTACATTTGCAGCGAAGAGCTGTTTGGTATTTTGCCCGTTTGGAGCCAATTCAATGGAAAAATGCTTTTTCCTTCCAAGATGAGTGAAATTCCTTTCCCCAAAGGATAACATGAAGTTTCCAACCTACTGGTAGGGTGTGCCATGGCTGTACTGTTGTTATTAACATTCCTGAAGCAAAACGGAGCATTTTTAGAAATCTGCTTTCTAAAGCTCCTCCTTCATCCCATTCCATGACATAGGGCCACCTGATCTGGGCGGTTCCACCACAAATCCGTGGTAGACTAAAGCACGCTCGACGAAAGCGCGTACATGACGTCATCACAGCGCGACGAAAACATCGCGCGGTGAGCGGTAAATTTAAAATTAAAATGAAAACCTTACCCTAACCCCCCCAACCCTAACCCTAAACCTAACCCTAAACCTAACCCTTAACCTAACCCTTAACCTAACGCTAACCCTTAACTTAACCCTAAACCTAAACCTAACGCTTAACGTAACCCTAAACCTAACCCTAACCCTTAACCTAACCCTAACCCTAACCCTTACCTTTATGTGAATCGGCTTGCTTTAATTTTATTTTAATTTTAATTTAATTTATTTTTAATTTTTTTCGTCGTGCTGCTGATGACATCACGTACGCGCTTTGATCGGGCGCGCTTTAGTGGACCGCGGTTTTGACGGGTCACGATCTGGGCAACAGGAATGCAAATAATTACTAAAGGGCCACAAGAAGTTAAGAGGATTCTGTGTCTATCCACTGCCACCTACTCATTATCCAGATTTTGGCACCCCAGGTCAGGAAGCCTTATACAGTAGTAGGACTCGGCTTACCAAAATTGTAAAAGAAATATAAATAGTCAGATTAACTTTCTCCCGATATGTCTGGCTACCACTGCCCTTCCACCATTGTCTGTAACAGGTAATCTCCCATTTCTTCCTTTCAAATTAACTATGACAAATTGCACAGGCTTTCTCCTTTGAGCTTCAACTCTGCTTTCTTCTCTTTGCCACACAAAAGGACATGCATATTTTAACTGCTTAGCAAAAAAAGGGGGGGGGAGCTTAGTGAGGTCATTCAAGATGCCACCATCCTTTCCGTTTTCATTCAAAGGTTGTGATGCCTTGGCATTAAAGACATTTAATCCGCTGGCCAAACCTTTCAGCATAAGAGTCTTCTTGAATTCTCAGATTCCATCCTGTCTTCAACTTTCTGCCTTCTCTTTTTCTTGGGTAAAAACCAAACAAGACCAAACCTTTCTGAGTTTACCAAATCAAGATGTAGATCTGGTATTGGAGCCTGAGAGGAATGCAAAGCACTACATCAATACGGCTAGAGCACACTTCAGAGATAAAACTGGTGCGGTCACCAAGTATATATTTAGTGCAGGAGTATCTACATCCCCACACACATACTATTTAAGGGGCAATCATCCTCAACCTGGTGTGTTCTTGGTATGTCATATTGCAATTCTAATTTTTGTTCAATGTGTAGAAAGTTATCACCCAGCCCTCTCCCAGAAAAATGAAACATCCTAGAAAATATTGAAAAGGCAGAATATTTCTCTGGATGTGAAAAGAAAGAAACATGTTTTAAAAGACAGAATAGCTGCCTGTAGCTTCCTGCCCATCCCACTTTGTCAATGGGCCATTAAGAAGGCCAAGCTAGTCCACCTTACATAATAAAGGTTTCTCCCCTTCAGTGCCAGGAGGATGGGATTAAAGCATGATAATATTGGCCCTAACTCCCCACATGGCATCTGAGAACTCAACCAAACCTTGGTTCAAAACACAGCCTAGAGAGTTGTCCCTGCATGGCCCCATGGGAGTCTGATAACCAATCAGAATACATTTCTTACACAGGAACAGGAAACAGAGAGGTGGGACTGAACAGGTTATAAAAAGCCTAGCAAGTCCCTCCCTCAGCCCTTCTCTTCTTCTCCACCAACATTGAAGCATGTGATCACCTTTTCTGTTCAGGGCTCAAGCCATGTGGTCCTGTCCACCAATAAACCATCTTTCCAAGCAGCCTCCATGTCTCCAGTATCTTTTTCCCCACTTTGAGCTGAACCCAGAAGGACATTTCTTTCATCAAATGGAAAAGAGGAGACGGGAGGGGAGGGGAGGTAATGTATAACCATGGAGAATATCACTCTGAGAATGGAGGAAACCAGGGATGGCCAACCTGTGGCACGTGTGCCAGAGGTTGCACACAGAGCCCTCTTGGTGGGCATGTGTGCCTTCGCCAGCTGCTCTTCCAGGTTCCATTGTGCACATGCATGCTGGCCAGCTGCTCTCTTCTGGGTTCCGGGCACGCATGTGCGCATCAGCCAGCTGGTCTGCAACCATGCTCCAGTTTCAGCACTCGGTGCCAAAAAGGTTAACAATCACTGCTGTAATCCCATCTTCAGCTGAAAAAACACACAATACCCAAATCAGAGAAACACGCTTTTAAAAGATAGGAAGATAAATCATTCCAAAAGTCAAACCACTGTTCTTATAACATTTGTTACATTGGTGGGTTTCCAATTTTTTTAGAACCTCTTCGGGAGGTGTGGCCTGCTTCGTGGGAGTGCCTTGCCAGCCATGTGACCGGCTAGGAGTGGCTTGCCAGCCATGCGACTGGGTGGGCGTGGCCAACTTGTAAAATGTGGTGAAACTCACTTAACAACGCTCTTGCTTAGCAACCAAAATGTTGGCTCAGAAACTCTGGCATTTGAAGCACGCAAGTCTTAAAGCTGTCAAGTTACAAGAGCCTTGCAACCCTAACCCTTTAGAGAAAAAAAACCCAGGGGTGTTCAAACTTGACAGCTTTAAGACTTGTGGACTTCAACTCCCAGAATTCCTCCTCTCACTCTTCATCTTGATGATGTGCGGACAGGCGAGGGGGAGGGAGCTGGAACCGGTTCTAAACGGCACTGTAGATTTGTGGAACCTCTTCTAGAGAAGAGGTTAGAACTGGCAGGAACCCACCCCTGATTTGTTAGTTGCTTGGTTAGATTTATAACAGCAACCCATTCTAAATTATTCTCACAAAAGCAGCAGAAGAAAGTGCAGGAAGGCATCTATGCATAGCAAAGCTGGTTGAAGTTTTTTTCTTCTTCATAAAATGCACCGTGTCAAAATCCCAATGAATGAAAGCACCTGGCCTGCTTTGTTTAGGCTCAGAGTCAGGTCTGAAAAATATCTGGATGGAAGACTTCCAGCAATTCTTCAAGTTGAAGAACGTGGCTGAAAACTAGGGCAATTAGTTTCTGTATTGTTTCCTGGGAAACAATATGGACGCATCCATGGAGTTACAAGGAACTGAGCTTAATTGGAATGAGATTTTACTTTGCTTAATTCCCATTTTTAGTAGGATAATACTATAAAGCAATGTTTGAAAAAGATAGTATAAACATTATGCATTATTATTTTCCACTACATTGGAGAACTGTATGTTTCTTTACTTCCTAGAGTAAAGGAGCACACTTTAAGATAATACATATGTATAAATGATGAAAATAAATATGGTTATTTATCTTTAATCTTCTAATCATTCCTCATCCTAGTAGGACAGTGGTTCCCAAACTTGGCAACTTTAAGACTTGTGGACTTCAACTCCCAGAATTCTCCAGCTGGCTGGAGAATTCTGGGAGTTGAAGTCCACAAGTCTTAAAGTTGCCAAGTTTGGGAACCACTGTAGTAGGAGAGTCTTATCTTACCTTATAAAATACATTGGTATTTGGGGGGGAAAACCAAGAATCTGTAATTTAAAAATTATGGTTGGAAAGAGGAGAAGATGCATTTGGAAAAGTATGTGCTCTAGATAAAATGTTTAATGCTTGAATTCAGTCTGGAAACTAACAAGTAACCAGTTAAGCTCTCTTAAAGTGTGATACAATGAATGCTGCAAATTTCAAGACTAGCAGAAAATTTCAAGACTGTTCTCCTCAAGGGCATCTTCAATCCAGGATGTTGCCATGATATCCTCAGTATTTCTCTCTCAAGAAGGGAAATGGACACAAGGAAACCTAAAATCTTAGAGGAGATGATGAAAGAAATGTCCTTCAGGATTCGGCTCCAAGTGGGGGAAAAGACACTGGAGACATGGAGGCTGCTTGGAAAGATGGTTTATTTGTGGACAGGACCACATGGCTTGAGCCCTGAACAGAAAAGGTGATTACATGCTTCAAAGTTGGTGGAGAAGAAGAGAAGGAAGGACTGAGATGCTGAGTCCCTGGTTTTATGCCCTCTCTGCCCTTTGATCTTGATCTTGTATTCTGATTGGTTGTCAGACTCCCATGGGGCCCATGCAGGGGCAACTCTCTAGGCTGCATTTTGAATCCAGGTTTGGTTGAGCTCTCAGATGCCATGTGGCGAGTTGGGTAAAGTGCCAATATTATCATGCCTTAATCCCATCCCCCTGGAGCTGAAGTGGAGAACTCTTTATTATGTAAAGGGACTAGCTTGGTCTTCTTAATGGCCCATTGACAAAAAGGGGGGGAGGCAGGAAGCTGCAGGAAGTTTCTCTTTAAAATGTTTCTCCATTTCACATCCAGGGAAATATAATATTCTGCCTTTTCAACATTTCCTAGGATATTTCATTTCTCTGGGAGAGGGCTGGGTGATAACTTTCCACAGAGGCTTTCCCCTGAAGACAACCAACTTCTATATGTGGAGAGAAATGAAAATGGCAATGTGAGCACGGCATGATATCTCCAGGCATGGTACACTTTCATATGAAGCATAGGATTGAGTGGGGGGCAACCAGTTCCCCAAGGGTGGGAGGAAATATGATTCAATGAATGAGAGACAAATTCCCCTAACCAGAAGGCCACTCATATCTCACCAGTATCATTCCATCTCAGCCAGCCTATTCAGCTATTCAACCAAGGTCTTCACTAAATTAACTGACTCCAACCAAATGGAAAAAAATAGACTGAAAAGGTCAGCAATTATTAAAATGGTAATTTGCAAAGCCATGTTTGCCCAGAAGACATACTGGGTGAGCTGGAGCTAGTGATAAACAGTACTGAGTCCTTTGACAAATTAGTTTAAATTTGCCCAGCCACGCAAGCAGATTGCCTCTTTTTTACCTTTTTCAAAAGCTGCAACACCGCACAATTATATATTAAAATAGGGTTATTTAAGAAAATAAGAGTATTTGGGGGAAAACAACCCCTTCCATATCAAGAATCTTAATATAACCTTCTCATTGCAATTACTTGCTCTAGAGGTTGAAATCTATTCTTGTTGCGCTTAAAGGTTTTCCAAACGCACACAATTACATTTTCACAAGTCCCATCTTGCCTCCCTCTAACCCACATCTGTGTACGCAACTATTTTGCCATTGAGGGTTTCCAGGCATATAATGAATATATTAGTTTAATAAACATGTTTTCTTTAGCATTTACTCAAGCAAAAGCTCATTGAGCTGGACTTACAGCGACAGCAGAAAAAACTCTTGAGTATCATTTATAATGAAAAGGACTTTACTTCCATTATTTCAAGAATCCTTAATGTAGCCCTGTATGTTTTCCCTGGGATTTTAACTATTTAACTCTTCTCTTCAGATTCAGGCTTCTCTGTTCTGTTCTTTGGCTAGGAAAGTGCCCAACTGCTGTGATCCTGATAGGCACAATGACTTTGAAAAACCCTGCCTGCCCCCCTCTCTCTCTTAAGCTTCTGAAAGCTTTTCCAAAAAAACTCTACCCTGTGCCATTCAAGGCCTTACTTCCTGCAAATCACAGAGTTTCAGTTCTCAAGGGCTAGATGGTCTTGGGCATAAGGAGTGATAAATGCGTGGCACGACAAAACCGCGGTCCACTAAAGCGCGCCCGATTAAAGCGCGAACCTGACGTCATCAACAGCGCGACAAATACAACTGCGGAGAAAAAAGGGCGCTTTAAAAAGCGCTTTTAAAGCAAGCCGATTCACATAAAGGTAAGGGTTAGGGTTAGGGTTAGGGTTAGGGTTAGGGTTAGGGTTAGGGTTAGGGTTAGGGTTAGGGTTAGGTTAAGGGTTAGGGTTAGGGTTAGAGTTACGTTAAGCGTTAGGGTTAGGTTTAGGGTTAGGTTAAGGGTTAGCGTTAGGTTTAGTGTTAGGTTAAGGGTTAGGTTTAGGGTTAGGGTTAGGGTTAGGTTAAGGGTTAGGCTTAGGGTTAGGTTTAGGGTTAGGTTTGGGGGGGTTAGGTTTAGATTTACGCGTTAATTTTAAGTTTACCGCTCACAGCGTGCTGTTTTCGTCGCGCTGTGATGACGTCACATATGCGCTTTCGTCGAGCGCGTTTTAGTCTACCGCGGTTTTGTGGTGGAACCGATAAATGATATTCCTTGCACAGAACATCCTTAGGACTTTCTCTTGGTCACCTCTTACGGGGAGCGTGGCCTCAGTTCTCAGATGAAGGGTGACCCCATAATATTTTCCTCACCATGCTTTTTTCTAGTCCTTGACACAGCATGTAAATATAACTTGGCCTCATTGCTGAGACAGGAGTCAGTAGCCTGTCCTTGCTCCGGACTCCTGTCTCAGCAATGAGGCCAAGGAGTACTGTTCTTACAGCTAAGTTAAGGAGAGCAATTGGTGGGCTCTTTTCGATTAATCGGGCCTCCCACGAGCCAGGAGGGAAAATACCCTTAAAGTGAGCTGGGGGCAGAGGTGAGTTTTAATAAACGGTTAGACGAGCAGATTTAGCCATCTGTGGGATTTTGTTCTAACTCTGTGGATGTGTTTTTGCAGAGCTGCATTGAAAAGGAGCTCAACCTCAAGCTGAATGCCAGCCTTGTTTTGGATATAATTTAGCACTGTCCCAAAATATTCTGAGACCTGCACTTAAAAGTAGCCTTAAAATGCCTGACAAGTATAGGTGGGGTGTTTGAGGACGGACGTGGGAAGGGTCATCAGGTAGGGTGTGGTAACAGTTTTCTGGAAAATTTCACTGGAAAAACAAGAATGAGTGTGGCAAAAAAATGAGACAGCTTTGTGTGTGCTGTATGTAAGCTTTCCAAATACCATGTAAAATTAAATCAGAGTCGAAACCAAAACTATGCTTAAAGTTCCAATTTAATAAAGCAGGTATGTTGGCATAGAGCTATGCAACACTGTATGTGTGTTCTTCCGCTACATCTATATACTCTTCCTCCCACCCCTGTAGCCAAATTTGGTTATAGCCAAATATTGACAGATATTTTGGTGGGGTATGGAGTTCACTAATGGATTTTAATTGCGAAGGAGAAAGCTCCCCATCAGTGGTGGGTTTCAAACATTTTTAGAACCTCTTCTGTAGGTGTGGCCTGCTTTCCGGGTCCACTGGTGGAACCTCTTCTAACCGGTTCGGTAGATTTGATGAACCGGTTCTACCGAATAGGTGCGAACTGGTAGGAACCCACCTCTGCTCCCCTTGTAATGCATTAAAGCAAGGTGCGGGGGGGGGGGATAAGAAAACCAGTACACAATTACTGACACATCCAACAGAACTCTTTTTTAAAGACAGGAATGCCTGTTTTCCAAAAGAGTGGTAAATCTAGGTTTATAAGAATCTCATTTAATTAATTCAAAAAGTGATGCTTAGGAGGTAAATATATGAGAAAATGCTTCTGCAGAAGCCCGGGGTCTCTTCTCTCTTCTATTCCAAGCAAAATTAGCCATGAATACTTAATGAGAGCACTTTGTACTGCAGTTTGAGGATGTGAGGATGGGCCTGTTTTCTGAAGGTGATGTGACTCATAGGCAATCTTTCCTTTCCAACTTTCTGTCTGTAGTAATTGTTGGCTTTCTCACTTTCTCGGCACCATCTTTTGCACTCATAATTTGACTGATATTTGCACCTGCCACTCTATTCTTCAAATACTATGGCCAGTTCTGCACTGCATAATCGGTGTGTCAGCGTTCCAAGTATCATGCAGAATTAAATCAGAGTCCAAGGCAAAACTATCCTTTTTCTTCCAATTTAATAAGACAGACATCTTAAGCACATCTGTGTTAATCCCAATACTGGAAATGACATCAGAATTCCAGCCAGTTAAAAGTTCATGATCTGGTCCCCCCACACCCACAATCCATCACATGGTCCAATCTCCTTCTTCCACGCTGGCATCCACGGCGCCCAACTGCTTCCGGTTAAGTGTACTGGTGCGGAGACAAAGGATGATCTTGGCTTCTAGTAAAGAATGAAAAACAATACATTCCACAATCTCACTCCTGTCTATTCCCCCCTCCCATCCACTATACTAATGAAACAGCATATTGAAATAAGAGAAAATGTGGCAAGCCAAAATTCTAAAAGGAATATAATGCAGGCCTGACACGGTGTTCAAGAGGCCTTCCCCGATGATCCTTCAACTGATGCTTGGGGACAGAGGGCCATCTCCTGATAAGAATCTCTGTATTCTGAGAACTGCTAAATCAAATTCTCTTCTTCCCTTTCTCCCAAAATCAAGAGTGTGGTGTGAAAACACTAGAGGTTCTTCCACCATCCCTACTTTTTAGCCACCAATATTTGCAACTCTGGGACTCTGCTGGGATTGGAGTGTCATAGACAGATTTAATTCATAACTCAGCAGATTAGAACAATCCACTAGACATCAATTTCATGGCAATCCATTCCAAATTACCCTAAAGAACTTTAGGATTTGGGATCTGTACAGATATAAAGCACAATCATCATATATACCCATATACTTCCACATATAATCTCTCTCTGTCTGGCACTGCAAATTTTCTATACTTAATCACCATGCTTTCTTAACAAGTAGAGCTGACAGCTATTCTTTTGGCAATGTCTTTGCACTGTAATACCGGCCTTACAGGAATTTAAACAGATGAAGAATTTCTACTTTCCCATACCTATTAAAAAATACAAATGTCTTCCCAAGAGATGGAAAAAGATGGCCCTCTGCATATAAATCACTCCATTTCTAGCTCTAAATCCTCCTGAAAGCTAGCATGTATCTTCCAAAAAAAGGTAAATTATCCAATTAGGATCAAAAGGCTGTAATTGCCAAGTTAATTATTCAAAAGGTTTGCAAGAATCAACTTGCCTGATTCCCAAGGTTATATCTAGTCCATATATAGCAGCATCAGAGGAAGGAAGACAAACTCTCAAAGCTAGCGTTTCAGGCTTGCAATTGAGAAAAGGGGCCTTTAAACATTTTATTTTTATTTTTTAAAAAGGAGAGGGAATACTATTTTCCCATAAATTAGCCTGGCATTAAGTGATGCTGATTTGGAATATTAAAAAAAAAACCTAGCTAAGTGGAGGACGTTGCACCAATCATTTAAAAAAAAAACCTGTTTTATACATTAAACATTTTATATATTGAGCCGAGGTGGCACAGTGGTTAAATGCAGCACTGCAGGCTATTTCAGCTGACTGCAGTTCGGCTGTTCAAATCTCACCGGCTCAGGGTTGATTCAGCCTTCCATCCTTCCGAGGTGGGTAAAATGAGGACCCGGATTGTTGTTGGGGGCAATATGCTGACTCTGTAAACCGCTTAGAGAGGGCTGAAAGCCCTATGAAGCGGTATATAAGTCTAACTGCTATTGCTATACATTAAACCTGAAATACATCTGAACAGACACATTTAAACCTTCCCTGATAAAAAGAATATCAGGATAGGATTTTCATAAGTTTTCATATCTTCCGTGCCTTTAGGCATCACCTGCAATTCCACCTGTTATACTTTTCAAAGATTTCTGCCAGAAAAAGGTTGTCTCAAAGATGGAATCGAATGCTCATCTTTTTGGGATTAATGCGACTTTTTATTGAGAAAGGAATTAAGTACAAAAGTGTGCAGGTTTGTGCTAGAATAATCTAAAAGCCTGCAAAAAGCTTAAGTCGTGCTAAGAGGATGCAAAACCAGGATGCAGTATTTGCACATGGATCTAACATGGCCTTACTCCAAAAAATTATGTATATGTAGGTGACCTTTATTTTTACTGGCTAAGTATTCAAGAAGTCCCTGACTTGTGACATTCTAAAATTAGTTTGATTAATAAACTAAGAAAGAATCCCTAAAGCTTTATACTGTATAGTTAAAAAATTCTGGGATAAATCCATTCAGTATAAATTTCTCAAAGTTAAATGAGGTTGGTGCCCAGGTGGATATCTTTCACTCTTCAATAACCAATAGAGCCGAGGTGGCACAGTGGTTAAATGCAGCACTGCAGGCTACTTCAGCTGACTGCAGTTCTGCAGTTCGGCTGTTCAAATCTCGCCGGCTCAGGGTTGACTCAGCCTTCCATCCTTCCGAGGTGGGTAAAATGGGGACCTGGATTGTTGTTGGGGGCGATATGCTGACTCTGTAAACTGCTTAGAGAGGGCTGAAAGCCCTATGAAGCGGTATATAAGTCTAACTGCTATTGCTATTGCTAACCATGTTTCTAGAGGAAGAAAGAGAAAAATGGAACTCATGACTGGCTCCTGTCTACAGTAGGTCTGCTTTGCTTACATAATTAAAATCCACTGGGGAAATTGTCCCTTTCTAAGTATTAGACCATCATTTTAGCTTAATTTGGTTAAGTGGTATATTCTTGATTGGGTTTTTGTTTTTTCTGAAGTATGCTCCATTGAGTTCAGCAGGATGTACCTTTCAGTTAAGGAGGTAGAATCTGAAATTCACAAAAATCCACTGACTGCAAATATTGCTTAATGTCCAGAGCCTTCTAACTGCCTGAACTGGAAGTATTTTTCCCCAAGCACTTTCCCAGACTACATGTAGTCAGATTTATTAAAATAAAAATAGTAGCAGTACAAGAATTTCAACCAGCTAATTATTTTCAGAGCCAATATACCTATATGTAGATTAGAGCAGGGACTATGGGAATCTCCCCACCCCCACCCCCCATGCGTATGGTGGATTCGAGATGAGGTACATCTTTTGCTTGATTAAGGTGGAGACTGCAGCTGTGACCATCTTATACAATGGTGGTTGAATCCTTATCAGTATGAGAATCCTTTAACCTTGTACTGTTACTTATTATGGATACCACTTAAATTACAGAAAACATCTATAAGGGGATTGGACAAGCATGCAAGCTAACACTTCTAAGGTGTCTGTCAATCACATATTTAGCCTTGTTCTGAATGGTTCTTGTTATTTACTGGGGGGAGGCGGGTTCTAGCTTGCCAAGAACTCATGGTAAGATACTGTATATAGTATTTCCTTTTCCAATTCTATCTCCAGACAATAGCTACTGTCAACCTTGAACCTGGCCTGACTGAGGCCATTTTGGGACTTCAGTGCTGACACACTGGAGAAGAGGGATAGGGAAGGGGGAATAGAGATAGTTGGGACGTTGTAGTAGTCAAAACAAAATACTTTCGCCTGGGAACTAAGGACATTCCTCCAGGTGCTTGGAAGGAGCGGACTGGAATCATCTAGAACGGTTCCCCAACAAATGCACGCTTGACAAAATCGTGCCCGATGAAACCGCAGCGACAAAACTGCGAGTTCTAAATCGCGCCAATGAATGAGCACAGAAGCGCGCCGACAGAACCGCGCTCTACACCTAACCCTAAACCTAACCCTAACCCTAACCCTTGCCTTAACTTAAATCGCGCTTCTGTCGGCGCGCTGTTGTTGGCACGCTGTTGTGGGTGCGTTGATAACATCATGGTTTTCGCACCACGGTTTTGTCTGCGCGCTTTTGTCGTGCGCGCATTTGTCGGGTCACGATCTAGAACTGGATAGCATCCTGATTGGACCATGTGACTGGTTGTTTTGAGAAAGTGACTTTAATTACGTGAAAACTATGGGAATATTCAGTCAGTTTTCAGCAGCCTGTGCCAATATGACATATCCAAAAAACCTATTCTTTGAGGAAATTGCCTGCCTCAGTTTTGTTTGCTATGGGTATGTTACTTGGAACCCTGATAGCTACGACTTGAGAAACAGTGGTTGATCTGAAGTCACTCAGTGAACTTCCATAATTGAAAACAGACTTGAATTTGGGTTTCCCTGGTCTTCTTCATAGCCCTAAACTACAAACTAAACTTAACTCAATTTATAGGGGTTCTCTACACAATTTGGAATTTTAAGGAGTCCAATATTTCTCTTTAGCACAGGGAAATTCTGGATACAAAACTGTATCCTCTGAATGTACCATCCTCAAAAGTAGCCATGGTGACTTTGTCACCCCTCTCTCCATACTTTCAAATAAAATAATAGGTTTGTAGGCCTGGAAGGGACCTTGGAGATCTTCTAATCCACCTCCCTGCCCTAGGCAAAAGTTCTTTTTCCAACCTGGACAAATGTTTGTATAATATTTTCTTGAAAACCTCCAGTGATAAGAGCACCTATAAGTCTTGAGAGGCAAGCTGTTCCATTGACTATGGTATTTGTTCTCACTGCCAGGAAGTTTCTCTCCTTAGTTCTAATTCTGGATTCCTGACTAGCTTCTACCTGTTGCTTCTTGTTCTGCTTTTAGATGCTTTGAAGAATAAATCAACCTCCTCATCCTTTTGACAGCCCTTCAAGTATTGGAAGACTGTCATGTCTCCCCTAATTCCCATAGCAGTCATCATATGGTTTCAACTTCAAACCTCATCTTTGTTGTTGTTCTTTGCATTTTTTTTCTAGGACCTCAGCATCTTTTTTGTATCCTGATAATCAGAACTGGATGCAGTATTCCAAGTGTAGCATTACTAGTGCAATATAGAGCAATACTATCACTTCTTTGGTCCTTGATGCAGCCTCGGATGCATTGGCTTTTTTGGTAGCTGCAGCACACTGCTGGCTCATATTTAAGCAGTGGTCTATCAGGATACCTCGGTTCACCCACGTAACACCTATCCTCCGCGAGCTGCACTGGCTGCCTATTGGTCTCCGGATACGCTTCAAGGCGCTAGTCGTCACTTATAAAGCCCTTCATGGTATTGGACCTGGGTACTTGAGAGACCGCCTGCTGCCAATTACCTCCACCAGACCGATTAGATCCCACAGACTAGGCCTCCTCCAAATTCCATCCGCCGGCCAGTGTCGACTGGCGACTACCCGGAGGAGAGCCTTCTCTGTGGCTGCTCCGACCCTTTGGAACGAACTCCCCGTGGAGATTCGCACCCTCACCACCCTCCAGGCCTTCCGCAAAGCCCTTAAAACCTGGCTGTTCCGACAGGCCTGGGGCTAAAGAACCGTTGCCCCGCCTCGAATGGTATGATTGTTGTGTGTTTTTAAATCATGTATTGTTTTTTGTGTTGTTGTTAATTTGTCTGTATCCCCCCTTCCCTGGTTTGAGTTGTGAGCCGCCCTGAGTCCCCCTTCGGGGGAAAAGGACGGCATATAAATGAAATAAACATTCAAACATTCAAACATACCTAAATTCCCCTCACAGATACTACTGTTGAGCCAATGATTTATCATTTATAAAGATGTTGAAGAGCACTGGGCCCAAGACAAAACCTTGAGGTACTCCTCTGCATGCTTCTTTCCATTTAGATGTAATTCCACTGGGGACCACATGCTGACTGCTGTTGGTCAGCCAACTGTAAATGCATCTGGTGGTGGAACTCGATCCCACATTGTTCTATTTTATCAAGAAGTAGGCTATAGTCTACCAAATGCCTTATTGAAGTCTACTATAGTATATCCACAGCATCTTCTTGATTCACTAGTTTGATCTCTTTATCAAAGACAATAGGGGTTGTTTGGCATGACCTACTTTTAACAGACCCATGCTGGCTTCTAGTAAATACCTTGTTTATTTCTAGGTGCTTACAAATCTGCTGCTTTATCTTTTCCAGGATTTTCCCAGGTATTGATATCAAACTATTTTATCTATAGTTTCTTAAGATTCACTTTTTTCCTCTCTGAAGATTGGAACCACACCAGTGCTTTCCCAATCCTCTAGAACTCCATGAGCTCGGAAAGATTTTGTTCAGTGGTTCCGCCAGCTCCTTCAGAATTATGGAGTGTAAAACCTGAGATGTACAGTACATCTGGAGGCAAATTTGGGAGACAGCTGTTAATGGATCTAGGGAACACAACTATTGAAATTCTACCTGCAACTATAATCCATGGTAAACTAGGAAAGAGGCTGTCATTCTTTCTCTACCATTCCTAGTATCTAACCTTACAAAGCTATTGGTATTGTTGGAAGAAATGTCCTTCTGGGTTCGGCTCCAAGTGGGGGAAAAGACACTGGAGACATGGAGGCTGCTTGGAAAGATGGTTTTAATGGTGGACAGGAACACATGGCTTGAGCCCTGAACAGAAAAGGTGATCACATGCTTCAATGTTGGTGGAGAAAAGAGAAGGAAGGACTGAGATGCTGAGTCCCTGGTTTTATGCCCTCTCTGGCCTTTGATCTTGAGCTTGTATTCTGATTGGTTGTCAGGCTCCCATGGGCCAATGCAGGGGCAACTCTCTAGGTTGCGTTTCAAATCCAGGTTGGGTTGAGTTTTCAGATGCCATGTGGCGAGTTGGGTAAAAGGCCAATATTATCATGCCTTAATCCCATCACTCTGGAGCTGAAGGGGAGAACTTTTTATTATTTAAAGTGGACTAGCGCAGGCTTTAATGGCTCATTGACAAAGGGGGATAGGCAGGAAGCTGCAGGCAACTATTCTGTCTTTTAAAACATGTTTCTTCCTTTTCAATATTTCCTAGGATATTTCATTTTTCTGGGAGAGGGCTGGGTGATAACTTCCTACAATATAAAAACAAAGAAAACAAAGCTCTTTTCTTTAAGAGCTAACCTGTCAAACAGATTCATTTAATTTTAATATTTTAAAATATATATATATAACTCACCTGACAGCAGGTTCCAGCCAGAAATATCATAAAATAGATTTTAA
This sequence comes from Thamnophis elegans, assembly GCF_009769535.1. NCBI lineage: Eukaryota > Metazoa > Chordata > Lepidosauria > Squamata > Natricidae > Thamnophis > Thamnophis elegans. The sequence goes on along the minus strand of NC_045541.1, from coordinate 11,333,407 downwards.
AATATTAGCACTACATAATAAACTCCCCCCCCCAATTAAAAATCAACAACAGTAACAGAACAAGAAAATAACAAAGGAATGAGCTAAAATCTACAAACCCTGTTTAAGGGCTGCCCCAAGTGGACATAACAATAGAAACCTAACAGGATGTCATTGGGCTATGAAGGACCATGTAAATTGGATGTTTTTGTAATGAGCTACTGTTGATGTTCTATTGAAGCAGGAAAAAGCACCTCCCACCTGCACAACTAAAAGGAATGTTGATTCCTCTAAGTTAGGGGTATCAAATTCGATGTCACTGAGGGCCACATCAGGGTTCTGTTTGATCTGGGGGGAGGCAGGTGTGTGTTGCCAGGGGGCATGCCCAGGTGGCGTGGTCAGCTCAATGTCACTCGAGGCTCCATTTTTGGCCACAACAGCCTCCTGTAGCCCTGTGCCAGTGAAAATGGAGTTTGAGGGCTGCACATGCCCTGCCCGGCTGTTTTTAGCCGTGGCATCCTCCTGCAGCCCTCTGCCAGCAAAAATGGAGCTCGGGGAAGCTGTGTGTGGCTCTTTTTTTGCTGGCAGAGGGCTGCCGGCCATCGCAGCAGAAAATGGAGCCCAGGAGAGCTGTGCGCACCCCTCCTGAGCTCTGTTTTCACTGGCAGAGGCACTGTGGGCCAGTCCACTGTTTCCAGGGAAGCCCCGTGGGCCAGATCTAAGCACTCCTTGGACCCCCGTTAGCCATCTGTAAAATCAAATAATAAAGTTTTTTGGTACATCCATAATAAGGAATTTTATGAAAGCTATTTGAATAGGACAGCAGAGACATTATAAATCAAACGGAAATCTATTTTTAAACTATATTCATACTGATTATTACTGGATCAGATGTGTGTTTCAGAATAACTTCTTTGATAAGGTGGAACAATGAGCAAATAAAAACATAATTTTGAACAATCTAATCTAATCTAATATTTGATAACCTTTATCTCCTTTGTAGATTCTCCATGGCTGGAATGGAGATGTGCAAATACATGACTGGAGCTTAAAACATTTAACCAATCCCCAACTTATTCAGAAAAAAAGATATCTCTACAATTGTGAGGGGGCACATCAGGCAGCAGATCATGTTTTTCTATATTTGTGTCTATCAGTTTCTGGTAAATAAAAATCTTCCCAAACTTTTAAGAAAATAAAAGAACGAAGGTTAAGCTACCAGACCTGGATTAAAAGCCTGGAAACAAAAATGGCAACATAGAAAAACTCTGCTACCTGGTTGTTTGGAGTTTCGCAACCCATATTTGATAGCTTTACAATAGAAATAACCAAAGATCATTTCCATGCTGTCAAAACCATTAAACTGCTGCTATTTCAAACCAAGGTATGCTGTTGTGGCTTTTAAAATAACTTCATGCTGGCTTGGCTTTTGCTGCAATGTGCGATATATGCGGGAGAGACAGAAAGGAGAATACTATTAAAATAAATACTTTCGTTAGTCTTTCTGCTTCTGAACAAAGACTTGGGAAACTTCAGCTTTTGACTGACAGATCCGTGCTACAAAAATCCAAACAACCATTAGAAAGCAGCAAAGAAGTATAGAAAATTATTGCAGAGCCTAGTTGTATGATGTTCACAGCTCAGATCTGATAAGCCCTGCTCAACTAGATAAAGACTTGGAAAAGAAGCAGATGACTTTCATAGGAAACATCAGGCTGAAATGCAGCTGGGGATAAGTGTTGTGATGCACAAAGGAAGCACCACAATTATTTCAACACTGCTATTTTTAACTCAAGGAGCCTAAAGCAAAGGGATAGCTGCAGCCAAATTTGTATAACCAAGCATCTTCCCTAGTTGCCAATGAAAAGAGGACAAAGGTCAGATCTTAACTTTAAAAGAAGCTGCTAGCTTTCACCCATTATATTAGCAGATTAATTCTGGAAGTGAATTGGTATGGAGAGATTTGAAAGGTCTATGGAGGAGGGTTAGCTACTTTTGCCAGGGAATTTCTTTTAAAGGTAAAAATCAGATCTCTTCACTATGTATATGAATGGTGTACTGTATACCCATTCAATTGGCCAATTACCTAATGTGATCAAGATACATCCTAATGAAATTGGGGGAAAAGTTACAATAGCACCAGGGACAGCCCAGCCCTGCTATTGTCCCAGAAGGCAATTAAGACTTAGCTCCAGGGCCTTGGGAAACATTTAAGATAACTAAAGATACCTGATGCAGCTATACCAGGACTCTGTGAAGGAGTATGAGTTCTATTATTATTAAGGGAGATTGCTGTTATTTCTTTTGTCTTTCAATCTGACACTGTAAGGAGGGACAGGAGGGTAAGACAGTTACAGTCTTTTTGGACTGGAGTGGCAATATAAAACCCAGTAAATAAATACATAAATAATGTGTGGTACCACGGTACTACATGGTTAATATAGGCCTAGGTGACAAAGCAGTAAAAAGAGAAGATTTGAATTGTTCACATCCTGATTCATACACTTCAAAGAGGGATACTGTACTTCTTATAACGTGGAGAAACATAGCTGGAATTGCATAATTCAAACTTTCACAGGACTATCAATAGGTAATTTTTTGGGGTACAGTATTTACCGTTAAGGAAAATCTGGCCTGATTTCTGCAGATCAAGCTGCTCTTAATGGTATAGGAGCATTAATGTGGTTTCAAGACTGGATTTCTATACCTTACTAAACCGTAAGCACATGCAAATTTCTCCAACTATGCTTAACCACCTACTTCAGATTCGACAGAGAGATCTATTAACAACTGAAGGGATCACCAATGGGATTTCCTATTTATGTATTTATTTAGCATATGGCAAATACGTGGGCTTATGGTGGTTCAAATTTTAATGTCCCATCCAACCAGCCATTCAAGGACAAGGTGCTCTATGTTGACAAAATCAGACATTGGGCCGGAGTAAGCTGGACATTCAGACACAATGTGAATAAACCTGGCACCTTTTGTGTAGGGTCATCTGTGTAACTGCCTGTATCTGGGCATTCAGCAGCCCAGATGTCACCCAAGAGTGAACCTCTCAATTGCCTTTCAACCCTTCCCACACACACTTCCTTCATTTCTTAACAGAAGGTCCTGCGCTGTGCCCTGACCACCTATACTTTCCAGGCTGTTGGTAGACCAGATCCTTTCTGTGGCTGGGAAAGGCACTGTTGAAAGAAATGCCCTTCTGGGTTCAGCTCCAAGTGGGGGGAAAGACACTGGAGACATGGAGGCTGCTTGGAAAGATGGTTTATTGGTGGACAGGGCCACATGGCTTGAGCCCTGACCAGAAAAGGTGATCACATGCTTCAATGTTGGTGGAGAAGAAGAGAGAAGGACTGAGGAAGGGGCTTGCTAGGCTTTTATACCCTGTTTAGTCCCACCTCTCTGTTTTCTGTTTCTGTGTAAGAAATGTATTCTGATTGGTTATCAGACTCCCATGGTGCCATGCAGGGGGCTACTCTCTAGGCTTTGATGAGTCCAGGTATAGATGAGTTCTCAGATGCCTTGTGGAGACTTGAGTAATATCCCTTCCCCCTACAGCTGCAGTGAGGAGAAGTCTTTATTATATAAAGTGGGCTGGCCTGGCCATCTTAATAGCCCATTAGCTGGGGATGGGCAGAAAGCTATAGGCAACTATTCTGTCTTTTAAAACATGTTTCTTTTCACATCCAGAGAAATATTCTGCCTTTTCAATATTTCCTAGGATATTTCATTTTTCTGGGAGAGGGCTGGGTGATAACTTCCCACAGCACAGAGGGAGCAAAATCCAGCTGTGACAGAGAAGGTTTTTTTTTTCTCAAGTACATTCACACACAGAGAGACACATACACTCTTTCACCTCCTAGGCTTTTAAAGTTAAAATTTAGAAGTGCTCGCCTTCTTTCCAAGCAGCCTTTGAGCTCAACACTCAAATCCCCTTTAAAATCTTTGTTACAAATGGCCAAGGTCCAGGAAAACTCACCCACAGACTCAATGGGTCTGTACAGGCAAGGAAGGCTAACCTGGGCCAGGTCCATTGGTCAGGTTAGCTTGGAGTCCCATCTTTGGGTGCCAAATTGTTGGAAGAAATGTCCATCTGGGTTCAGTCCAAGTGGGAAGAAAGACACTGGAAACATGGAGACTGCTTGGAAATATGGTTTAATGGTGGACAGGACCACATGGCTTGAGTCCCCAAGCTTGATTGAATCTTGCTGGATAATGTAATCTCCCCAGGTGCCATGTGGTGAGTTCTGTTGCTAGAAGGGTAGAGGGCTAATCCTACCTTTGTTGGATCTTGGATGAGGGCATTTGCTTATAAATAGACCTAGCTATCTTTTTATCTCTTAAGTGCTGACATCTGCTGTGGGCTATTAAGGAGGGTGAGGGATTTTAAAAGTAAGTCTGCTTCCTGCCTAAAAAAAACATGTTTCTCCATTTCCCATCGAGGGAAATATAATATTCTGCCTTTTTAATATTTCCTAAAATATTTCATTCTTCTAGGAGAGGGATGGATGGTAACTTCCTACATGAATCAAAGAAACACATATTTAACACATTAAGCAATAACAAGGGAGCTCCAACTCCTAATTTTAAATACACTCTATTCTATCTTAAATTTCTGCTTTTTTATATTTTTATTTTATACATCCCCTACTTCCTTTTGGAGGATAATAGCTTTTAGAAGCTCTGAGATTCCTATCAAAATAGTAATTACTGAGTAAACAGCTGTTGTATGTTATTACACCTTCTGTCTAATACAGAAGCAGCACAATATACTTTATTATTTAAAGCACATGGGTTGGGATCAAGTGCACACTGCCTAACAACATCCTATCCTCAACTGGCATTGATGTCAATCTGTTTTGTAAAAGTTCCCACACCTGTCATCTCCAAAATCAGAATAATCACAAAAATCAGGATAATCACAGCATCTTAAATGGACTTTCAATGGTCCAAGGTATTGCTTCAGGAACTGCAAAGAAGAAGAAAAAAGCTGAATAGGCACTACTGTGTTCTTAGCATCCATTATAGCAATAAGCCCTCTTTTTCAACTTCTACTTTTTCCAGCTTCTTGTCACTTACATGCAACTGAATGGATAATAATTTTCAAATTTCCACTTTGATGTTCTACGCTTACAGAGCCGGGCTGCTCAAACTGCTAAGCCATTGTGGAGTGCTACATGGACAAGAATTTGGGACTGAAGTTCCAAGTTCAACTTGGCAAAATAAACCTTGGAGTGGGGGGACAAATTCAGCAGAATTGGTTGATTATATCTGAAAGCCAAAAAGCACAATAGACATTACCATCTAAAGGGATGGGCGGAGTTACGTTAAATCAGTAAAACCTGTTGACAGAAATGTCCTTCTGGGTTCAGCCCCAAGTGGGGGAAAAGACACTGGAGACATGGAGGCTGCTTGGAAAGATGGTTTATTGGTGGACAGGACCACATGGCTTGAGCCCTGACCAGAAAAGGTGATCACATGCTTCAATGTTGATGGAGAAGAAGAAAGAAGGGCTGAGGAAGGGGCTTGCTAGGCTTTTTATACCCTGTTTAGTCCCACCTCTCTGTTTCCTGTTCCTGTGTAAGAAATGTATTCTGACTGGTTGTCAGACTCCCATGGTACCATGCAGGGGGCTACTCTCTAGGCTGTGATGAGTCCAGGTATAGATGAGTTCTCAGATGCCATGTGGAGACTTGAGTAATATCCCTTCCCCCTACAGCTGCAGTGAGGAGAAGTCTTTATTATGTAAAGTGGGCTAGCCTGGCCATCTTAATGGCCCATTAGCTGGGGATGGGCAGAAAGCTATAGGCAACTATTCTGTCTTTTAAAACATGTTTCTTTTCACATCCAGAGAAATATTCTGCCTTTTCAATATTTCCTAGGATATTTCATTTTTTCTGGGAGAGGGCTGGATGATAACTTCCCACAAACCAAAATGCTGAATTATCTATCTGCTGTCCCCAAAGCATTCTGCTCTGTACAACCATTTTCTGGGGCAAAAGCGTTCATCTTGAAATATTTCCAAATTAGGCTATAAATTCCCTCTGCAATTCAGAATTACAAAATTCAGACCTTGTTGTTAACTGGGACATTGTAAAATAATGGCAAAAAAAACAAACAAACCAGATGCAAGTTTAATGTTGTAGATATTGTCTGTGAGCTAGCATATTCCAAATAGCTATGATTTAGGTGTTAGCATGGTGGCTGTATCTTACTGCCTTTATGAGCATCTAGATAAAGAATGCAGATCCAAACCTGCTGCATTCTGAAAGGGCGTAACTTCACCTGCCCTTAATCTGCTCTCGAATTCCAAAGAGCTATTAACCATCCTAATCACAATCCTGCAGGCTTTGAAGCTTAACAACGTAGGAGAGGCTGGCAGATACCAGCAAACTTCTGAAAGTTGCCAAGTGCAGATTAACATAAAACAACCCCCACCACAGGAAGCAATAACCACTGGAGGAGCTTGCAATCTTAAGCATAACTGTATGTAGTCGAAATGGAAGCAGTCCATAGACTTCTTGAAAATTCTGTGGAAGATTGGCTGTGGCAGATTCTCAGGATCATTAAACTTGAGGGCCAATCCATCACATGAGGTAATTAAATATTATTTGTATAAACATAACAAGAGTTCTGCTGATTTTTAGCCATTTGCTGCATGTTCAGCATATCCATCAATAACTTTGAAAGCACCAGAGCACCTGAACACTTTGCTGTGTTAATAAAGTATGTCCCACATCTTTATACAATCTGCAAACAATACTGAAATAGGGCTCTCAATTGGTAAATGAGCAGTAGGGAACGTATTATTGTCCTTGCTTTGCAATATGATGACTTGTTATTTTCTAACAAACATATGTGTGAACATTACTATAACCCATAGAATTTATAGGACAATTATTGTCCCATAAAGGCAACCAGACCCATAAAGAAACATTATACAGAATTTTTTACATAAATCTAGCAAGATAGACAATATATATGATTTACATTTCTTAATTCTGATTGGATTTATCCTACAAATGTTTCTCTTAATATGGATGTGCTGCCCCCAAACACAATGTGATTATTTCTTAACTTTACATTCTTAATAAGTCACACATCTGAATAGTTTTCTTAATCTAATGCCCTCCAGATGTTCGTCAAACTAGTTCTCATCACTTCCAACCAGGTTGCAAGAATTGTAGTCTGATAAAACATCTGGAGGTACCTGGTTAAAGAAAGGTGCTTTGAATTGTGGGAAGTTATCATCCAGCCCTCTCCCAGAAAAATGAAATATCCCAGGAAATATTGAAAAGGCAAAATATTTCTCTGGATGTGAAAAGAAACATGTTTCAAAAGACAGAATAGTTGCCTATAGCTTTTAAGATGGCCAGGCTAGCCCACTTTACATAATAAAGACTTCTCCTCACTGCAGCTGTAGGGGGAAGGGATATTACTCAACTGACCACAAGGCATCTGAGAACTCATCACAGCCTAGAGAGTAGCCCCCTGCATGGCACCATGGGAGTCTGACAACCAGTCAGAATACATTTCTTACACAGGAACAGGAAACAGAGAGGTGGGATTGAACAGGTTATAAAAAGCCTAGCAAGCCCCTCCTTCAGCCCTTCTCTTCTTCTCCACCAACATTGAAGCATGTGATCACCTTTTCTGTTCAGGGCTCAAGCCATGTGGCCCTGTCCACCAATAAACCATCTTTCCAAGCAGCCTCCATGTCTCCAGTGTCTTCTTCCCCGCTTGGAGCTGAACCCAGAAGAACATTTCTTTCAACAGAATAAAAAGCTATAAAAACAAATACTCTCATCATCCCACTATTGACTAACAGTCAATATAAAAAACCAGTCCTCTGTATGTGACCCTAAATGCAGTGCTGAATGAAAAAAATAGGATTTGAACTGCTCAGGAAAGAGAAAATCAGACCTCCTTCTCCTTTAAGAAACAAACTAAGGTGGCATTTACCTGACACTGAAGGAAATCAGTGGGAGGGGTCATTTGAACAGGGGAGATAAATGAGTGAAGCTTATGTGAATGGTTGGACAATGGATGAATTGTTGAGTAGGCCCCCACTCAACCAGATCTGATCCTTTGTTTTTGACCTAGAATGGCAGCTCCTGAACAGCTAATAAGTGTAATAAAAAGAAGACATTTCCTTGCTGTTCACATGTTTTGCTTGAAAGCCAATACTCAGGTAACATGCGTTTGATCCAGTTGTTAATTTTGACTTAATATGCTGTGTGAACTCAGTATGCTCTATAAACCATGATTTAAAAGAAACTTACTTGCACATTTAAAGCAGCTGTAATTAAAGCAGCTGTAATTCTGAGAAGAGTTGTAGCTGCTCCAGAGACCTATATTACTCAGTATGTTCTGAAGCAGTGCATAATTCAACTATTGTGATGTTCTTAGATTTTCATTAGTATATGATGACTTTTAGAGCTGTCAAAAAAAAAGAATATTGTGCAGCTGTTTTCCCCATTCCTCCATAACTGATTTCTAAAGTATTTTTTTTAATGGTGAGACTCCATGGGTTAGAGAGGTAACTGACATCAGCATCCCACATATATTTTTAGGAATGAAGTCAAGTGATTGTTACGATAAAGGCATTTTTTTTTATTTTCAATATTCATTTTACAGAAATGGCTGAAAAATAACCCATGAAGAATATCCATTGGGAACATAATTTATTAAAGCATCATCACAATGTAGGACAAACACACCAACTTTCTGTGCTTGGGATTGATGAAAGAAATGTCCTTCTGGGTCCTGCTCCAAGTGGGGGGAAAGCCACTGGAGACCTGGAGGGTGCTTGGAAAGATGGTTTATTGGTGGACAGGACCACATGGCTTGAGTCCTGAACACAAAAGGTGATCACATGCTTCAATGTTGGTGGAGAAAAGAGAAGGACTGAGATGCTGAGTCCCTGGTTTTATGCCCTCTCTGGCCTTTGATCTTGAGCTTGTATTCTGATTGGTTGTCAGGTCCCATGGGCCAATGCAGGGGCAACTCTCTAGGCTGCGTTTTGAATCCAGGTTGGGTTGAGTTTTCAGATGTCATGTGGTGAGTTGGGTAAAGGGCCAATATTATCGTGCCTTAATCCCATCACTCTGGAGCTGAAGGGGAGAACTCTTTATTATTTAAAGGGACTGGCTTTCCCTTCTTAATGGCCCATTGACAAAGGAGGTGGAGGCAGGAAGCTACTCTCAATTTAAAACATGTTTCCTCCTTTTCACATCCAGGGAAATATAATATTCTGCCTTTTTAATATTTCCTAGGATATTTCATTTTTCTGGGAGAGGGCTGGGTGATAACTTTCCACAGTATCATAACACTTCTGCTATGGGCCTATTGGATTACTATTAAATGTGGACAGTATTTGGTGAAGAATTAAGTCTTTTCATACTAGAGTTTCAAAGAAGATTCTGTAACTATCCACTCATGTATCTCGAGAGATTATTTTTCTTCTGGTAACGAAGACCCAACATTTGGCAGGGAATAAGAGCTGATTCAGTTTTGAAGGTGCTGTTATTCATCTAAAAATGAAGAACTCCTTTCAATTGAGTTCAACTCTTTGGTGACTTAGAGGCACATTCAAGTACACTTCTTGGCTTCAAAATGGAAGTTAGTTGCCAATTGCAGCCCTCTGGGATTTTCTTCTGTTTCCCAATATAGCTTACTAGTTTCCAATGACCTTTTATCCAAAGAGAACCTGATTAGCTTTTCCAAGATTAACCCAGAATGAACACGAACTGGGATACAAGAAGTCAAATGGCTGTTGGGCATAATTCAAAGTCCAACACGGCACAGAACAAGTCCAAAAGAAATGGCCCACTTAGGAACCAAGTAATTTATGAATTGGGCTGATGACTTATATGTATGTATAAGCCAATTTCAAGGTTTTCATCCAAGGGTTATTTCGGTTGCGGCCTTCATCTTAGTTTTATTCTCTGTTCTTCCTGTGCAAATCATGTCTTTTCATTCTTTTCTTGCTCCACCCTTGAATACTTAAAAACTTTTACTCCAATTCCTCTCTCTGGAGAAGCCGCGAAATATCCGCGATCCATCATTTACACACCCAAAGCAAAGAAAGGCTCCAAAGTGGGCGGTCTTCGTTGGTTTACAAGCGGACAACAGCCCCTCCCCACCTCCCCACCCCCCCAAAAAAAAAATCCAGTAAACGCCGCGCGAAAAAGAAAACAGCCTCTTTCTGATCCAAGCCCCTGGCTCCACTGCGCATGCTCTCCCCTGCCAAGTGTCGCAGCTGCCGCCGCTAACGCAGTTACGCCGTTTGCGTAGGGGCCACTACTCTCCGCATCGGCCCTGCAGAGGCGTGGGGGGGAAGTGAGGTGGCGTAGTTTAGCCGCGCGCGCCAAGCGACAGCTCGGCTTCGGCAGAAGGTCGGGCGGCCGGCGTAAGCGGTTTTGATGAATGGCGTAGCGGAGGCCCTGGGAAAGTAGCAAGCAGAGCTTAGCTGTCGTAGTAGTAGCAGCGGCAGCAGCGGCGGCAGCAGCAGCAGCACTGCGGAGTGGGAGGAGGAGGCGGCACCCGCGCGCGCGGCGGTTTGGTACCGAGCGGAGAGGGAGATGCACACGGCACACTCGAGCTGAGGTAGCTATAAAACCCCGTTTGTTTACATTCCCTCCCCCATACAGGCCGGCCGGCCGGCTCCGCTGCGGTGGTATCTGGCGGGAGAGGGGAAAGAGAGATGGCGGGAGGGGAAGGGGGGGGGTGGTCGGGGCGGATTGACGCCCCTCGGCGGTGGCGGGGAAGGATGAGGGCCGGTTCGAAGAGAAGGCAGAGTCTGCCTTGCCTTGGCGGCGCTTGCCGACACTACCCGCCCCTCTTTTCTCGCTACGGGGCGGGAGTGAAGAAGGAGCTCCCTGAGGAGACCGGCTTCCCGCCCACCCCTCACGCCGCTCCGAAAGCCCGGCGCCTTGTCGGCCGCCTATCAAACCCACCCGGCGGATTTGGCGGGTGGAAAGCGGCCCGGGGAGAGAAGGGGGTGGTGGGAAGGGTGGGCTGGGCCTCTTTGTTCACGGGAGGCCGAGAAGCGGCTTCCCCCTCCCAAGCCCGAGGTGTGAGGAGAGGCGAGGAGGAGGAGGAGGGGTGGGAAACAAAGATAGGAGCGGGGCTTTTTTTGTTCGACCGGAGGCGTGGTAGACGGCTTGAGGAAGGTGGCGGGAGCTGGAGTGATCCGTGTTTTCCCTCTTTTTTCCTGGGGCTGCCCACGCGATCTGGATGGAGAGTTATCGATCGGTTTCGGGGCCTCGTGGGGGAGGCGTTCCCGTACTGCACAAATACCCTCCTCTTCCTCCGCCTCTTCCCAGGGCTGCCGTTCCAGATTTTAGGCCCAAGGCCGCCTTCACGTGTGTATAGTAGGTAACACAGCGGAGGACCCGCCACGAGTGTATTCTGCTCTCCAACCCTGGTGGGCGCTGACTCGCGTCCGTGGAAAAGTTGTTTGTTTTTTTTAAAGTCCTCGAAGAGTGGCTTTTGAAATGTGAACCCGACCCCCGTTTTATTGCGACGGGAGAGGTTGCGTTGCTGGTTTTATACGCGTTTAAAAAGCATCCATCTTCTCCTTTTCTGCATCTTTCCCCACTCTTTGTAGTTTAGTAAATGTATGTGCCCCCACTCGTCACGTTTCCGGGTGGTTTTACAATATGACTTAAATCTTCCTGTTCTCTGGTCCTCTGCATACTCTTGCTTTTTTTCCTTTCTACCTTTAAAAGTTGCAAAATAAAATGGAAGGGTAAGCTAGTAAAATGCAACAGCAATAAAAGCCATTCTGATGTAGTAGAGTGTAGGATGTTAAAATTCGCCATGGAAATTCACTGGGAATCTTTGCCCAATCAATAGTTCCCAGCTCGGTTTACCTGACAGGTGTTATTGTGGGAGTGAAATAATTATAAATTGCATTGAGCTTTTGGAGGAAAATTAGAATATATAAATATAATGGACAAATAAATAGACCCTTTCCAAAGATCATTACCCCGTAAAACCTTTGACTAAGGACATCATTTCATTGCTATTAAGTATATTGAAATATGTATTCCCCTTGTACACTAGGAATTACAGTATGCCATACAATATCATTGGAATGAGTTTGATTGGAAACTATTAGTTTCTGTGAAAGAATTACTTGCAACTGTTAAATTCGGAATTAAAGATAATTCCTGTTACATTTCTGTACTGTAAGCAAGGTATGAAAAATGGCCTAGTTGTAATGCAGGTAAATGGAGCATGGATTTAAAGCATGGGTGTTGGATTAGTTTGCAATCTAGTAAGCAATTTGTGTGCATATAATTATGAAGATAAATGTTTATAAGTTTGGCTACTAGCAGTCATTGATTTATTCCACGATGCAACATTTTTTAGGGACACAACTCTTTGAAAATTTAATATGTGTATGGTAACTTTAAAAAGCCATTCACAGGATCAGTTGCAAATGTGTTAGTGGTTGTCCTTGTTACTTTTAAGAACTATGTTTTATTTGAAGATTTTAAAGTGAAAATTTAGGGTGGCAATCTAAGATTTTTAACAAGTACCGGTATATTGAGTTTTCTTCTTATCCTTACAATACTGTTTGGATTAATACCTTCCAATATTTGATTGTCAGCAAAAAAAAAACCCAACAACCCACAGTCTCACTACTATTCTTTGTTAGAAGCTAGTCAAAATCAAGAAATGTCATCTTTAAACAGTGGGGTTTTTTTTTTTTACCAAGACTATTTTCAACTTCTACAGATGGGCTATTTTTACTTTCCAAAATATGACTGCAAATCTGCACATATTCAAAAATGCACTCGCACTTATCTCACCAGACAAACAATCTGATGTGCTAATGCGTATTGATTTACCATAGGTTGATGTAAGGAGAAATTGAAATTAGGATCCCAACAGATTTTTTTTTCTAAAAATACAATTTAAGACATAATGGAACTGATCAATCTAGTGGTTTATTGTGGTATTTACCCTACATCTGTATGTGTACATCTGCCTTCAAATTGGTGTTGACTCATGACAATGGCCTGTACAAGTCCCTGCAATTTTTAGGCACGATTCCGGAAGTGGTTTGCCATTGTCTGACTGACCAAAAATTGCCCACCCTGCTTAGTGCGTAAAGAGGGACTAGAATTCCCAGTCTCCTGGATTCTAGCCTGATGCTATAACTACTACACCACACTGGCTTTCCCCAAATAATTGTGCATCGTATTACAGATAGCTTGGAAAATTTGTTAGAAATGATTGCCTTGAATATAATTTGCTTAAATACATGTTGCATTTTTAGTGAATATCCAGTTACTTAATACAAGCTGGATTTTATGGTTATTGAATCATGTTATACCGTTTTATCAAAACAACTTCTATAATTGCATTGTAAAAAGTATTGCATTCCCTGATTCAAAAACAACTTTACCTTATTTGCAAGTTCTTCCTTACACTTTCACATTAGACAAGATTTAAGAAAAACTGAAATGTTTGGATTATTCTTCGTTTCAGACAAACCAACATCTGGGGGGGGAGGAGAATTCCAGAGGGGGAATCCTGTATGGGGCGAGTAGGACAAGGCTAGTATATTTTATGTCCCTTTTCCTCTTCTACTCTCTGCAGCTCATAGTGTGGCATATCCTATTGATCCACTTACAATTTGCATTTTTTTTTCAAGTTCAGGAGACTCAGATAAATTTTGCTATTCTGTTTTCTTGATATTACTGCCTTTAATTTCATCTTACCTTTCTTTCATTGCTATGATGTTACCATTTCTAAATTATTTCTTCATATTGCCTGAAAGAAATACTGTTACAACTATAAAAGAAGAAGCCAGTGGAACAACATTGGTGCCCAGCTTGGCTCACTAATCTGATTGCTGGATCAGCATGGCAAAAAAATAAATAACTCACAAATTCTAACTTGACATACACAGGGCTGCCATGATATGATGTAGCTAACTAAGGCTCTCATTCATTTGGCATATCCATGCTTCACATAGCATGGTAATTTTTCATGGACATGTCTGGTTGAGGTACCGATAAATGGGGGGGAAAATGTTCCTTTCAAGAAGCAGCAGCCACTGCATTCTGGGGTTTCTGCAAACTTAATTGTGTAGAACTGAAACCTGAAATATATTTGTTGTGCAGTATCTGTTCAGTACATAAAATAATTAGTACATTTCTAATGAATTGGCATTTGCTCATGGGAGTAGCCAGAATGTGGGATTAGAGCATGATGCTAATGAATCAATAAAATGGATCTGCAAAGTTTTTCATTCAGTTCTGAAAAGTTACTTTTGAGAATGTTGCATCATCTGTTTAGCTTCATTAAAACAGCCATGTTTATTTCCAGAATTACATGACTACAATATAGGAGTTGCACAATCCTAAAAAAAGAATGCAGCTACTTGAACGAGTTGTTGGGATGTTTTTCATTTATACATTTAAAGTTCTCTCATCCAAAGTATTCTATTAAGTAAATAAATTTTATGTGTCATATAAATGATAGTCATTCTAAACCCCATTCCAGCGATGGCGAACCTTTTTTGGCTCACATGATATAAGGGGGGAGCGCAGGGGGGCTGTGCGCAGGTGTGCCGCACCCATAATGCAACACACAACCCCCCTCAGTGCACATGTGAGCATGAGAGGCACACCCCCATTTTTGCATGCTTTTTTCACCCTTCCCAGGCTCCAGAGGCTTTATAGGAGCCTGGGGAGGGCGATAACAGCCTCCCCTGCTCCCTGGGAGGCCCTCCGGAGGACTTAAACCGGCCCTATGAGCAAACCGGAAGTCCGTTCCTGAACTTCCGGTTTGCCCATAGGGCAGGTTTTTTGCGCTCTGGAGGCTTCAGGGAAGGTCCTGAAGCCTCCAAAGGGCCTCTGGGGGGGAGGCTTTTTTCGCCCTCCCCAGGCTCCTATAAAGCCTCTGGAGGGCAAAAAATGGCTTTAAAAAAGGCTAAACTCAACTCCCCTGACAAATGGCTCCACATGCCATAGGTTTGCCATCCCAGCCCTATTCCATCCTGATTATTTTATCTATTGCTATCTGTCTAGGAAGATGTTCATATGCAATCTAAACTGTTTTGGCATTTTACTAATAAAAAACTAGGCTATTTATTTTGAATGTTAATGTATAACAGAACATTCTGTATTATATAGAACTTGTATTTTTATGTTTATAAATCTGTAAAATACTGTTTGTAGTTTACTTGTGTGCAAGTACGTGTGCTTTTGTTACTGGCTGGCTTAGCCAATACAGCTATACATAATGTGTAGAAATAGTTGTACCTGACCATAAGATTCAGAATTTCATCCACTGCAGGCTACTGCTAGATCAGCAGGTCAGCGGTTCAAATCTCACCGGCTCAGGGTTGACTCAGCCTTCCATCCTTCCGAGGTGGGTAAAATGAGGACCCAGATTGTTGGGGGCAATATGCTGACTCTCTGTAAACCGCTTAGAGAGGCCTGAAAGGCCTATGAAGCGGTATATAAGTCTACTGCTATTGCTATTGCTATTGTACTGTAGTAGCATATGTAGTGGCATAATCTCTATATGGTTATATAAGTTAGGTACTGAGTTGAGTGAAACAATTCAAAGTGTATTAGAAAAAATATTTTTGGAGAAACTGCAAGTTTCGATTTTTTTAAAAAATGGGAAAACTGAATTTGAGCAAAACCAATTTGCACAACTAGGAATGAAAACATAGTTAAATCATGCAACTACTGATAATATTGCAAGTCTGACTAAATCATAAATAATTGAAGACTTAATCCTGTGAAAATGAGTGCAATGTTTCACAGTGTCAACTTCTCATATTTGAACAGATTGTCAAGATTAACTGCAATCTCTTTAACATCAATTTAACTAATTTTGAAAAGTTGGCATAATTATTTTGGATCATTCCATTCTTAAGCACTTTGAAATTTTAACTGTTTATAAAATAAATGTGTAAGAAAATAAAATGTCTATTTTTATTTAAAAGATAACAATACTTGTTTTTAAGGGCTGATTAACGTGAGATTTGAAATAGGTTCATAAATATTTTCAAAGATTTCCAAATTTGTCACCATATTGTAACATACGTTCTGAAAAGGTAAGTCACTTTTGAGTAATTATTTTTGAATTGCATGATAGAAATAAAAGTATTTTTTTTAACAAAGGAATAAATTGTCTCTTTTTTAGGCATAGAAAATTGGTACAAGGCTTTTTGCTTGTAGTGTTCTTTATAAACAAACAGTGCAACATGTTGTCTTGATGATCACAATGTAGGAGAACAGAAGCATTGATTAGGACAAGATGCAGCAGCTGTAGTTAGCATTCATCCATACATCGTCATAACTTCATTGTGTTTGAGAAGTAGCTGTTGCATTATTACCTCATACATCAAACCATGCTTTTCAGTCAAGTTGATTTTTTAAATCTGAAATCAAGTGATATGCATACATGTGTGAATGAGTTTTACCACACATTTTAATAAAATATAAACGGCTTGATAACAGATTTCTGTCTGTTTTACTTCTTTCAAAAGTATTTTGTTACATTTATCTAGTTTATTACATTTTTACACATTTCTGAACAGAATTAAATTACACTCATTTTTGTTGGCTCCTACTTTTCAATTGCATGCTTATCTATTCAATATAAGCCTTGCTGAGTTCCATAAAATTTACTCAAATGGATTTAAATCAATGATGGTGTGAATTCTTATTTATCACCTCTACTCCCACCTGCTGTTGAAATTTAGTTTTGAGCATCTGCAACAGATTTCAAGTTGGGAGCTCTTGGATGAGTAGAATTTTGTTCATACAATATGTATTAAAATATTTCTCATTTGTAATTTTAACATTCCTGTTACGTTTGTACATGTGTCCATGCTAAAAATATAAGATTAGGTGACTGAAATGAGAGATGAGTTTGAAAAAGGTGCATGTTTTATCTGAAAAAGCTATTTTTGCTTAAAAAAATGAAAAAGGATTAGGATAAATTCACATTTCTTCATGCATATTCTGGAATATATTTTACAGCATTTGAGGATTATCTCATACCTCGAAAACATTGGCATCTTAGTAAGTTGGTTACTTAGCTAAAGCTAAGATTTGCATTTTAAATGCCTCTAGGCTTTTGTTGTTCTTGGGACAGAACATCTTAGTTTGAGATGGCATCTGTTTATGGAAAGTTCAAATCTGCAGTCGCACAGATTTCTACAGTTGGCACAAATCAGTGACATGTTCCTACCTTGGTGATGCTTCCTTGTACTTTGTTAAATAATTCAAACAAGGAAGCCTTATATTTTGTTAGATAAAGTCAAAGAAAGCAAATGCTTCCTTGTACTGTACTTTGTTAGGTAATGCAAACAAGCTGAGCTGCAACCTGTAACAACTATAGTGAGAAGACCTTAGCATTTTAGCCTAAAGATTTAGAACACAATTCTCTTTGCCATGATTTTGATATTTATTAAAAACAATACTTGGCACTTTATTTTGTAAAAAAGGTTCAAATACTGCTGACCTTCCTTAAGGTGCTGAATGGGAAAAGCTAGGAAAAAAGTGCAACTTGAGAAATATTGAACTTGTGTTTTCTTTTATATATATGCTGTGTCTATTTAGACAAGTGTGGAGTATTGCAGTGTGACACAAATTTGGGGAAGCTAGGAAAGGGGTATATTGCTTGAAGCCATGTGTGCAAACCCCTGAGTCCCAGTCTGGTCCAGCACTCTGAGGCCCCTTACACCCTAAATTCCACCATCCCAGCTGACCTTTGCCATCTTCTTGTTCCTATTGGTGAGGCATGCCCAGCTTCGCCCCTCGTGAGGCAGCTGCTGGCCATCTGAGGCCATCTTCACCAGGACTCTCAAACTGTCGTATTGTTCTAGCACCTGCCTCATTGTAGGGCCAGAGTGGCTATGCTTAGTAAGCAGTGGGGGAAATAAGTTGGTAAAGGTCAGATAAGGTGTTGGGGGACGCAGAGTACAGGGGTCCAAAAGGGCATGGAGGGGGGAGAGAGTTGGGGGGGATTTACATGCCCTTGTGTTAAATGTGGTTAGGCTCAAGCTGCCTTAATTTTGCATATGACATCAGGTGCATTGCAGCAATGTAACTGGGGACCAATCATAAGTTGTCCTGTTCAATATTATAATTGTGGTTAGACAAATTATCATAAGTTAAAGACTACCTGTAGTATCAAATTCACAACAGTATAGCATGTAGTCTTATTTTGACAGTCACACAGGTAATTGTTAAATATAATAGTAGCTGAGCCTATATTTCAAAAAAGTGTTAAAAGATATCTCTCAAATGTGTTAAAGTCACTTACTATAATAAATAATAAGCCTTAGGAGGACACTTTAGGAACCAACAGATTAAATGCTTGCTCCTCTCCAGCGAAGATAGTTGCTCTTGGGACTGGCCATCTTAGAGATGACAGACTAGGATGTCCAAGTTCAATGTCCAAGCCTGTGTAGCGTCAAGATCCTTGGTAACAGATTTCTATAGTTAGTAGAAATCAGTGACATGTCCTTATGCTTAGTAATGCTTCATTGTATTTTTGTTAGATAATTCAAACAAGGAAGTTCCAATTTAAGATAATCTTAGTTTTCTTCTCTAATTGTCTGCTTTGTCAAAATTAAGGCATTTCAGACAAGAGGGATGTCCAAAAGAGTGCTTGCCAAGGAATACAATAGAAAAAACGTAAATATTCCAGTAGTTGTTTACAATAGGAGATAATTTTATGCACATTTTGGAATAATTGTGAATTTTTGGGGGTTTTTCCTGCTAATCAATCAAAACTGTTGACGCAGTGGAAGCAATGTATAGAATTGCTTTGCCAATGTGAAAATATAGTAGTTTTGACACATTCCTTTGAAAGATCATGGATGATTATATATGTGTGTGTGTGTGTGTGTGTGTGTGTGTGTGTGTGTAATGAAGAATATTATCATTAAGGTAGTTTATAGAGTTGAATGATTATGAAGACTAAAATCTTCCTTATATTTAATTTTTAGTAATTGTGTTCCTAGAAAATGCAATTTATATACAATATAATCAAATACCACAAATTAGAAATCAAGGCTATAATAAAAGAATTGCTGAAAATTCATCATTTCTATATGGAAGTGATGGAAAGCAGATGTAACCATCTGGAAATGCCAGGCCAGGGAATGAGCCCTAAGATGCTCAATGTGTTGATAAGAATCGATTAACTCCTTGCTCCACTGTCATGTTTGCTTAGATGCTATCATGCAAGTTAAGCAGCTAAGTATGTGAAGTTAAAATCTGACACATTGATGTTTTATGGTTTCGTAATGGAGGATATGATAAATGCTTGTGAAAAGAAGTGAGTCATAATTAGTTAGTAAGTCTTAAAGCTGATCATGTGTATTCTAAAATAAATCAGAGTGGTAGAATTTACTCCTAGGTAAGTGTACACAGAATTACAATTTTAGCTTTGAATTTGAGAATTGGAATGCAAAATAGATTGTTATTTTATTAATTTACCTAGTTTAGATGAATGAGTAGCTTTATCCATTGTTAAATTTTCTTAGACTGGATAGTTCTTGGCAAAATTATTTTTTCCAATTAGGTATAGAAGTAGAAGGGGTGTATGCTTCTTTCAAGAATAGTTGGCAATAGTCATTTTTAACAACTTGTGTGATTGCTATAGAAGGAAATGTGAATGAGCAAGCTGGTGAAAGAGGGATATTCATACATTTTCTGCCATTGCATTTTGTAAATGGCATTTTTAAAAAGTTGAAGTTTATTGCTGCATTTTCATGTTGGGGTAGACACTTTTTCACTATAGCATGCAAGATAATTTAGCTATTAGTCTCTTGAGACAAGAAAATAAATCTAAACAATTGCTTTTTGGCTTTTGTACCAAGTTGGTTATTCAGTTTGTAGTCCGGGGTTTCTAACCATTGGCAAGGCCAGAGGTACTAAAAATAATATTTCCGTTTATTTTGGAGTTCCTCTTTTTCTGTCCCACACAGTTAAGAAGCTTTTCTCAGCATTGGCTCCAATTATTTTAAATAAAAATTGGGTGATAGTTATAGTTAGAGAATTGGTAATAGTGCCTTCTCCTTTGTTCTGGCTATTGGAAGTGTTTAATAAGTTAGAAGTGGTTATGTGAATGTTAATACTTGAAATATAAGGAGAAAATAAAAGACTATTTGTTGCACATGAAACTGAGTAGATAAAATACATTTAAGTTTAAACGACTTCCTCTGATTAATATTTTTTCAGTAATTTCTAAGCTGTGCTTTAGATAATATCTTGAACAGTAGTGTCTAATTTACAGCAAATAATCTGAGTAACATGCATAAGCACATACTGACTTAATACAGTTAGGTTCCTTGGATATTAATGTAAAAATACCCCCAAATCCTCTGCCTTTAAAAGTTCATCAGGTTAGTATTTTATTTATATGCAGGTGGCTCTTGGTTTACAACAGTTCATTTAGCGACTGTTCAAAGTTCCGACACTGGAAAAAGTGAGTTATGACCATTTTTCACACTTGCAACCATTACAGCATCCCCATGATCACATAACCAAAATTGAGACGTTTAGCACCTGACTCCTATTTATGGGGGTTGCAGTGTCCCAGAGTCATGTGATCATCTTTTGCAACTTTCTGACAAGCCAGTTCTGGCGACCCAGGCTGGCAAACCACTACCGGTTCGGTTGAACCAGTAGGAACCCACCTCTGAGCCATGATATATTTTATCACATGGTGTCATATCAGTTTGGCAAGTGAGAAGCAAACCTGTTACCCTAGAAATCTTTTGTTTTCCTCTCCTGATCTTCAAAGGGCATTCTGCAGGAAGGAAGATATCCAGATATACTAGGCCATTTCTTACCGAAACTTTAAGAAGAGCAAGTGCGGAGAGGGTTATGCCTTGTTTGAATGGTAAAAGTTTACTCCTAATGACAGGTATACCTTCTGCTATTGCTGCTTCAAAAGATTTGGTCATAGTGTTCAAAAGCTTTCCCCCCACCCTCTAAAAGAGGCTGTTTGCTGGCAAAATAAGGTGGATTGGATTGCAAAAATTGATTGTTGAAATCCTTTATTTTTGACTCTGATATTTTTTTTAAAACAACCCCATCAATGCAGCCCTTAACATTCTACAATTTATATAAAAGTGATGTCTGTATGCATGATCAAATTGCAGAAGTATTTTTTTAAATTTTTTTTTTACGTTGAGGAAGGCACTTTTTGTAAATTGAGAAAGGACATTGAACAAAAACATTTACTGGGAAATTTTATTTTAATATGCAGCATTGTCAGTCACATTTTCTTGTGAAGTTTTATATTTTGGTTGTTGAATAACTGTTTGGTTTCTTAATGGTAAATGCACGTATTATCAAATTTGTAATACACAGTATTACAGCACGAGAGGTCATATATTCCTCCTTAAAAAGGAAGATTTAAGCATTGAATTGCTTCCAGGGGAAAAATTCTGGCAATGCTGCTGTTTAAAGAGCCAATTCAAAAGTGGGCAACATATAATATGCATTCCACAGAAATCACACCCTGCAGGACTTCAGCAGCAAACCATGGAAATGTTTCTATTTTTCTGGTGAGAAAACAAAAACTGCTTATAAAATTTAATTTAGTTCTGACATACTGTACAAAGAAGATGAACCACCCTATTGTTCTCTTCCACCCTGCCTCTCGCACACACATGCACACATCCCATTAAAAGGAATAACTCCAAAATCCACATTGCTTTTTTTGTAATGCATTTATCCTGTTAAGAAAAAAATATTCAATGTGTGCTGCCTGCCAGATAAGTATTTGTGGGATGCTGACTCTCATCAGCGAGTTTCACTCTGGATTCAAAGGGAAATTTAAGGTGCCACATTCATCAAAGATTGGTGTTCCTAGATTGATTTCTGACATTGCTTTTTACTTCATAAAAGAACAAATTATTAGGTATGCAAAATCTGGTTAGGCCCTTAAAAAGAAGGGGGAAGAGGATGGGAACTTTTTTTAAAAGGGAAGAGGACAAACAAAAGTCAAGTTCTTTTTTTAATTGCCCTTACATTGACAATGATTATACTTGGTGGTTTGCCATACCTTTTAGTGAAATTTTCCTCAAGAATTGACAGTTGAGGTTTATGGCTAGTATGCTTTCATATTGAGGATTAGGAATTGGATGCCCTATCTTTTTTTGGCTAATATTACAGTATTTTAAAGGTTTTCACCGTGATGGCTTGAGTTGAATTTCTGGTGGCTTACAAAAGTGGTGTGCAGCTGTTAGAATCCAAAACAGGAAAAGTGCTTCAGAGAAGATGAGGTCATCCTTGCTGCACCTGTGGCTTCTCCTTAACAAAGGTATGCCCTTTCATGCATCCTACACTACCCAGGAAATGATGTCATGGCTTTAAGGAGGCGCTATCAGGTGCAATGAGTATGCCCACACCCCCTCCAAAGTACCTTTTCTGCATCTGATCTAAAGCGCATCCGTAGATTACAATTTTAAAGAAATATGGAGCTTCATGTCCTGAACAAATTATTACAGCATTTTATTGAGCTGGGTACTCCATTCTTGACACTTATTTATTTATTTATTTATTTGTCTTGTATGCTGCCCACTCCCGGAGGACTCCGGGCGGCTCACAAAAGACAAGGGAAAGGGGGGAACGAGACAACGACAACATATTAAAAACAGAACCAACACTCACAATTTCTGTGGAGGTAGATGCTTCTCAGCTCCCCCCAGCCTGCTGGAACAGCCAGGACTTGGTGGCTTTGCGGAAGGCCGGGAGGGTAGTAAGGGTCCGGATTTCAACAGGGAGCTCGTTCCAGAGGGCCGGAGCTGCAACAGAGAAGGCCCTCCCCCGGGGAGTCGCCAGCTGACATTGGCTGGCAGATGGAATCCGGAGGAAACCCAACCTGTGCGATCTAATTGGTCTGAGAGAGGTAATCGGCAGGAGGCGGTCTCTCAGGTACCCAGGTCCGATGCCATGTAGGGCTTTATAGGTAGCGACCAGCACCTTGAAGCGGATTCGGAGACTAATAGGTAGCCAGTGCAGCTCGCGGAGGATAGGTGTAATGTGGGTGTACCTTGGTGCACCCACAATCGCTCGCGCGGCTGCATTCTGGACTAATTGGAGTCTTCAAACACTCTTCAAGGGCAACCCCATGTAGAGCGCATTACAATAATCCAGTCTTGAGGTCACAAGGGCGTGAGTGACTGTATGAAGGGCCTCCCGATCCAGGTAGGGTCGCAATTGGTGCACCAGGCGGACCTGGGCAAAGGTCCCCCTGGTCACAGCCGACAGATGGTGTTCTAGAGTCAGCTGTGGGTCCAGGAGGACTCCCAAATTGCGAACCCTCTCTGAGGGGCGTATAATTTCGCCCCCCAGCCTGAGAGATGGAACAGTTGGCCAATCTTTGGGAGGGAACATCAGAAGCCACTCGGTCTTGTCTGGATTGAGTGCCAACTTGTTTGCTCCCATCCAGACTCTAACAGCCTCCAGGCACTGGAACATCACTTCTGCTTCACTGAGTTGGCACGGGGCAGACAGATACAGCTGCGTATCGTCTGCATATTGGTGATACTTAATCCCGTGCCGGCGTATGATCTCACCCAGCGGCTTCATGTAGATGTTAAATAGGAGGGGGGACAGGACAACCCTGTGGCACCCCATACTTGAGGGGCCTTGGGGTCGATCTCTGCCCTCCGACCAACACCGACTGCGACCTGTCCGAGAGGTAGGAGGAGAACCACCGCAAAGCGGTGCCTCCCACCCCCACCTCGCAACCGTCGCAGAAGGATACCATGGTCGATGGTATTGAAGGCTGCTGAGAGGTCAAGAAGCACAAGGATAGAGGGGTGACCCCTATCCCTGGCCCACCAGAGATCATCGATCAGCGGGACCAAAGCAGTGTCCGTGCTGTAACCAGGCCTGAAACCCGACTGAAAAGAGTCTAGATAATCGGCTTCATCCAAAGACCGTCGGAGTTGCGAGGCCACCACTTTCTCAACAACCTTCCCTACAAAGGGAAGGTTGGAGACTGGACGATAGTTGCTCAAAATGGCTGGGTCCAGAGACGATTTCTTCAGGAGGGGTCTCACCACCGCATCCTTTAGGAGTAGTGGGAAGATTCCCTCCTGGAGAGAGGTGTTCACAATCGTCTGGGTCCAGCCGCGTGTCACCTCCCTGCTGGTCGAGACCAGCCAGGAGGGACACGGGTCCAGTATACAAGTGGAGGCACTCACCGCTCCCATGGCCTTGTCCACTTCATCAGGAGAAGCCCGTTGAAACTCAATCCATAAAGCATGCTCAAGACCCTCCCCCGGTACCTCGGCTGGTATCGTGCAATTGGAGTCCAGCTCTGTCCGAATCCGAGCAACTTTATCCGTCAAATACTGAACAAATTCCTCAGCTCTACCCTTTAGAGGGTCACCCGCATCCCTCCCTTTCAAGAGGGAGCGGGTTATTCTAAACAAGGCACTTCAGTCAGTCTGAAAGGTAACTTAAAAACTAAAGCGGTAGGGTTTCTATGTCTAGATTTTTACTTCTCATTTATGCTTTAGAATTGATTATATTAGACTTCACAAGAGGACGATTTGTGTATGCTATAGGGAAATCAATAGGGCCACCTAATTATTGCTATAATAAAGGAATCAAATTTTTAAACCTTACTGTATGTAATTGCTAGAATTATTGCATACTAAATAGAGTATTTTCAAGAAAAAGGCAATATCAAAAGGGGAAATTACTTTAATATATAACATATTGGTAACTGTTGGGAATATAATCTAACTGTTGGGTTGGCAATATATAAATCATATAACAATGTTGTACCTGTTTGTACGCAGTTCAGTATAAAACATCTCGGTGAGATTAGCCAATATCTTGGGTTAAAGATAGATAAAACTAGGGGAGGATACAAAATCTTGTTGATGACTGTCTTATCCGTGTATGACTTGGACTGTTTGATGGACTCTGATACCTCTATTTCCAGGAAAGTAAAAGCCTGCAGTGTCTCTGTATGCTAGTTTATGTGTTCTCCAACGCAACTCTCACAACGCTTCTCTGAACGTACTTGCAAACGGGGATCTTACCTAACAGTAACCAAGCCATCAAAAGCTGTTTTAAAACTATTTTAGGTGCTGCATATATCATGGTGCATCTTAAGGATGTCTGTGCAACTACATGTGTAAATATCCCTAGATAGAAATCTAAAAGTCTTCATTCAGGTGGTATGTTGGTGAGCATTGAAAAATGGGACCAGAAAATGTGTTTGCATTTCAGAGTCCTAGCAGCATTTTATTATTGTCTCTCTAGATTAATATTCTATACATTTCCCTCTCTGGACTGCTCACAAATTAAGATAATTTTGCATTTAACTAATACAACATAGTGAGGTTATGTTTCAAGACCATAACAATTTCTCTTTAAAATTATTTTTTCCTTTTTTATGTAAAAGTTACTTTGGTTTAAATAGGCTTGCTTAGGTGGTAGTTTTTATTCCATAACACTTAACAATTTGTTAGCTTTCATGTTTTATAATTTATTCTTAAATTACAATCTTTGCATAGCAATAGCATTAGCACTTAGACTTATATACCATTTCACAGTGCTTTACAGCAGGGGTCGCCAATTTCTCGGACCTCAGGGACTACTAAATTCTTAATTTTAAATACCGCGGACCACTAATGTGAATTTTTTAAAAAGATAAATAGTATTTAGTGCAATATAAAAGTGCAAATAATTTTTCTGCGGACCACCAAAATTTTATCACGGACCACCAGTGGTCTGCGGACCACCGGTTGGTGACCGCTGCTTTACAGCACTCTAACTGCTTTACAGAGTCAGCATATTGCCCCCAACAATCTGGGTCCTCATTTTACTGACATCGGAAAGCTGGAAGGCTGAGTCAACCTTGAGCCAGTGAGAATCGAACTGTCAGCAGAATTAGCCTGCAATATTGCATTCTGACTGCGCCATAATGGCCCTTCTATTGGCTTAGCATCTATTGGCAATCATAAGGTATGTTTAATAAGTTCCAAAGCAATTCTAATTTTTTTATAATTAAATTAGCAAAATTTCAAACTAGAGTTCAAATTGGCAACCTCAGGGCTATGGTATTTTTGAGTTTTCTATTTCATTAGTTCATTCTGAGTCATCTCTTCCACAGGCATTGTTCTCCCTTTGGCCTTATTTAATATTTGTGTTGCAGTAGGTGAGTGTCAGATAAGGGACTTGCCCTGGGATAGGAGAGATTGTAAGGAAAGGAATCTGTCCTGTTTCTTTACAGTTATCTTCTTATATCCTTCCTTCGCTGAGAATAACTTGTGCAGAATTCCTGATATCTGATCCTGTGCTGTATGATAAGGCAGACTAGAGTGATGCTACTAGTTTGATATTTATCTTATACCATATTTAGAAATAGCTTTTACCTCAGTCATAGGGTGACCCCTGGAAGGGAGAAGCTTGAGCAGTTATCTAACTCAGTCCATGCAAGGTAAGATTCCATTGACATTGAACAGCCCTGGCAGAATTGTTCTTAATCCATTTTAATCTTACTGTTTGATTTTAGCCTAAATAAATGCACATCAATAAAACTCCCCTTTTCCACTTAAATTTGGAGAATTCTCCATGCTAAGTTTAGTGGAAAAAGGATGGAACTTCTCATCTCTCCATCCGTCAACTTGGTATCTTTTTCTCTATGACCATCTTAAAGTAGAGGGAAAAACTTTCTTTTGCCAAGCCACTTGGTCAAAATTATTGTTGTGTTTTCAATCTGTTTTTAAAAGCCAGAAAGCCTACATTTTTCTGTAGGCCAGACATAAGAGTTCTTGTCTTTCCCAATTATTATGCAACCCAGGCTACTTTCTTTCTAGTTCATGTAATTTTGTAAAAGTACTTGCATGACTAATTTACATGTGGCATATAATTTAGATTGTCCTATGATGTCAAGCTTTTTTTAGGCCACCAGAAGGAACAAGAAGCTAACATTTATGGCCCATGAAATGTTATACATATCCATGTACCTGCCTTAGATTTATTTCAGAGCCACTCATTGGTTTTTTTAAACATTTGTGGCATGGACTCATTCCATTCTAAACATAGTTAGATCCAGTTTTATTTAGCATGATGAGCACTTGTGTGACTGCAAGAGACTTGCGTTCATAATTTTGCATCATAATCAGGTAAGTGTAGAGATTTGCTCTGTGATCTGTATGTTTTGTATATTCTCCTATTCATATTACAGTCACTCTGCAATGGACAGAAGAAATAACCTTAAGGAACAGGAGGTCAGCCACAACCAAGACAACAACAATCAGATAAAAGAAATCTGAATCTGAAATAGAAATATAAATTTGAAAAGTCATCTCAGACAAGACCTATCTCTTATTAAGGTCAACTGAAGAAGCGGGAAAGTGCATTCAGACTTGCAAGATTCTGTTACTCTAACAAAATAAAAGTAGTATTAACTTACATGTGTTTATTTTCCACGTTTGGTCTATCTTGGAAGGCTCACATTTCCCATTATCGGCAATTTT
Source organism: Thamnophis elegans (assembly GCF_009769535.1). Taxonomy (NCBI): domain Eukaryota; kingdom Metazoa; phylum Chordata; class Lepidosauria; order Squamata; family Natricidae; genus Thamnophis; species Thamnophis elegans. Next base: position 11,305,908 of record NC_045541.1, on the reverse strand, counting down.
TGTAAGTAGAAAGAATACTATGTATTTTATGTACATACACATACATACATACCTCTACAAACATGCTTGGGTTGTAAGGAAAGATTGATTGATTTGTTAGACTAATGATCATGACAAAATGGATTGCTTGACTGGTTAAGCAGATTGTCTTTTTTCATTTGTAAAATTCCTGCGTACGTGCAATTCCAGAAAACACATTTGAAAATTACAAGTTTATGTGTGGCTGTGGAAAAGTCACTAGATAGCAGCAAAATTTTATCATGTAGGATCCCAATGTGGCTTTAGCACTACTCGGTGTCCCTAGATGAAGGGTTGAATAAAAAATAGTAATTACTTTATTTGATTCAAGTCCTCTTGCTGTTAAGGGATTAGTTTCTCAAGACATTCTTCCAGCTGTTTCCAAAACAAAAAAAACCCTCTGATCTTAAAATACTACTATAAATTTAGGGATGAATGAAGTTGTTGGGAAGAAAGCAACACCAATGCTAGCAATTTTCTGAGCAGGCTGCTCTCACAGCTTTACAGTGATTACACTGTAAATCATTAGTTTAAAATTTATGTCAGCAGCTTGCTTGAACAAATGTCAGCTTTTATAATTTATAATTTATATTGCCAGAGCAGGATATCCATGAGATTAATGGGACCTAATTTTAAATATAGAACAAAATCAATGACCTGTGCTGCTTCCGGTTGACGTTGCGATGAGATGGCGGGAAAATAACGGGCTTCGCTGAGCCTTGTGAAATTCAGCTGGTAACCAACTGATGGGGTTATAGCCACCTTGTAGGGCAGTGAGGAAGGAAAGGTACTTTGCTGACCACGAGGAACTCGCAATTTCCTTGTTAGGTCTGAAGCAAGCTCTCCCGAATGGCAGCAGAGTCGACTGCCATTTTTGGCAGTCACCAAAGCTGGGACACCGGGACTGTTAAGATTTGTGCTGGAGCGATTTGTGGGACAGAGCATTGAAACTGGGTGAGATAATTACCAACTTTTACTCTAAAGACATGATTTAAGTATAAGAATTCTAAAAAAGAACTTCCAAGCCTAGTAAAGCGGCAATTAAATACACGGAGAGAGGGGGAGGGACAACTGAAAACCAAGAGGCGAAAGAAGCCCAAGAGAAGCTTTAAAACACAGCCTGGAAAAAGCTTTAAAAATTTGAAAGGTGGTTTTCGGGAGAAACTGTCTTGTTTATTTGTATTTCTAACCCCCCTGGATTTACCTGATAATCAGCTGTTTTTGATGTTGAATTTGGCAATAAGAGCTATCTACTCGAAGAAGAGAAGTACTACAGCACTATAGCCGCAGTATACTCGGTGAAAGTGAACTTGAAACACAAAAAGTCTAAAGAATACACAGAATAGACGTAACATCTGGAAGACGGCCTGACCTTGACTCTATATTAGAAGATGACTTGGATAATTTGAGAATATTTAATGAGGTTTTTTCCCCTTCTGAAGATTTAGAAAAGGAACTAAATTGCAAATAATTAAATTTTATTAAAATTGGCTATTGGATTATGGATTTGAAAGATTGGAGGAATCTAGTGGATTAATTTGGATTTGGACTATTAATGTTATTTAATAAAATGCAAGACAAAAGAATAAAGGTCATAGAAAAGAAAAGGAAAGTTAAAAAAAACTTTAAAATTTGGATAATTGAGAAGATATAATTGGAAAATTATAACGGCTGTAACTCACTAATTTTAAAAATTATAAATTTAGGGATTTTGGATGTATAATTATGGAAATTTTTTAAATATTTAAACAGTTTTAAAAGATTGAATTCAGAGGTGGAAAAGAAAATATCTTTTTTTTTACAAGGGCGTTCAAATAATACAGCAGAGAGACAGGGCACCCAGAAAGGAATGTTCAGTGGGCACAAATGCATCAAAAGTGCTACAAGCTTCCAAGAGAGATAAAAGGCTGATTAAAAGCCAATAATGATGGAATTTTACAAAGGTTAAGAGATTATGGATAATGAAGAAAATAATTAATAAATGGAAAAAATGCAAATCGGTGTATGTATGTGTGTGTGTGTATATATATATTTATTTTTTTATCAGCATATTTATATATTTATTTATCAGCATAAATATAGCATATATATATATATATATATATATATATATATATATATATATATATATATATATTATACATATTAACAGATAATACAACTTATAATTAAAAATGATGAAATTTAGAATTAAGTAATCTTATTGTATTATCAACTTTAATAGTGTGTTAAAGTATATTGTGTGTTTAAAATATTAAGGATTAGAAATATGTGAGGATTTTGAGTTACACTTCTGGGATTGATTAAATATTGTTAATATGGCTTTATTAATAATCCTACACATTTTGAATATTGAAGTTATAGTGGAATAATGAGTAATTCTTAAAATGTTGAATATTATTAATTTAGTTGGCGCTAACAAATCTATGGCTGAAAGAAATGTTATCTAGGTTTAAATGAATTAATGGGAAAAACAAGAATTATAAAGAGAATAGTATTGTTGAAGTTGGAAGATTAAAATTACACATACTTATTTGTATTATTACTGTTAGCATTGTTTAAAAAAGATTTGCCTCAGTCAATACACTGTTCACAAAATATGTATCGGGTGAAAAGAAAGCTGCAAATAAACATGTTTAAAAAAAATCAATGACCTGCAATTTGTAATTCTGTGTTTTAAGGAAGTTATGTTTGAAAAAGAGATTTTCTTCAAAATTTTCTACTTAAGATCGGCATGTTTCTTAATGTGTTCATATATTAAAAACAGTTCTAATTTTTTAATGATGGTGCTCCTGGAAGTCTTCAGGCAGTCTTCTAATGAATGGACATTTTAATAAGAAAAATGAGCTCTTTGGAAAACATGTTTGGCCCCAAAGACATTTAATTCAATAAATCTAATTTTCTTGCTTTTATTTCATTTTTTCTCATTTGAATATTATTTATCACATTAAAGAAATTGGTGGATAGCTAATACCTATATTATCAGAGATTTGAAAACTGATTACTTTTCCATACATAAATAGGAATTTGAATGTACTTTTCCAATTTGATTATACCTTCCATTTGCTTTTTGATAGTGGCCAAGAAATTGTATAGGCATAGCTATAATTGTTTGATTTACAAATAAATCACTTAAAATGTAATTATTGGTAAAGATTATTTTTATATATTTTATTAGTGTCATGGTCTGGTTCCTATATTCATCTTACATAGTTGCATACATGTTTATTCTAAATAGTTTATTTTAATTAATAACTACCAGTTCCTATCACTTTAAACTACAATTATTGCTACAGGTAATTCAGCACCATCCCAAAAGAAATTAACAGATGGGGCTTTCATTTTCTTCCTTGCAGAAAACAGAAATGAAGGTCCATAGGCACACACAATTTTGCCTCATTGTTTGCTGACATTTGTCTTCCATCATGTCACCATTGCCATGAAGGTGAACATAGCCACAATGACTGTCAAATCTCGGAAATGAAAGGACCGAGCCTGAACCAAGTAAGGAAGCTGAAGTTAAAACAGAAATACTACATGAAAAACTCTTTAATCGTTACGGTGAGAATGGAAAGGTGTCGTTTGTGGCCTGGAGAAATTGATGATGAGCCTTGGCCTTGGAGAAATTAAAATAGTAGAAATAAATCATGAGGACATTGGCCACGATTATGTTTCTTACTTAGATGTACTAGATACACAAGAAGGAAAGCGTTCTCATTCCCACAACCATCCTCATTCCCATAATCATCCCAGCTCAGAAAAACAGACTGCAAACGAAGGGTCTGGCAAAAGGAGCCAGGTGTGCGATCCAGTGAAAGAAGTTACAGAATCATCTTTGAAGCCTGATGGTAGACATGCTCATGACTCTAACGCTCACGGACACCACAAGCATCATCACCGCCGTCATGCGCATCGCCACATGGACCATAACGCTACTCATCAGTCTCACAATGATTCCATTAACACCAGTGATCATGGGGAACCAAGTCACGAGCCTTCCACGGAGACCAATACTACTCAGGAACAGCTTGAACGAAACTACGTACGCACCGTAAGAAATGGTGGAAAATGAAGAACAGGGAAGTTTCAAGAGTTACAGTACAAGATTTTACTCTCAATCATGACTCAAATGAACAATATGAACATAATCATGTCCACAAACATGACCATGTGCATGATGTGCCTTTCCCACATGCACGCGTTCATGAACACAATAATAATGATCATTCAGCTACTCATGGACATCAGGATCCAAATCCTGCCAGTGGGGATGGATATCGACATACCAGCAAACGAGAAGCGCCTGATAAACAAATCAGCATGGGGAAGCATGCTAATCACAAGAACCATAATGAAGATGAGCATTCTTCTGAAGAGGTCTGTATGAGCCCAAAAGGAACATGATGAATCTTTCCTTCCCCAACTTTTTGCCCCAGAGCCAACTTTGTGATGACTTATGAATGTCAGAAGTTGCAATTCTATAGAATTGTGTGTAACGAAGGAAGAACTAGAGAGCCAGTTTAATGTAGGGGTGAAGGCATCAATCTAGAAACAGGGAGATGGAGTTCGAATCCTGCCTTGGGCACAAAGCCAGTTGGGTGACCTTGGGCCACCCAACTGTCTCCATCCTAGGAAGCAGGCAAAGACAAACAACTTCTGAAAAACCTTTGCCAAGAAAACTGCAAGGACTTGTCCAGTCCGTCTCTGAGAATTGGACACAATTGAATAAAAGGAGGGGGGGGGACCTAAATAAGGGTTTATATAGCTAAGGACTTATATCGGTAGATAGATACTTGCTTTAGATGGCGTTATTGAGCATGACTAATGTTTAATAAAGGAGGAAAAATACTTATCTACGTAGCTATTTAGGTTATTCCAGGATAAATCCAAGGTATTTTTTATTTGTTTATAGGATCAATTTTTGAACTTTCTTCCTTGATGAACTGGTTAACCTACTAATCTTGTATGCTTTTAAAAACATACAAGGCAAATATTTAATCATCCTTGACTGGTTGAAATGAAATGTCATTTGAATCAGCCAATGATACTGTTTACATTACTGTTCCAGAGCCAAGGTGGCGCAGTGGTTAAATGCAGCACTGCAGGCTACTTCAGCTGACTGCAGTTCAGCAGTTCAGCTGTTCAAATCCCACCAGGCTCAAGGTTGACTCAGCCTTCCATCCTTCCGAGGTGGGTAAAATGAGGACCCGGATTGTTGTTGGGGGCAATATGCTGACTCTGTAAACCGCTTAGAGAGGGCTGAAAGCCCTATGAAGCGGTATATAAGTCTAACTTGCTATTGCTATTGTTCCAAGGAAGGATTTTAATATGCACGAACATTTTCTGAATTTAGGTTTAATCTTTTAAAATTCTCCGTAGATGTAATGAATAAATTCAATTTCCACTCCAGAAAACACAATGGATAGTTTGCTCAACATTTATATTCCCAGTTCCTTCAATAATATATGATGGTTCATGGGCTAGGTAGCAGTTCAAATTACAGAAGAGACCGTGTAATTTTGGGACACTTTGAGTAACTAAGTATGCCTTTAACGGTGGAACCTGCTTAATTGTCTTCTTCCTAATTTGTTTGCAGTGCTTAAATGTCACACAGCTGCTAAGCCATTATGGTCTTCGCCCCAGTTCTCCAATTTCTCCCAGCTTGTTTACTTATCTGCCCTGCGTTGCTGTATCAGATTGATAGGCGACTTTGTATTGAACATTATGAAGACCTGCATTTTGAAGACTTGAACAAAGCAAACAATGTTTCTCTCGGGAATGTGGAGAAAACAGGTGCGTCAGGTGAGGAAAAAAGTGTTTTGAAAGATTTGTGGGTTTTCAGGTTAGTTAATGTAATTTCATTGGATGTAAACGAAGGTTATAATTCATCATTTTGACAGTTTCATGGTAATCTATGGATATCTATGCAGAGAAAGGTCCAAAATAAAATGCCTCTTTAAAAAAGCAAAAGTGTTTTAACTTCTCCATGATCAAGCAACATATCTGTCATATTTCAAACCTCCATTGCACATAAATGGCGCCTCCAGTATCTGTGGTCTTTCCCAGATTAATTTTACATCTTCCTGGGGTGTCAAAATGTCAATGGTTCACGTCCTTTTCAGGATAAAATGGACAGGCCAGACTGCATTCTTTACAATTTATCCTTGCCTTCTATGGCCATGTTTCAATGGCCATAACTGAGTAGATTGAATCACTCTTCCTTATTCCACAGGGTTGAAATAATTGGATTATCTTTAAGGAGAGAGCTTTCTACTAACAGCATGGGTGAAACCAACACCTTGCCCATTTTTAAAATTTTCTTAAGAATAATTGCCCTTGTAGCACATAAAGCCAGAGGGCATATTTGCAATGCTGAGAACATGACATATATGTGGTCAACCAGAAACCAGGCCCTTAAATCAAAGTAGAGGGTGTTCATTGCCATCCCATCTAATCTCACAGGACATTCATTCTCAACTCTGCTTATTCCTATCTTTCTTTCTTTCTTTCTTTCTTTCTTTCTTTCCTGGATCACTTCAGCAGAGTTTCAAATACAACATTTGATTGCAACTCCTGGTCAATTATCTTTTAGGAATGCCTATGATACAGAATTGGCTCAAAGTGGACACAAAATAAAGTACAGAGATGAAGTTTCACTTTGCAGCATCCCAGATTTCCAATTAAATGTTTTCAGTTAGAATATTTTTTAAAATAATTAAAATGGAGAATGGAGTCTTCAGCCTCAAGCAAAATATCTGCCTGATGTTATCTCAACTAAGAGGTGATATTCACAAAATTACTCCTTAATTCTTCAGTAGAGTGTGTGCTACAAGGGTTCGTCGGAAGTGATTTTTATCAGGTCGATGCAAAATTAACATGCATTTGCATGGAGGAAATCTTATATGTATAGCAAAGCAACAGGCCATTCCCAAGTGGCTGTCTTAGGCAGACATTTAAATACAGGAATTTCATGTCTGCATTTTAGCCAGAGGTTAATAAATAAAGCCTCAGGTTTTGAGGTATGGTTGCTTCTGTACAAAAGGCTGTATTATAATTGGATTTATTTATAATAGGGAATATTCTGAATAATTCTGCAAATAGGCAACAATGGGTGTTCTAGGACCAACCACACTTTGGACTGCTCATGTTATAGCACAGTAACTGAAAGTCTAAAGAAAAAAAAAATCATACAGGGAATTAATACTACACAGTTGCCTTGAAGATCAATATAAGCAAGAAAATGGGTTCAACCAGTGGATACAATATATGAAGAACAATGACTCTAGAACTCAAGTGGATCTCCCAAACAACTTAACAAAGTAGGCTGCTTGCTTCCACTACTTGAACTGGCCTGATCAAGTTAATTTTGTCTATTTTAAAGCTGGCACTAATAAGGCAGCTATAGAAAAAGTTTCGAGAGGATTGCCCTTCCTTTGAAAGAAAGTAATAGGGTATAATAATAATGAGTGTTGATTAGTTTGCAGATGTTTATTAGCATTCTCTGAAATAAAACTCCAAATGAATATGTGTGGATATATATTAATTATTGTCAAAAATGATCTGGTAATTATTTTTAATGACTGAAACATTAAGAAAATGTAACATGTTGTATAAATCTCTTGTAGTGATGCATCATTTCCTCTCCTACTAACTTTATTCAAGGATTCATAACACTAAATAATCTCTACACTGCATTTGTTAGCAAATAATTCTTTTCTCTGGGTAGTCTTGTTTTAGCCAGAGTTGACCCTAGTTTAATTGCCAGTAGAGCTTATGGAAAGGTTGCTAGGCATTTTCTGTCAATTAAAATGTTAAAAGTGACTTTGTGTATGCTTTTAAAAAGGCCAAGAAAACCTGTTAGCTTGTATATGTCTTTAAACCAAGCTAATTAAAAAGTTTCCATTAATAACTGCTTCTTTTTTGAAAGAAGCATTTTTCTAACTAGATGATGAGGAACCGATGAATAAATAATCTCGAAAGACCAGCAACACCATAAGATACCTAATTTTTGGGAAGAGGGAACCAGAGGCAGTTTATTTAAAGGTAGTGTTTCTGAACACAAATCAAATTATCTTCAGTTTATACGAGTAGCACTTGTCTATTCTAATCAAGAAGCTGTCTGGTCTCTTCTGGACATAAAAGATGATCTTTGATTATAAAGACAGTTTCCTAATTATTGTTTTAAAATTTGTTCTGATCTGCTAGTTTAAAAACAAGATTATCCGATGCCCTTGAAGCAGACTGACCTTTCAGACCATAATTTCCTGCTAGGGTGACCATTAGTCTTACTGGTGAGGAATGATGGCAGCTGTCAGTCGACACACCTGAAAGGCTTCAAGTTGGAAAATCTGCACTAACATAGTGCTTCAGTATCCCCTCTGTTCTCATTTGCAGAGGTGTCACATCAGTTTTTCCTGATACTAATTTTTTCCTACCCTTCGTTAGTGTTTCTGCTTCATCTTTCTCCTCTTCCCATCAGTCCCTGTGTTTATATCTTGTCTCTCTCCTCCTCTATTTTTTTCCATCATTTCTTTGCAAAGTTTGTTTTTCCCAGTGTATATCTTGGGAAGATAAGTGTAAACTTGCTAGATATAAATAGCTTGGATTCAAAAGGTGCTTTATAAGGCTGTATTTACATTCTACACTTAATGTTTGTGTTACTGTTGAAAAAAACTGCAAAATTGGCCTTGGGGGATTTAGTTAAATCGAGATGCTGTACTCATGAACTCACAACTAAATCCTTAGGAGACCAAGGCCAGTGTTTCCCCAGGTTTTCTAGGGGAAAAAGGCTGGAGCAGCAGGAAATAGAACGTTACACCTCAGACATAGTATATTCCTCTTTCCCACTGTTCAGTTTTTGTGGGACAACTTTCTTTTTCAGCACAAGAAAGTGATTTTGAAGTCAATCAAACAAAAGCGACTGGGTGACTTTAGGCCATCACTTTCTCTCCTTCCAACCCACCTCACAGGGCTGTTGTTGTGAGGAAAATAAGAGAGAATTAGGTCTGTTCGTCGCCTTGAGTTACTTCCAAAGTAATACAGGTCAGATTTCAAAAAATAAAATCATTATACAGACTGGTGCCTAAACGTAGACTTGAACCGCCCATTGGATGGAATCAAATGGCATTTATGTATTTTCTATAACGTGTAGGATCAAATGTATTTTATTCACTCTCTAAAGTGAGTGGAAGAACACTGAAGCATGCAATATTTAGCACACGTCCCATATGTTCCATACCTGTTTCATAAATCTGTGAGATCTGTCTTCGACTCGGCTTTCTCTTCCTTTCTTTTCTCCAGCAACAATGCTTATATTGCATTCTATTTTGACAATTGCATTCTATTTTGATAAATTTCATGCGTGTATTTACCCTTTTTCTGGAGAGAGCTATCATATAGGAAAAAGTCTTGTGCAGCGCAATAGTGGTGCATTATTAGTACAACAGGCAAATTTGATAACTAGGAGAATTTCACACATTTGACAACACATACTTTTAGCACACTAGACATCTTGTATGTGTCTTTACTTGGAAATTCCACTACAGTACCAGAAACCCAGAGTCCTTAGGAGGTGATCAGTAAGTGAAAACAGTGCAAAATAACATAAATTCACTAATCAGTGATCTGGGTTGTTGTATTAGCTTTACAGTATTAAATGCACTCTGAATGTTAATTATTCAGTATTATAATAAAATTATAATTTAATCTACAGACTACATTTCTTAAAAAAAATCTGTCACATAGCCTGTATTTGTTAGAAAAGTGCATAATAAGTCATAAAATGGTTTGTGTTTTATTCAAATATACAATAAAATAAGTTATATTTTAGCTGACCAGGTTTCCTTTGAATAATGTTATCCTTTGATATTTAGTGCAGTGTTTCTCAACCTTGGCAACTTGAAGATGTCCGGACTTCAACTCCCAGAATTCCCCAGCCAGCAATGCTGGCTGGGGAATTCTGGGAGTTGAAGTCCGGACATCTTCAAGTGCCAAGGTTGAGAAACACTGATTTAGTGTATAATTTATTGATTTTTTTGTGATTTTTTTTTCTAATTTGTATTCTTCCTTCTTTTCACAGCCTGGATCTGTGGCATCATTTCTATCACAGTTATTAGCTTGTTGTCTTTGCTAGGCGTGATTTTGATTCCTATAATCAATCAGGGATGCTTCAAATTCCTTCTCACCTTCCTGGTTGCTCTTGCTGTAGGAACCATGAGCGGAGATGCATTACTTCATCTGCTACCACATGTACGTCCAGTCTCATTCTAGGGCTTATGCCTTCATTACTTGTGAAACATTTTTCGTTTTAACCAATTTCATTGTACACATGATGTACAATGACAATAAAGGCTATACTATTTGAAACATCTCTTTTCAAGCAGAGATGAGTAGATAGACTGAATATAATGCCTATTAGAGGTCGGGTTTTGTGTATCTCACTTCTTTTTCAAAAGTTGGAAAGATGTGAACAAAAAGCAGTGATATCTGTTCTATAAATAAGGGATATAGGCCAGTCAGCAAGAACCAATTTTGAGCCTCCTACGTTTGGAAAAAGTTAGGCAAGGTTGAACTAATATGCAGTTGAATTAATAATTCTTCTCTTGTTCTCTCTAAATCTGCAAGTGAAATCTGTTAATAAATAAATCCTTAAGGCTTCGCAATAGAGAGTACACTTGCAGCATCGCAAAATCATTTATCCAAGATATTATTTGGAATAGGCAAATATAACCCAAAACTATTTTGTAGCTCATTTCGAACTGTCGGGACCTTCTAACTTACCATTGCTGAGAACAGGAATATTAGACCAATTTGATCTTTGTCATGCTCGCTTTTAAGCATAAGAATGATAATGAACTTGGTATCACTGTTTTGTAGTTGAGAAACACATCATTCCACATCATTTGGATTTGGCTTTCCACTGGGAAATGCTTTGTGCATAATCTTCTTTTCCTGTTTCTTAGTCCCAAGGAGCCCACAATCACAGCCACCACGAGGGCCAGGGGCACCAGCACGAGCACCCGCATCTGCACGGCCATTCCCACGACCATGGAGGATCAGTTCAGAACTTCCTAGAAGAGTATGATGCTGTCCTGAAAGGACTTGTGGCCCTTGGAGGGATTTACCTTTTGTTCATTATTGAACACTGCATACGAATGTACAAACACTATAAGAACAAAGGGTATGTTTGGGCAAATCCAGCTTTCTAAGATATAAAAGTTGCGCAATAAAGAAAACAGATAAGGAGGAATAGGTATATAATTTCAGCTTGTCAGTTAGTTCTTACTGCTGTCATCCGACAGGAACCCATTAAATTTATTTTTGTATTAAATCTCCTTCCCTCAAGTTTGCCTGGTCCCCAAAAGTGGATAATAAATTGGAGAGTTGGGCTGAGATCTGAATTCAAACACTGAAATCTGATTCAGGATACAGGTACTCTGTTTAGTTACTGCCTCATTTATGGACCATTCAGTTACAACAGTGATGAAAAAGTAATCTTGTGACCAGTCTTCACATTGTGGCTCTGTAAAAGCAAAGGAAAAGTGAAGTAAGATCATAAATACAGTCCTGGTTTAATTTAGTGACCATGTTGCTTAACAATCAAGCTGCTGATCCCAATTCTGGTCACTAAAGAAGAACAGCTTGGTAATATTCTTGAGAAGGCTCTCATGTTAAGCCATGGTTTTTTTGGACCTTAACATGTAATCTTTAAAGTTACATGACATGAACGAAGGGGACTTAGGTTGGGTCCTTGTAGTTGCACCTATCACAGTATCCCCATGGTCTCGTGATCTGGGCACTTGGCAGACGGCCTGCAGTGATGACATCACAGCACCCTGCAATCACATAGTCACCAACACTGACTTTTATTGCCAGTTTTCATTGCCATGGTGCAGTGGTTAGAATGCAGTATTGCAGGCGAACTCTGCCTACTGCCAGCAGTTCGATCCTAACCAGCTCAAGGTTGACTCAGCCTTCCATCCTTCTGAGGTGGGTAAAATAAGGACCCAGATTGTTGGGGGCAAGAGGCTGACTCTGCAAACCACTTAGAGTGGGCTGTCAAGCACTATGAAGC